>NC_042494.1:88477013-88638503 GCF_005508785.2 Acyrthosiphon pisum | reverse complement strand
ATGTTATTAGGTTAGGATGATGATGGTAAATCGTAATTTGCAGATGACGCATCTCGAATTGTATCATTAGTGTATAGATTTTATGTTATGACATTTAAACAACTTAAACATAATAATATGATCTTCTTTTCCATAAGCAATACTCAATAGCAAAATATACCTATTTTATTAGGTAGTTTGATTTTGAGCACGAAATTCAAAATTGAAATATTATACCTATAATTGGTTAGTTATTTTGTCGTCGTGTACTTATTTATTATACATTCTTCTTTATTGTAACATTTATTATTGTTTGTATAAAAATATATTGAATTTTGTTAAAAAAAAAAACATGGACAATTTTTGGTAAGTTTTAATGTTAAAAATATAATTTGAAGAATACAACTATAAGAACATTATATGGTAATATGCAGTAAAAAAATGTATTTATCTTCCTAACCATTCTGTTGTAAAATAGGTGTGGACACATGAAGTGTACATACTTCGTCATTTATAGTAGGTACCTACGTACGCATACTTCACTGTGATATACGTGTTAAATTTAAATTCAGTGATTTATCAATCATTGCATAATGCATACGTAAAAATATTCTGAGCGAAGATCTGTCAGCCTATTTATTATTACTTAGACTATTTTATGATATATTTATTATACTGATATGTATTATATTATAGTAATTTATTTTACTTTTAGAATTCAGTAATACACAGTGAGTTGATTTAAATTTTGCTGAAACTATTGCATTTATAATAATATTAATATTTAATTATTAAAATATTACTTATCTATAAGTATATTTATATCACTATTTATTATTGTCATTAACTTTTGAGTTTATACAGGTAGATAAGTGAGAGAAATAAGAACGGTGTGAATAAATTTGTGGTATAAATAGATAAAATTAATCTAAATTCTAAGTGTTTTGAAAATTACATCGTTGCGTGTAAAATATATAAAATATGTAAAAGATTCAAGTCCCAAATGGTGACGAATAATATTTTTGAATTTCAACAAAATTTCAACACACACATACACAAATAATTATAAAATCAATGTACATTTATCGTTCCGCTCAGAATCCAAAATAAATTTTAAAAAAGTAATTTCAATTAAACGATCTTAAAGTCGTGCAATTTCCTTAAAAATATGAATATCGTTGACGTTTACATTCTATTATTTGAGATATAGTGAGTTCGTGTGTAGTTCTCTAAATATTATGAACGTAAACATCGTTGGTGGATTAAGAGTTAAGACTATTGTAATAGTTTTACTTAATGCCATAATATAATAATTTAACAATGTGGGAAGTAAATTTTTGAGTAATAAATTGTGTAACCATCTCGGTGTGTTCGTATACATTTACACGACATATAATATACTATCAGTGATCCATGTAAGGTAAGACAATCATTATTTCAAAAACTTTAAGGTTTTTGAAAATATATTTTTTACATTATTTTAAGTCGTCATTATAAAAACAGCATTTTTCTAAAAATTGAATTTTTTTACTAGGTATAAATTGTACTTAAATGTCGTAAATGTGGTAACGCAAAAGTCGTTTTTTAATGATTTGAAATTATGTGTAAAAGAAATACGTTCAAAAACGTTAGTATTTTCTGATATAACATCTAATTATTAGTCTAACATCTTACGCCGTTAAATAGATCGCCTCGCGGAATATAATAAAATGTATACTGTTATATTATAGGTGTGGCCGTTACGACAAAAATACTCGCTTATAGTCGCCGTTATAGAATTATATATAAACGACATGTTTTAATATAACTAAACGCACACACATCGTTCGCCACATTGAGAAATCGGTATCTATACGCGTATATATATATACCTAGGTATAAAGTATATACATATGTCCATATATATTATTTATTATAATGATGGAAGCTGGTCACCGATCGACAGTACATCAATATATGTATATAATATATATTATAAATGCTTGCATACATATACGGTCAATGCTGCAGACGGTATTTTACGAGCTCGTCAAACACACGTCAAACGACAACAATGGAACGTACGTGTTTTTGGCGCACATTCGGGGCATCGCATAATGTACAGCGAGCGAGTAACCATATACGTATATAGGTTGAATTATAATAAAAAGGTATACAGGATGGACTCAAGTATAAATGCAATACAAAAATATACTATATATACATAATATTATTATTATAATATATTATGTTGTGTAGGCGCAGGGCACTCGTCGGGTATAAACGCGCGGCGACTATAAGCAGAGGATAATAATAATAATAATATTATAACGGTCGTCGTGCGGACACTCGAGCGGATATTTTCTTTTGAACGCGATAACATACATTATTGTAAATTTTTTTTATATTTTACAGACGGAGACGACGATGAGGACGGCTGCACATGCATTTTTCACCGAGTCTCGATTATTATTATCATCATCTTCATCATCATCTTCGTCGCGTTATACCAGGTATATGATACGTAGGTATAATAATATATCGAGTGTGCGGCTCAATTACCATGTTTAGGTCCATTATTCGGAGTGATTTGAGTGGCCATATTATATCGTTATAATATTATTATGTTCTCGCCATCACCTGGACGCGGAAAAACGATCGGTGAACTGCGGCGGATATCGTCCTGCAGTAATGCGTGGGGTTGGGGAAAAAACCGGACAAGACATTATAAAATATATATTAGGTATGGGCAAATCTCTGAAAATTTACCTAGCGGAGTTCGAAGACGTTCTAAAGAAATGTTTTCGGTTCAGTTTTCCTCACGCTTATAAGAGATGATAAACAGCTCCATGACCCTGGCACCCCCTGCACATTGAGTTTTGGTAAATAAATTCTAGGTGACCGTTTCACATTTGTATAGACAGTGTGTATAATGTATGTATAATATATATATACATAGCAAATCGAAACACTAACCATATTGAGATTGGACTATTCAGACTAGATTGTTCCCGATCTTTATATATACGTATAGCTATAATAGAGGTTCTGCACTTGTTCTCAAAGCTCGTGCTCTATAAGTGTTTTTACCGTGCCTATAGATTCTGCCCGAAAAATATGTCAATAAAAAGGTTAATAACTGATAATGTTTAATGACCAAAAAAAGCAAATTGTTTGTTTTTTTTTTAAATAAGTTAACTTTCTGATATTTTTACTTATTATAATAATTATACACTTTCCAAGGTGGAGATTAAATCAAATTTTAGGGGGTGGGGGTCTAAAATTTTTCCACATAAAATTAGCCAATTAATATTAAACAGTTAAAAATTATTTTAATTTTGGTTGATTGGTTAAAATAATATTATAATAATATCATATTAAATTAAGACATTTTTCACTTATAAATATATTATATTTGTTGTTTTGTAGATAATACTATACACTAAGAGGGGCGGAGTGGCCGAGCTGACTACGACGTAGGTTCTGACGCGTACCGTTGCCAGATCGCATCTCGACCACGAACTGTCTAGAGAGCAAGGCCGCTATCCCTCGACTGGGCATGGCAGAAACCTACGGATGCCCAATTTGAAATTCTACCAAACCTAAAAACACACGTGTTTCAACCAACCTTCCAACCGTTTCCCTCCCCAACAAAACAAGAAAAAAAAGATAATAGCCATAATTGCTTAAGCTCAATAAAAAAAAAAAGAATATACAATAAAATCAAAAACTTTTTTGGTTTTAAATAGTGAAAATATGTATTTTGTTTTTATTTTACACTCAAAATTAATAGTTTATTGTGTGCGATTCCGCAGTATAATTAACGTTTTAAATATTTTCCTATAACAAAAAAAACTGACTATTTCCCCCTGAAAAATGCATTGATATATAGGTGTATGGGTATAATGTTTAAATTGACTATAATATTATGTAGTTAAAGTGTACGATATATCGCATGCATTAATTTATCGGGTCCCTCATTGATGTCGTGCCAACGGCTTTGACCGTCAATTAAATCCTTGACCGCTAGTGCATGTAAACATATGCCTAACCTATACATAATATAGCCTACAATAGGTATGCACCAAAACCACTATTAAATCTTAAATATGACTATGTGCATAACCGCAGGCAATAGCAGCTGGTAACCGTGGAGTGGTATAATTTATTTATGCATAATAACATTGTAATATAACGAACAGCGATTTTTTACCAGCGTTTTTTGGCCGTGAGTACTGCTGTTGCGAACATTAAAAGATAAAAAATAAAACCGCAGTTAGTAGGTGTGATAAGATGATCAGCGATTTCACCATAAAAATGTTTTATATTGAAAATGTTTGTACATAATTGTATCGTTGCATAATTTGATAATATTATAGTGATACGCGGATTTCTTATCGACATATCGATCGTGAATTCGATATGGACAACAAAGACAAATTTACGATATCTCATTTCTAAAAATAATTAACAACAATAATAATAATAATAATAAAACAATTAGAGATAGATGATCTCGGCAATTAACACCCCGCACGTGACTCGGCAAGTTTGCTTTCTAATAATTATTAGCTCTATATACTGTACATCAATACCTAAAGGCTATATTAGTATAATATTATACATAAATTAAATATATTTAAAACATACATGTCGTACATTAAAATATTATACAGTGTTATTCAAAATGAATCATCCAATGCTCTGACTCTGGCTTCCGAGATCACCTGTTCTTACGCCATAGGGCTACTTATTTTTGGGATAATATTACGTTCAAGATAGTGTACGTACCTAAATAATTCTAATGGAGTCAATTAAAACGGATGTGCAAGGAATGGATTTGAGTTCTGACTGGATGTTGTCTGTAGTTGGTGTGACCAAGGGAAACCACATAGGTATGGGTAACATATTTTATAGGTACCATTATTTTTTTAAATATTATTCTTTTATTTAATGTATCATAATATTATATATATTGGTATATTACTCTAAACCTAAAAACTAAAAATATATAAGCATTGCAAAATTAAAATCTGATGAACCATATTGAATAACTTACCTACCCTATACGGTTATACCTATATTGTTTCACTTCAAACTATTATTACTTTATTCCATAAAGTTATAGTAGTAGTTTTGAATCTTATCTCGTATCCCAAGCTTCATACAACTGTGATTATTATACGTAAATAGTAGAGAATTAAACTTATTTATAATAAGTGTAATCTCATCATTGTTGTGTAGATTCTGTGTAAAGTTAAGAATACGCGTATCGATTTTTCGCTGGACTTTAACCATGGTGCGTACACATTAATATAATATTATGTACCTAATATATTATGCGAGTGTGATGATGTGCATTCCAGAATCTAGATTAATCAAATTAATGAAAGCTGAAGTTTTCGCAGACGACGGGGGCTAATATTATTAAATCGTTAATAACAAATCCGCTGAAGGATTTTTTTCAATTTAAAATTTCTTTCAACCGTTTTGTCAACTAATGTTTACTTGCGTATATTATAACAAACTTTTCTGTAATGCGGTGTCACAGCAGCAGAACAATATTATTGTTTTGATACAATATGTCATTCTCACGTTATATGATAAACACACAATATATTATTTTAATATATGAATGCACTGTGTAGTCTATATTATAGGATAATAGGTACTTTATTATTTTAATAAAACAGTAGTGGCTATCGTAAACTACAGTGTACAATGCCGTGCTCTGTGATGTGACGTAAAATATGGGTCGTGATGATACGATATTATGGATCACCACAGGTAGGTATCTATCAAATTAATTTAGTATAACCGTTCACGGAAATCTCGACCCACGTCTAAATCTGAGTGACGTAATCATAAAATAATATTATATTATAATATGTGTGTTATGTTTTCCAGAGGAAAATAAATAAAAACATTATAAACCCACGTGGACGTAATACATTGCAGTAGTTATTAAACTGTCGCTAATAAGTATTTTGTTTTTTAACCGACGTGCAGCTCCAAATCGCGCATGTCCCGTACCCAGCTCGGTGTTTAGTCTAATTTTCACTTATTGTTTTCGACTGAAATTCAACAACAATAATAACTGTGGTAGACGCACACACACGCATACGAGTGCACATTTTATACGAGGGCCGGAAATTGGAATCCTGAAAATCTTAGCCACGTATACCTACGCCACGCGATTAAAGAACATAATATTATTATTATTATTATTTTATAGGTACGGCGACCGTTGATTAATTAATTTCCGACAACACTGCGGAGCGTCTATTGTTTCCGCCGCAGTACTATACGCGAGCATTATAATATTATTATTAATATACTTTTCTCTCCTGCAGTATAGTGTGCATTTATATTATTATAATGAACGGTGCTGGTGTATATATATAATATATATATAGCGTTTGCAATGTGTGTGCGGAGAAAGGAAACATTAAATATAAAAGCTGTTAGAGCTGATAGATAACGAGTCCGGGATATCGTATAGTAATAATTAAAAACCAAAAAAAAATTAACAGAACCTCGTGACTTGAGTTACCGTTACCGATGCCGCAGGAATTACATACTAAATATTATTAGGCATAGGTAATCTATAGGTTGTTTATACTGAAAATTAAGTAAAAAGCATTTTATTATACTATATTACCTATATACCTACTTGTGACCAAAATTGATAAAATCAGATAAAGAGTAAATCCAACCAGACGAGTTAAAATTCATCAGAAGTAATTTATACATATATATTTTTATATTTTTTACATAATATGAAATTCACGTCCGATTTGTTTTATTTCTAATATAATTAATTATTTAAACGTTTTGACTATTGACTAAACATAATATTGTACATTTTTGATAAAACTTATAAAAGCTTCCCAATTTTGAGAATATATATCTATTATAGAATGGAATACATTGTCGCTATACGTATGATAGGTGTACAGGCATTTTATTGAACATATTAGTAAAATGTACAATTTATAATAAGTCAAAGTTTAATTAATTACAATTTTTTTTAAGTAACGTGAAAATAGATTTACCTATTAATCTAATAATATTAATAAATCTAAATAACATTGTAAAAATGTACATATAAATTAAATAAAACTAATAGAAATTATTAACAAAACACTGTCTAAAGGCGTATCGCCGTTTTCGACCAAAAACGTACACTTCCCTTTTCGGCCGATTCACTTTTTGGCCAAAACAAAATGTTCAATAATAATAAATATTATATACTTTAGGTCTTGATGTTAAACTTATAGAAAATTATTAAATATTTATTACACCTAAGTTGTTTAAGCAAATATATAAATCAATAATTAAAATTATAATAGGTAATATGAAATTGTTGTCAATAATTATTAAACATAGTGGTAATATGTGTAAAATATGTTAAAATATAAAATAATATAGAATTTTTGTAAAATGATTGCAAATATAATTTTGAAAATTATTAAAAGTATAAGTTAGAATTTGAGTTAGAATAAGATAGAATTATATATATTATAATTATTATAATTATTATAATATTTTATTTGTATATATTACAAATTGTATGCAACTTATACTTTAAATAATTTTCAAAATTATATTTGCAATCATTTTACAAATATTATATATTATTTTATTATTTAATATATTATACACATTACTATTATATTAATTAATGACAGCACAGAATTAATTATTGATAGCAATTTTATATTAATATAATTATTATTATTTATTTATATATTTTTTTATACAATTAGGTATAATATATATTTAATAATTTTTCTAGAAGTATAACATAAATAAAATAAGCATAACATAAAGTATATAATATTAATTATAATTGAACTTTTTGTTTTGGCCGAAAAGGAAATAGCTAGTAGGTACGTTTTTGTCGAAAACGGTCTCGCCCTTCTAAGAAACATTATATTATACATAATAATATAGTTAAGCTTCACCTGGTCGAGCTTCAGATAATATGCTACTGCTTTATAACCTATCTATATTGGGACGCGTAAGATGCGTAAGAAGCTTGGTAAGATCCGGTATTCCAGATTTCTGGTGTTTGAATTTCCTATCAATATTTTTTTATTGGATCGCAAGTCGTAATACCAATATAATATTCAACTATTACAGTAAATCGTTTGTGTCATGTGTCTGTGCGTGCGTGAGTTTTGTTATTGTTATTGATCAAACGAACAAAAACTATATCGGCGTACTTAGGCGCGTGTAATGACGTCGTTAATTTATTTTTGCGACCTCGTGCCCGCCAACATTTTCGTGAGCTTGTAAATTTAGTACGAGCATAAACATACATTATATGTATTTATAATATATAATATTATGCACACACATTTTCACCTTTGCCCGCACTGCAAATACGTCTACTTAAAAGAGTGGCATTATTTATTTTTTATGCAAAACTTATACGATATAATATCTGAGGAGTATCACACGCATTATAGCTTAGCGATCGTTTTTTATACTTACTTCATTGTGTGTCGTCTGTCGACCGTTCGGTTTACTTCACCACAGTAACCTGCAAGTATAATATTATGTAGGCAGTCTTTTCAAAAGACACTCATTCATTGTACTGTAGATAGTGATTAACCGTGTTTTTTCTGTTCAATATGCTTAAAATGTGATTTTTGAAGATTATATTCTTTCAATAGATTAGAGATTTACAATAATTTTACAAACGAATTGTACTTTTTGTGTATTTGACACCGAAATAAAAAAAAATAGTTAATATCGTTATTTTCTGTTTCTTGTAAATTTATGTAAAATATAATATTTTAAAGGTAAAATTACTTATTTTCATTAATTATAGTAGTTATTCAAGTACAGTGATTGAGTTAAGATATTAAACAGTAAACACTATATGTGGATCATTGGCTCAAATATTTTCACAGAAGATAGTACGAGAATCTATACAATTAAAAAAAACTATTATTTTGCATAAGAAACTATCCGTAAAAAGATTGAAATAATTTTTTTCACTCTTATCGATCATATAGTTACATTGGCTACTAGGCTATTAGTTCTAGTTTTCAAATTATTTACATATATTTTACGTTATGGCTTATGCTTATGCTAATATTCAAATGTATAACTCGATTGTCTTTAACAAATCGATGATGTTCATATTTAATTGAAGGGTTAGGTGTATGGCATCTCCTAGTAGATGTGGTATGTGGTGTTTATTGATTCTTCAAACTTAGGTATTCGCTTAATATGTGTTTGACTATGTATTTAAATCCACATGATAGGGCATCGTTTCTGGCCATGAGGTGGGTTATGTGTTGTGAATGTGTGCCCTATTCGGAGACAATTTAAAATGGTTTCATTTTTGATTTTTAGGCAGGGGTACTCATATTATTGTATGCGACATTAATAACTAATTGCGTGCGTAAGGAATAAAAAAATTAAAATTGTACATTATTATATGATTTTTTTTTATGCAATAACTTTATTTATTACAATTAAATATGACTGTACATTTCCTATAACTTAAAAGTTATTTATAATATACCTACCGATTTGAATTTCAAATTACGGGCTGTATATTTTTTGGAACTGTCCGAAACGCATTTAAAAAATTAGTAAACCCTCCATAGCTTTTGTAGATTTCAATGGGTAATAGCTATTGCCTGTATTACAATAGCTATTATTTCTAACAAAGAGCATAATAAAATACCCCAATTTTTTCACATTATGAATATGAGGGAGGAATGATAATGGTAAAAACCAGCAAATGCACAAAACATATTTTTATAAATCTGCTGCGCCCATCAATTTAATCAAATGATAGAATCAAACGGATATAATATAATAATATAATAATTTATTTATGTATACCTAATAAGAAAAAATTAAAACACGCATTGCCAGATACGATTATTTCAGTTTAGTCACGGGTCCTTAAAGTTGATAGCTATTTCGACTTTCATGGTACCTACACGGCTACACCTAATCATAAAATATAGGAGTGTACCTATAGCCAAGGCTGGGCATTAACGAGTTAAAAAGTTAATTTAATTTTAACTTTTTAACTTAACTAGTTACTTTTGGCTTTTCATTAACTTAATTGTTAACTTACTAGATTTCTTTTTTAATTAACGTGAAATTAATGAATTCATTTTTTATTTTAAGAAGTAAGTTAAGTTAATTTATTTTGATTTTAATTTTGCTATATTTCACTATTTCAGTCTATTTCGTTTTCATGTCAAAAAATATTTACCGTGATACCATTCGAATCTAACTTTTATAGAACTACTATATACAGTATTAACACTATAGTCTATAATTTAGTTTTGAGATGGAAAAAATTAAGTACGCTATCGTTGCATAAACAAATTAACTTTTTTTAAACTTAATATAAAGTTAATAAAAAGTGTGTATTTAATTTTAATATAACTAAGTTAACCTATAGTTTAATTATCTTTTAACTTTTAACTTTCTGTTATTGGTGCATATCAACTTAACTTAATTGAGTATAAAAATCATTAACTCCCCCAGCCTTGTGGCTACACCTATATATATATTATTATAAAATGTGCTTCTAAATTTGTTTAAAAAGTTCTATTTTCTACGAGTTTTAGTGAAGATAATAATATGTATTTTAACGACCACATCGTATGTTTTCGTCCGAGTATATTATAATTTATAGTAAATAAATTACTATATAATTATTATATTTTTTTTATTTTTTTATTATTTATACGATATATATATATATATATATATATATTTATTTTATAAAATCTGTACCTTATATAATATAAAATATAATTAATATATAAATACTTTTTTTAGAGGCTTAGTTATTGTTAATTAAACTGAAATATTTGAATTTGTAATTGATTTACTAAAGACGTATTATAATAACTTAGTGTTATTATAGGTATCTTCATTAAAAAAAAAAAAATTGAACACACTTTAAAAACTCAATCGTCGTGTATTTGAGTATCGGTTAAGTCCTTTGGGGAAAACAATAATGATATGCATAGTATTCTACTAATCACAGCGATGACATGACATTTGCAATATGCCAATATGCTATATTGTACCTATATAATAATACAACGCATGGTAGTTTCAGGGGTGTTATTCGGATTTCGTGCGGGATAACTGTCGTCAGGACATCAGAAAAAAATGTGGTTAATCGCCCTTACTATGTTACTATAATATTGGTACAGCCACCGCACCACCACAGCCACCACTGAGCGACGATTGCAGTGAAACCCGATATTATAATTTAGGAACCTACCCACTGTCGTTAATCGCCGCAGAAAAACGATTTGAATGTGTATAAATTATAGTTAATTTTATTATTAAAGGTTTTTTTTTTTGCTTGCAAATTTGTCGAACCTACATAAATACGTATTTTAATTCTGCAGCAGCAGTACACACCCTTGTGAGTTTAAATAATAAAAATATAATAATATAATATGCCTGCACCGGTGCTGTGGACGTCCGTCTGCGTCAACACGGCAAAACAACGGCCGTCCGCTTGCACACACACACACACACACACACATATATATATATATATATATATATATATGGGGTAACCAGGCGCGGTTAAACATGTTTGGTCAATGAAGCTTATGAGGCGAAATCACGTGCGCGTGTGTGTCCCCTGGCCATTCCCTAGCCAACCTGCGCGTTCGTATTTGATCGATAACGCCGCCGCGCCGTCAGTAGAGGTACACACGCCAAATGTCCCGCGTCAAAAATAAAATGTGCGCCCGTTTTGTACGCATACATTATATTATATTATTATATTATACATACCGATTTGAATAAAAATAATGCTCCGCTGTCGGACTATTGTTGTGTGTCGTGGGCTCGTGTCGGTGACACATGACTCTCGAACGCGCGTACAAAAGGAGATTGCGATCGGCCAAAAAAAAAAAAAAAACAATAAAATATATACGGGGAAAAAAATCTAAACGGCGACCAGCTTTGTTTGGGAATTTTCATGTAAATTCTAACGGTTTCAAACTTTACACTACACGAGAGCGCATAGGTGCGTGCATGCCGGGTGATCCGTAGTTTGATGTAAAACGTGATCACGATATTATATTTCAAAAATTATTAACGTTTATGAAAATATTTTATTTACATAATTTTAAGTCGTTGAAAAACAATATCTTTCTAATATAATATATAATATATATATATATGTATATATTTACTATTTTTAATTATTTCTACCTTTTTTAATGACGTCACAGATGAGCGGAATGGAGTATTACAACAGCTAGGGGTACCCTGCAAAATGTCGGTCCACTACACCGCTCATCTAAACTTCAAATATCAATAAGTCATAATTATTAATAACCAATAAACTATATTATACATTATACCTGTTCGAAATTTCATATGTGTTGATCGAAACACTCTGAATAATATTGTGCTTGGGAATATGTGAAATTATTGTGTTGTCATTCAAAATATTTAAAAATTCAAAACTTATAACCACGAGAAGTAGGAAAAAACGTAATATTTAACGTTGTTTTGTAACGACTTAAGATTGTGATGTGAAAGAAATATTTTTCAAAAACCTATTTTATGAAATAATGAGTGTTTTATGTTAAATATATCACACCGTATCTATATAGTATATTGTGTATATCATATATTGATACGCACTTCGAGTGTATTGGCCCCGATGACGGTTTCACCTCACTATAACGCCACAGATAATCTTCGAGGCGTCACTATAATGCATCTCTTTGGCCGCCGACGCAAACCGTTTCCGTTTTTGTTATTTATTTTTACCTTTTTTTTCCCGGACCGCTTAAATGGGTCATTATAACATTTTGATAGATTGAAATACTTTTAATAATATTCTGCTTTAGAATATGAAATAATAAATTGAAATTGTTATTCAAAAAATTAAAAATCTTATTACCTATTTATAACGATAGGTAAGTAATAGTAAAAATCTAATTTTTTTCCAAAAGTGTTATTTTGTGACGACCTAAAATCATGAGATAGTAAATATATTTTCAAAAACATTGAAGTTTTCAGAAATATTGAGTGCCTCACGTTAAATGGATAACACCGTACCTATAATATCATACACGCCGAGTCTATTGGCCCCGACGACAGTTTCACCTCACTATCGCGCCACAGATAATCTTCGACGCGTCACTGTAACGCATCTCCATGGCCGTCGACGCAAACCGTTTCCGTTTTTGTTATTTATTTCTACTTTTTTTCCCCCGAACTGCTTAAACGGGTCATTATAACATTATACATATATTATATCAAAATAATATATTATACGCGTCATTTCCTGTGCGTAATATACATCGACGACGACGACTCCGTCTTTCGCCGCGTCCTCTCTTCCAGCTGCCGCAGCATCGGGACCGTCAACGAATATTCGTATGTAGACGATATAATATAATATAGAACCTATCTCACGACCCTCGTTGCTGCGGCTGCAGGTTGTTCGGGCTCATAAATCCAGAAGAAAAGTCTGGAGACACGCACACGCACACACGAGTGCGGTCATTTATGCCATTTGGTCGTGGAAACTCGACGGTGGTAGCTTGAGGGTGGTGGGGGGGGGTTGAGTGAGAGCTTATGCGTTGTTACACTACATTATAATATATAGGCGACAATATATTACACATTATTATTATTATTATTATTATTATTATTATATTTATGGTATACGCGGCCGAATAGCTAACTGTAGGACGATAACGTTGTCGTTTGTCGTTGTATATGCGCCCGGTGACATGTGGTTTTCTTGACGAAAAAAATAACACACTCGCATACACTTTGAACATTATTATTATTATTCCTGTGCGACTATATAATAATAATATTATTGTGCAGGAAATGGCATAGGACCATTATATTATAGTACTGCGGGCGATTTTTTTACCGTGACCACCTGTCAATATTTTATATAAGTAGATAATATATCTCTTAGAAAATACAAAGAATTATTAAATTTTAAGATGAAAAAGGTTGTTAAGCAGCTCCATCCCCGGCTCTTTTTTCAAAACAGAAAAAAAGGTTCACAAAAAATGTTAAATAGTACCTTATAAGCAGGGACGTCCGAAATTTGGGATTTTTACGATTGATCTTTTCAAATTCTGTGACATACAAACTAATTAGATCGAATCCCAAATAATTATAATTAATGATAAATCTTATGATAAACAATTTATTAGGTAGGTATGGTAAAATATATATATGGAGTATAACAAAAATATGCCTAAAATGTCTTAAGCCAAACCGAGTACGGAATTTAATTTATTGTAGGTGCCTATACCTATTTGACACTTAATTTAAACTTATTTTTATAATAAATATGAATGTATTTAGAAAAAATATAAAATTATTAATAATTTTGATGATATAAATGATTATGGATTTGTTAAATATTGTATTATTGTAAGAAAGTATTATACTAAGATACATATTTTATATCTATGTCTTTTATTTGGATTTTGTTTCAAGCAATTCTCGATAACACGTTAGCTTAGTCAATCATGCACTAATAAATAATAATGTACCTATTAAATACCTAATGTAATAATTTAATATTTTTACTTTGTATTATGTTCAAATTTTGTTTATAATTACTTCATAATTAAATTGATACTTTAAAATAGGCTTATAATAAGTGTTAGACGTTACCGAATACTGACAAAAATAAAAAAATATGCACCTAACTAAAAAATATAGTTAAATGTATAATATACAGAATATTACATTAAAAAAATGATACAACATTTAAGCAAACCTAAATTTTTATAGCAACGATAATATATGTTATATTTTTTAAATAATAGTATAATATACGTAATTTTATATTTTCCTAGTTTGTCGTTTGCGAATCATTAAACCTCCAGCTCAAAAATTTGGTTGGTCATTTGGACTGCACGTTTTAACACTCTTAAAACTATAACAGGTATACGAAAGCACGATTGGATGATATATCAGTAACATAATACGAGTAAATATCAAACTAATAAAAAAGATTTAATATTTAAGTAATTTAGTAATTTTTTATGAATGAAATAGGTACATATAGTACCAATTTAGTCAAACTATGAGATGATCATATTTTGTTTTAATAATTGTAGAGATAATTTTAGGTGTATTTATCCTGTGCAGATTCAAATTTTATTTGTTTTGAACTTATTTCATTGTCACAACAACAAAGATATTATATATCTTTTTATTCATCTTATTACTTCAGCAACTTTAGTCTTAGCCATTAGTTTCTACTGAAATACTTTCGTATTACAATACTAAGGGTAAACATTGAGAACGCTTCTGATAGCATAATATATCAATCCGCTATGAAATGTGATGTCCTCGTAATTTAAAATATTTATTTTAATGATTTTAAACCCTGGAAAAAAATGTTTTACGGCACTTTTATTTAAGAAATAATAATTGGTTATTTTATTTTGTCACATACTATATTATCTACTTATGTTCTAAAATAATATTTTTTAAGTCTTGTTAAAAGTGAAGGTTAAATATTGGCAGCATTAACCGAAGATGGTATAAAAACCTATAAATTCATTGAGGTTCCGGGTCCGTGGACTACAATATAGAATATACAATAAATAATAGATGTCTCTATTGATATAATAAAAATAATACTATAGGTACTTAATAAGTATGCGATAATATACGGTGGTCGGTTTTGAAATAGCTTAAGAGTGGCAGCGATATACGTATAAATTATGTATACCTTTACTGGTCCGTTAGTGTTTGTCTATACGGGAAACGCCAAAAGGGGGTGAGATAATATAATAGCCTGAGAATTGCATAATATAGGTACCAGCTAGTCCGCGGCCGCTGCGAGATTATTCAAATTCCGGTTTTTAGCCGAAAACGGTCGGTATGGTGTGTGCGTATAATAATATATAACGTCATCGTCGTAGGCAATCGCCTTTTATTGTGGCGAAAAACTGCCGTTTCGCGCAAAAACCATCTGGTCACAAAGGTCGCCACCTCGCGGCCCGTACAGGTTATAGGTCAACGTCTGCATTGTGCCCCGGCGACGGCAGCGTCGATTCCCTTCTCAGCTGCACCCGACACTTTTTTCTCTCCTTTTTTTTGTTGGGGGTTTCCTCCCGGCAGCGGCCAGTCATACACGCGTGTGCTGCAGTATATATGTATATATTATCTATTATTTGAATAAACAGCCGCATTTGAATAATATAATATTATTATTATTATATTTATTATAAAAACGTCCGGTCGAATTTAACGTATATTATTTTTTGGGGTGTAATGTTCCCCATTAGTAGATTTTTTTCGCCTTTCCCCCAGAGGCACTATAAAAACTCATATCTCTCTCTCTCTGTCTATGCATGTGTGAGTGTGTTTCACCATCGTGCGCTTTGTATTGTCGTCGTATATTATTATTATTATTGCATCCGGCCCTATTTTTACAGAATCACATCGATTCCCACAGCCGCGGAATTGTCACCCGGAACGGCCTGACCGCGGATCGACTCGTACCAGACGATGGGGTATGTCGTATATATTATGAAAATAATATGTAGACCAAGTACACATATGCAAATATATATATAATATGGGTGGAACCTACACTATACATAACAAGACGAAAAGAAGAAACGGTCCCGTGGCTACATAATTAGTAATATTATTTAAACGATTATTATTATTATTAATATTGAAAAAAATCATCCAAGTGTCAACCATACAATATTATATAGGTTTTAATGGATATCGGTAAGCTCTTAAGCTTAAATGTTTAGTGATCAACGCACACTATAATAATAGGAAACGACAAGAATATAAGGTATATTAATACTACCAAATGCCTATATTATATAGGTAAGTACACCATACAGATTACAGAGTGTACCTGAAAAGTTTGTCAACTTAAACGAGCAGTTTACTAACAATTTATTGAATCCGAAATATTATGTATTACTTGGCTGGCCAAACCATATACTTATATGCACATTACACACACCTCAGATAGGTAGATGGCAAGTATTTATCGAATTTATTTCACAAGAGATCAATTATGACTTATGAGTATAACAAATAACTTGTTTTCCAGAATTTTTCTTAGATTTTTGGATATAGTACACAAAAATGAAAAATTAGACCTATTTTCAAGTATATATATTACATAAAATATGTCAAATGCCCGGATCCACTATACATAGTTACGTGTATGAAGGAATTATAAGACTTATAGAGAGGTTTAAAATACCAAATGAGTGTTTTCAGAAGAAAAAACACGTCTTATGGTAAAACCAATAGTTCCCTCGTACTGAGAATGGTGCGAGGGTGAAAAAAAAGTTAACAGCATTTGTTATGTCTTATATTATTTATAGCCGCTCTAGTCCACCAGTTCTTAATTAAATAATGAAATCTTTATACAAAAAACTATAACGTCTGGTTAAAATTAATTAACGACTATGCGGTATCATATTTAAATAAATAAATAAATAGTTCCAACACGTAAAATTAATTAATATGTTTTGTTAATTAATTGCTACTAATTTTATTTACTACTCCGAGTAGATATTTTATAAAATTAAAATGTAATATAAATTTATATATTTAAACCCACAAGTTCTAAATAATTATAAAAATACAACATTTCAAATAATATTAGAAAATATTTGGAAATAAATTTATTCTTAAATTTACCAATGCTAAACTTTCAGCTTTGCTAAGGGTAGATGAATTTTAAACTAACAATAAGAACAGTCACTTAACCTATGTTAATATGTTATACACACAATATTATATAAATATCTATCAAAATTGTTCGATATACTAGAAAGCCATTATATCTATACCTCTTTCACGATGAAACCCCAAATCCCATGCTTGTTTATGATTGAACTGAGTTAATTTATTACCAAAGAAAAAATAATCAAAAAACTTTTTGAGGAGTGGAATTTATACCATTCTGAATTTTAGAACATTCTCGATGGCCTGGACCAAACTTAAGTTTTTGCGTCAATTCAGTGTTGTCATATATGAAATTATCAATAATTTTTGACGCATAATGTAAGTAGATAATAGGTAAGTAAGTATTATTACTATTTTTATTAATGATTAAAAATTGACTGATTTGAGATTTAGATACATAAAAAATATGTGTCTGCCGCACGCTAGCTATCTTATGTACAATTGTACGCGTATTATAGGTTTGATATCTATAGGGATTGGAATTTGATGAATCTGGTTTGACATCATTTTGTTTCACAGTGCATCCATTATCTCAAATTTCATCACATTATTATAGTGATTGTGCTTATACGAAGGTTTCACACACATTTAATCAACAGTTTTTTAATGCATTTATATAAACAGAAATGTAGTATTCTGTTAAAAAACTAATATTAACATTACAATATTTATTACATATAATTCTTAACCATTTCCTACCAATAACTACAGTTATATGGATTACATTATTTATATTAAAAAAATTAGAACATATAATTAAACATGCATTAGTTTAATTTTTCAGTATCATCTGCATTGGTCAATATATAACTATAATTTAATAATAATTTAAATATATTTTATAACTAATAAAAATAAATTAAATTAAGTAGGTAGGTAATATGATCAATTTCACCAACTACAGTTGATCAAATTGTATTATTTTTTTTCATACATATTACAATATCTTAATCCTAATGTTATTATGCAGTATTGATAAATATAATAAATTTGAACATTTTAATTTTTCAACTATAAATGTTATCATCCTTAACGTTTCTTATCGTGTTAAGATTTGTTTTTGTACCATAATATATAGAAAATATTCAAACATTCTGATTTAGCAACTATTACTGTATTGTTCGTTATACAATATATACCCCAATTTTAATTGAAGTATGATATTTCCATCTCAACACTAAGGTACCGAAAACAATTAAAAAAACCAGAACAATAACTTAATAAGTTATTTTAAATATTTTTGAAGAGTTATTATAATGCATACTTGAAAATAAATACAATTACACGATTTGTGAAAAAATAAATGCATATTTAACCGCATTTTGAGACGTCCGTTAGTGGCACTCGTGGTGCAGGATTCAACTAAACCTTTTTTAGTGCATACGCGTTTTCACATTATGCCACTTGGTTTTTAGAACATTCCTGTTCCTCGAGAGCCTCGTGAACTTGCATTATATTATCGTTACAATATTATACTGTCCATTTCAAAAATTATTCATAACATGAAAATGTCATATATGAGCATCTCGTCGATGGCCAAAAATCAAGTTGGTTTTTCCAACTGTTTGACCTAACATATAAGTAGCTGTACTATTATAGTGCCGGTGCGGTCTTAGCTGTGCACATAGTCTGTGTGTATAATAAGTGCGTGTCCGCGACGAGTTCAACAGATGCATAATATTATGTAGACGAGGACGGACAGGACTGCAGGACATTCTCACGGTATAAAATACACTTTTATGTGTATATACCTATACGACATATTTTGTGTGTGTTTGTGTAAACAACGGTATGTTGCGTAACACTGTGTACAGTGTACACACGATATCAGTATATTTTATTATTATTATTATTATTATTATCGGACCGACAAAAAGGGACACAAAGATTTTTGCTGCGTTGTTCTTGTGCATATTATAACTATACATGACCGGTCTACCCAAATATTATAGGACGTCTTATATACGCAACAAGCAGCAGTGTATATATTATTATTATACATATAGCTGCGGCAGGTATAATATTATGGGCGGCGGCGGTGTCGTACAATTTTATTTTTTTCCCATAACGAGGGAAAAAATCCGTCTGTCCACTCGAAACGGAAGCGTTTCGTTTGTAAATGTACATACACACACAAACACATTCCTATGCATTATTTGTGTGTATAAAATACGAACTGTAAACATAACTACACGAATGTATAAAAAAAAAAACACCCCATACTGCCGTCGTATAAGGATGATATTATAGTAATATATTGTACACAAGGCCTGATTTCGGACTGCGACGCGACGTTTGTTTACTCGTCGACAACGATTTTATATTATTATTATACATCACCTGAATATTTATATAATATGGTTTTCATCGTCCACTGTATATGTATGTGTGTATGTATTTGTTGTGTATAGGTAATATTGACCAGAACTGTTTCTTTTATTTTTTTTTATACCACGGGTTTTTTGTCTGTTCTCTCCGTGCAGCGTATGTGTATGTAAACATCGAGGGGATCTATACCATGGTCTATTAAATGTCGTTTAAACGTCGTTTATACACCACCCTCGGAAACGTAAAAAAAAAAATCACCCAAAAACATTTTTTTGAACTGCACTTGTAGCAAATATTATTGACAAAACAAAGTATATATATATATTATTCTCACACACAACATTACATCTAATTCCCTCGTTTATCCATCAAAACCAGTGCAACCATATATATAAAAACATAATATGCGTGTTTGTATATTATGTTATAATTATGATTATTATTATTTAATTTAAATGAAAAAAAAAATGCACTGTTCATCAAACAGATAAACGTTAAACCACTATAATATTTTACATCGATACAATTCAGCACGGGATCAAACTATTACAGTGTATGCGTTAGATTAATAGGTACTTATACAAATAGCGACATTCTTTCAGACATTGAGTTTTTTTTACTGAAAAGTATATTATCTTTAAAACTCCATACATTTTTTATATCGCTCGGATTAAATAAAATTTTTACTCTCCTTTTCGTTTGATTGAAACAACGAAATGTTCCTTTTGTCACAAGTTTGTATGCAAATATAGATTAGGTTAAGTCGTAATAATACAGACAATTTTATGTCTAAAAATAAATCAATTGAAAAACAATAAATACGGTAATATTTGTTTAAAAGTAATAAGCTCTTGTTCCAGTTTTGGTTTTATGAAATATTGAATTTGGTTTCCTGCCGTTTTCAATATTTCATATTTGTATGGATTTTTGGTATATGATATATTATTATTTAAAATTATATTCTATATTCTCAACGACTATACTTCAAGTCCTCAAGTTTTTCGCGGTAGGAAATGAATATATTTTAAATTCTGCAACAGTACATGCATACGATATAGCGATTATATGGACGTCGAGCAACTTGAACTCTATGTAAGTAAAGGTTTTGGTATGGTTGTGCAACGTTTTTCCTCTAATTCGTTTACATAATATTTGCACGCTGAAAAATATATCAATAAGACAGTATATTATTATAATGTCTGCTGCAGAAGTTGTAGACGAATGTCGCCGTTTTCGTTTCAATTCAAAAACGGGCAAAATATACGATATATCCATAGCGGAAATTACGGTGCATACATGTTATTACTATTATAATTTGCGTTAAATTGACAAATGTAAAAAAAATATCTAATACCAAATTGTACAAACATAAAAAACTTGGAGGAAAAAAAAACGATGCCCTATTATATAACAGCCGAGCGTGTAGGCCCATTTGGATTTAACAAAAAAAAAAAGTAAACGCGTATGAAATAATAATCATAATTATTATTAGGTAGGTACCTATACTATGATAATGTAATAAACAGCACGC
Source organism: Acyrthosiphon pisum (assembly GCF_005508785.2). Lineage (NCBI taxonomy): Eukaryota > Metazoa > Arthropoda > Insecta > Hemiptera > Aphididae > Acyrthosiphon > Acyrthosiphon pisum. The sequence goes on along the minus strand of NC_042494.1, from coordinate 88,616,944 downwards.
GGAACAATGAACCGCCGCCGCGCCATACTCGCATAATAACGTTTTTCACGTAGGAAATAATAATATTAGATATTATATATCACATTGTATAATATATGTAACCCGCCAGATCGCCTGTCGCACGACAATTAACTGAAAAATTACATCGTATAATTTATATTGTTACACACTCACACCGCGGATCGCAGTCAAAACGTACTAATTTTCTGGTCGTTTTTTTTTTCGTCGTTTCGTTTAGAATTTTTTTTTTCTCGTCAACGCGCGCGTTAAACCAACAACGAGATCGTTACGCGCCGATTTGGGTCGGGTGCTACAGAAATCAAAAAAAAAAAAGTCGACACCGAAAATCGACCGTGTAAATCATTTGCATGATTGCGAAACAATGGCTGGTGCTGGTGCTGCAATGGTGCACGGTGATCACGAGGACGTAACGATAAAACAAATGAAAAAAAAGATTATAACCTAGTGTATAATGCACATATACTAATGTACGGTGGACATTTTTTATGTTTATTTTCGGTTATTTTTTATCCGACTCTGACCGCGCGCGCGTTTTTTATACGCTCACCGTATTCTAATACGCGTCCCTTGGACCGGTTCGCGCGACAGCCCGCGGGTCGGGTCCGGGTTTTTTTTTCTCACACCGTCGTCGCATTATACGCATAATTTATTATTGTATACGTGTATAATATAAGTATATAATGGTATATATATATATATATATATATGCACATGGTCTAATGAACCAAGTACCGTATACTGTTGCAGGACCGGGTTCTCATCGTCAACCCTTTGCGCACAATGAATAACAGTTTTTTATTAATTTTTTATGCGTTGCCGCTGTCACCGGCGCCCGCGATGGTGCATATATATACATGATGGTGGTGACTGGGCTATTTTTGTTTTTTTTTTATACTCATTCCTCCCGGTCACGCCCCGCGTATGTATACCGATATATTATAATATATGTTTGTGATATATTATATAATATGTGCATACTGTCTTATATAATATATTAATGTATATGGTATATCGGGTGGCGCGTAGACAATATAATATACAAACAAAAAGTAAAACGATAATAATGATAATAACCAAACAAAACATTAAAAAAAAATTTACGGTCAGGACGAACTCGTGAAAAAAAAACCGCGACCCATATACCCACACACACTGCATATTATTATACACGTACGTTTCACCCCCGGGGGCCATTAAAAATAATATTAACAATATTGTTCGCGGATTTATGGTCGATTAGTCGTCGTATATAATATAATGTAATGTGTATCGGCCTGATATTATAATAATAACATTAGAAATTAAAATTAAGAATGAAATAAAAATAACAATAATAATGAGTGTATACGAGTTTTAGACAAATGCGTTCGTTAAATGAGTATGTGCTATATGTGCACACAGCATAATATCGCCGTTAAAAAATATTATCATAATGACACCTATACCTACGGTGCTGCGACGCGGAAAACGGCCCTCCGCGACCGGGTAAAAAACGATTATCGCACCGTCGCTGTTGGGATAATATATTATTATCGTGTACGAACAAACAATATTATAATAATAATAATAATATGTTTTAATGATAATATAATATTAACCCTAATATTTTTGGATAATTATTCGTACGACGATGACTCGGTGACGAGGAATACCTTACTACGTTGTATCAGGAAATATATGGAAGACGTAGTTTTAGAAGTATCGTGAGTCGTAATATTTGTCCACACGCGGAATAAAACGTGATATTTTTTTAAATAAAAATGTATTGTAAAATCTCTAAAATATTAAAAGTGCCAGCCGGTTGTTTCATTCCATATAATATGATATTATACGTTTAAACGAGTTAGAGCTCGCGGGTAGTTCGTGGTAAAATATAATACTATAATAGACCTCTTCAACCATTGCACAAAATTCGCTTAATATTAAAAGAGTACCAAAATTCCTTAGTTATATTAATATACAAACACAGAAGAGGTTTAATGCGCATTTAAAAAACCAAAAACAAACCATGAAAACAAAAACACAGTTTGCATATTATTATATTCCCCTCCGTGGACTTGAATGGTATGTACCTAAAAACGACGTTGCGAAACTGAATAATAGGCATAAATATACATAATAATAATATATTATATTATTTTAATATTACATGAAAGCGCCTCGCTATTATTATAATATATGAATATACCTACGCAAGCATTTTCGTGTTTCGCAAAATGATGTACCGACAAAAACAATTTTATTACCAGGTGCGTGATTACCGCCATGAACCAGTGTATAGCTGGTAATATAGGAGTGCATCTATTGCGGTGATGCCAAAGGTGTTATTGGCGGGAGGAGAGGGGCTTACGGACCTAATCATAAAAAAAATATCCCATTTCAACGTTTGATGAGTATTACAAATATAATATTATTATTTTATAGATTATTATTATCTAGGTATAATAATATATTATCTAATAATTGGAGCGATTTGTTATTATTTAAAAAACCTTCATAAATTCGATTCTACATTGCAGGTCTGTTTTTTGACTCAATTGTTTTTATTTTTGGCTGGAGCTGTCTCATATCAGTAGTAAAAATTTTTATTTTATTGAAAGTGTTTAAAATAAATAAAAAATGTCCCTGTGTTATTGTAATATTATGTTATTTTATATTTAATTAACCGTAATTTATAGTGTTCGCTTTTCTGTACTGTTATTGTTTGTTGCACGCAGTATTATATAATAATACATTTTATGATAAATGAAATAAAAAATACTAAGAACATTAGTATAGTGGGGGATATGGTTATGCGAATATGTTTGACTTATTTAATGTAAGCTCGATATAAAAACATTTAAGCCTCCCTCCCCTAAAATTTAACAAACTTTTTAACTAATGACTGCGTCGTGTTTTCGCATTGCATTTTCATCATACATTATCACGATAATAATGTTCAGACTGTTGCTCAGTTTAATAGAATTTCATTAAAATACAAAAAAAAAATAATGATTATAATATTATATACCTGTGGGTATAATTTCTGGTACAGTGACCTAGGTTAGCGAAATAGGTAAACCGTGCGCGCATCACGCCTACGTCTGAGTCAGACAATTTACTTGCTGCTTTAATCGCGATCGTATATTATTATTATTTTATTAAATACATGTATGATATCATCACATCAATAAAGTGCGTTTTAAATTTTGATCCAAGCAAAGTCATTTTATCGCTTAAGTACGTAAAACGTTTTATAATACAGTAGGCTATACCTACCTACAAAATGGTGTGTTTTTTTTTTTTTTACTACAACATTTCAATATCTATAGTATAATAAATACCTATTATTAAATTTACGTGGACTGCGGTAGCTATAAAATAGCCACCTCTAAATCCTAGTGATTTTGTGGATCCAATCCACCCCTAAAATATATTTATGATATAAAAATGGTTCAAACACTGTATTTTAATGAAGAACAGTTTAAAAAATAATAATACGCAAACAATATATCATATTATGTTAATGCACGTATTTTATATTAGTGTAAAATAATATTCTATAGTACAATAATTATATAATAATTATTATAGCTATAACTATAGGTTTTATACATTATACCTATATTGCCTATTAACTATTGAAAATTACATCGCGTCTTGATGTCTTAAAAGGAAGATAGTTTTGATAGATGGTTGACGATTAGACAGTAAAATTGTTGTGATTTGTAATCAATTTATCACAGCTCACTAAAAATTAATAACTTAACGCAGTAACCGCACGATCCATTGAAATATTATATACACGGTACATATATTGACCATTTCAATGACCACGATCGCACATTTATTTCGTCGGGAATGAAATTGCTTTTTGTCGTTAAAAAAATAATAACAAAACCTACGTCTTGTGAGCTTATGTAATATTGATCACACGAAGTTTCCGTCTAAAACAATTAACGTCGTGAGAACTATATTATAATATATTTTTTTTAGAAAACTGCGAGTCTTGCCACGATTATCTCGTCGGACATCATTCTAAAAATTGCAAAAGTTTTACGACTATTTGTAAACACAATTTACTCGGTTTTTTAACACATACACACAAACACACAGGTGACAGGTATGTAAAGATGTTAATGCTATCGCGTGTATTTACAATATAAACTACAATTGCGGCTGGCGATAAACAGTCATATTATTATATATACCTACATCACTATATATATCATATACAACGTATAATACATTATAATATATTTTTTTCTACTTCTTTATGCGCCGTGAACGATTTCGATTATAATAATATTATACATGTATAATATATATATATATATATGTTTGGTCATTTAAAAAGCGTGTTTATCTCTGAAACACTGCACAAGCAGAACCCGGCGATTAAAAAATATCTTATATGAATAAAATATATTATCTATTACGGCTGCGCGTCTAAATCGGATCGTTGTATATTATAACATAGCTACGGTTAATTATCGTCGTGAATGAGCTCGAAATATTATATTTTATATATATCTACCGACTGGGTATAGTAGTTAATTGTTACGACGGTCAATCAATTTGAATTATTTTTTACAACGTTTCGTCGTCATTATTACCGGTTTGTTAATAAATCATTACCCGTTTTACACTTGAATCGTGGAAGGAGAAAAAAAAAGTGAGACGTTTATATTATTATTATTATGGTGAAATGGAGATTTATGAAAACAGTTTTTTTTTCTTTCTAAACGGTGTCCACTGGCCATTACTCATTACAATTACATACCTACTTATGTATATATTAAGTATAATGATAGAAACGCTTCGAATGTTGACCCTTTACCATCAATTGAGGTAATTAACGCGGTAATCCTATGTACCGAATGGCACCATTCTAATATTATAATATAGGATAAACGTAAACGTCGATGTATATAATAATAATGAATTTTAAGGTGTTTGTTTTTCTTGTTATTGAAGCGCAATAACAATTTATACCTATTTCATAGATACTATAGTCTTCGGCACCTACCAGAATTTTACGTAATATCCATAATAATTACGTATTAAAATAATGTTTTTTCCGTCAGTACAAAAATCGTTAACGCCGAATGGTCTATCATACATATTTTGTACGTAACCGTCTGGTGACCAAAAAAATTGTATTCATCCCCAATACCACCCGCAAAGAATAATTGCAGATATAATACAATATAATATTAACATGACGTCTGTTAATTTATCGCATGTTTTTTTGAGCATATTTGATGATAATGTATAATTTAAACCTGCGTATTTAAAAAAAACGAAAGTTTGTTAACATTTTAATATTGTTTTGAATACAGGGTGTGTCAGAGCTAACTGTCAAGTTTTGAAGGGCTATAAATTACGAACAGTTAAACTTAGAGAAAAACAGTTTGTTTTATTGAAATAAATAGGAGATCCCATTTTTGAAATTACTTTTTGAAAATTATATCTTCAAGATGGCGGCCGTCAGCATCGATATATTGTTGTAGTCTTGTAGACCATCTCGCAGGTGTGATTTCACTGTGTGGCAGAGCTAACTGACGATTTTATGGGGGTCATTAGTCTGAGATAAGATAAATGCATGCCTTTATTAGTAGTATATTTTGAATTCCACGATTATGCCCTTTTTTAGTCGTAATCAAGGTTTGGACGGACAGTTGTAAATCGAGGATTCGTCGTGCGTGCGTATTACAGCCCTTAAAAACTAGTCAGTCGGCTCTGTATATAATTGTTTGGTAAGTCTAAAAATGTATACCAACCTCGACCAGAATCGTTTTCCATCGCATACATTGATTTATCATTGAATTCAAAATATTAACATGTAAATTTCAGTGTCTACTCAATGACGAGACACACTAGAGTTCTATTTTTATTTTTACAATAATCATTCATTTTTATGTTTTAACTTTTAATAATTAACGCTAATTATTAGCGTTAACAATACGTGTTCCTGAATAAGTAACTGATAATCTTGGATCAATCTTTTCGTGCATAAATGCATACTATTATGCTTATTTATTAGAAATGTTTTATATCTAAATATAAATGACATTGAACAGTATCAATCACGAATAAATTTTAATATAATACTACATTGGTACCGCGGTATAATATAGGTAAGTATAAGACGCCATATTGAGATTTCACCATATTATTATACATATCCATATACGACGTGCGTCGGTACAGGCATCAGTAGTCGGTATATAGCTCTACATAATAATATAATGTCGTATCATTCATTGTGATATTAAATGATAATAGTCGTATGCAGTCGTCTATGATATCAATGGCCGTTTATAGTCGGCGCGTGACGCGTGACAACAATTTCGTCGCCACAATGAACGCTCTCGGTTCACTATATTATATACAATAATAATATCTACACGCGCTCGCATAGATAAGTTTCCGATACGCTCTCTTTATATACATCATATAATATATACATATGTATGTATATAAGTACGCACACAACAAATATAATATTATGCATATACTGCACGATATACGTATAATGTGGAGGATACACATATATACATAATATAATATACGCTAGTCGGGTCAAATCTCAATTTGTCGTCTCGGACCTCATTGTTATTGTAATATGTTTCCACGCCGCAGCGTCTTCGCGAATACAATGGGAAATTTACTTTACATTTTTTTACCCGCACAACAATAATAATATCGAAACGCGCATTTTACCTACGTTTCTGTGCACGGTTGACGTTGCAGGAAGTGCTTTGATTACGCGAAATAGGCATTACCAATATTATAATATATATATAGGCACGTGTGCAGATGTTTCAGCGCGGTGTAAGACTTACAGCGCCCGAGAGATACTGCTGCCGCAGCATTATAGCTGTGAACGTAAATCTCAATATCAGATGTATATATTTATTTACATATTATAATATATTATATTGGCAAAGACTGAATGTGCATGAACCAACAACGGTGCATAATATGCATTACAGCAATGGAATAACCAATGGTGTTATTTGTCGTCGACGGAAGATATACGGCGATATTTTTTGTATTTATACGAATATATTAGTGTTTTCCAATTTTCTCGATAGCGCAAACGGATTTCAAACAATCAATAATCCGTAAATGTTTTTCAGGTACCTATTAAGTTTTTCTTCTATATAATAATTATAGGTACCTACTGGCTACTTAAAAGTATACACGATGTCCAATCATAAGCGCAACTAGGTTTACAATTCTGGGGGCACTACAACCAACTTAAAAAAAATTAATAATTTAAAATAACCCATAGACGGCTTGTATTTAAATCAATAAGGAATATTTTTTTTAAGGGGGCCAAATCTAAGTCAGAGGAGGGGCTAAACCCCACTTGTATCCCTTAGTTGCACCACTGTGTACAGTAATAAACTGATTCAATATGCGTTCCATCGCTACAGATAGTCATTCCATGGAGAATATATTATGTGCCACCGGCGTTAACGCAAAATGTTTTGTTTATAATAGTATAATACACATTATTTTTAGCATTAATTGTATCTTATATAACATTCTCTAGCACTTGTAAGTGTAGGGGATCATTTAGGTTTTAACAAAAAAAAAACACTTTTATTTTCTTGTTTTTAGGTTATTACTTACATTGTCTATAATAACATAATAATTTCGCAAAAATTCGACGATATATAATTGAATACTTAAACGAGACTGCATTTGTAAACACATTTTTCAAATATAAATTTGAATCGTTTAATTTTCGTTTTTCTAAAAATTATTTTAATCAGGCCACGTTTAAAATACTCTTGATAAGTTACAAGTGCAGTTGGTACCTATGACGTATTGACTCGTTCACTTGAGACTTTTACGGAAAAAACAAATTGACGAATCACATTTATATATTATTTTACATAGCCACATAGGTGGTGTACCAATTGTCCTTAACTAATTCTGCGCGATATAGGCAAACTGCACTCTGCCCACATACTCACTTTCTCCCTAAACATGCTTTGATCTATAGCTGCCACTGATGTCTGGGGCCATAGGTCTGTCTCGGTGATAATATTGCGGTTTATTAAATTAGAAACAGACACGCGATAATAAGTTAAAGGTTGTATATTATGTACATACTTAATAATATGTACATTGAGTGTATATTGTACTCAATTATATTACATATTATTATATATACGAAAGTTATACAACACGTATAATGTCGAGAATTTGTTATCACAGGGCCTTTAAAATTTCATGAACTTTATTTTCTTGAAATATTTCATTTCCGTGAAAAATAAAAATAAAATATGGGGGACGGAGTGGCCGAGCGGACTAAGGCGTCCGAGTTCGATTCCTTAGCCACGGGTGGCATTTTTCTTCGGACAAGTCACGGTGTTCGGAGAACAAGTGCCGCCATCCCCCACCCGGGCATGGCAGATACCTACGGGTGCCCACTAAAAAATTTTCCAAATCAAAACACACGTGTTTACCAACCTACAATTCCTCCCTTACAAACAAAAATCAAACAGCTAATGGCCATAGTTGCCGGACTTCATGATCAATAAAAAAAAAAAATAAAATAAAATGTTTATTATATCTAAAAGTTTATATTCGTCAACTTCCAAGTGAACAATAAAATTTTAAAAGTTGGTTTGTCGTATGAAACAAAGAAAATATGTAACATATTTACATATAATTTATAATAAATAAATAAATATTATTTGTGAGTTATTCAGTTATTATCAGTAATCTTATATGGATCGTTTTTGGCTAAAAGCCATCTTTGGCTTTTCGGACATAATAATATAATTGTTATACAGTTTTAATCAAACACCAGAATTAATGTAAACAGCAAGTAAAATTGCACTAACAATTAATAATTCGTAAGTATGCAACCAGCAAAAACGCAATTAAAAAACGACAAAACCGAATACAAACGCATTACATAATATTGTCTTAATATTATTGGTGAGATAAAATGTTTATTTGATATTATTTTCTATGAACAGAAAATCATCACTTTCGAATGACCGCAAATTCTGAGCGGTGCTCGTGGTCTGAAAAAAAATAATTTTAAAACGCGAACAACTAATAATTACATATTATGCAGGATCTTTTGGATTTTTTTCGATTATGACATTCCTCTCATAATTTAAACACGGTTTAGATTGTTTAAGAGCATCGATAACACATAAATTCAATCGTTGAATTTAGAATTATAGTTACCCCTATTGAGTTAATACCTATATATTATATCAATATGAACTTAAATAGCATGTAAGACAATTTAAATATAACAATAAACAATATTATATAATATAAAACAAATAAAAATGATCATGTCAATTATTGAATTATTCTTTAATTATTGTAGGAACATCATATAATTTTTGTATGATGATTGTATTGGGAAAACTGTTTTTCTTCAACTTGTCAGCAAACTTTAACAATTAATTACCTGCCATTTTACTATAAATAATATAATGAATGATTTCATAAATAATAATTATACAAAATGTATCTGCAGATATTAAATAATATCGTATTAGTTCATATTATAGGTAATATTTTACAATAATATTATTGCCAATCCAATCATATATGAATTCTAAAAATCATATGTAACTTAACCTTACAACAAAAAAGTAAAAACTATTCATCTGCTATACACGTAGGTACCTATTTTATATTTATCACCATATTATTTTTATATTATGTTATATGATGACCCTAAATGACTTTGCTTATATTAAGGGGAAAACGCAGGAAACGTGGACGTCCACTGCAGATACGTATTAGGCATGAAACACTTTGTTTAATATTATGTTTGATCCTTACATATATCGACAATGACCACTACCCTCTTTGGACATAAAACGGTTTTGGAGGAGTAAATGTAAATACAATGCCTAGTATAATATAATACACTCAGCGCAGTCATTTATAAGGATGACGGAAAGAAATAAACTTCTGATTTTCAAATTATCAAGAGTGGCACCGAATATCAATTGATTATCATGAATCATTCCGAATTCGGCGGAAGAGGGAACCAATTTTATTATTGTGCCATTTTGAGTGTGTTATAATAAACGATGTAATATACTTGGTTTAGAGACAGCTGATATACGAAGTAAAATCGTCTATAGATTTTTTTTGGTATATAAAGTGATTTCATCGCAAGTCTAGGAATATCTAAGAAAATAATATAAGGAATTAAAAATTGTTGGAGTTATTATTTTTTTTTTAATTAAAAACAAGCAACACTGATAATCTCATAAAAAAATGTAAATAAAAAATAACCTATAAACTCCGTTTGTATTTCACATAGGCATATATAAACAATATTTTGTTTATATATGTCTATGGTATTTCATAAGATATTGCCTGATTCCTGATAAAATACATAATCATTATGTTTATTATATTTCAATTACGCACATAATAATAATATATTATTATAGTGGTATGACTGTCGGAGCTTACGATAATATACTGTTACTAGAAATAAACATATTACAAATAATATAATATAAATTTTAGTGAAATATTATTAGAAATAAGAAGATAATATTATAGCTCTATCCATTGGTTTGCGTATTATTGTTATAGAAAAGTAAATAATTATTATTTGAAGTCAATCAATATAATTTGTCAAAATATTAATATGTTCAATTATATTATACAGCGTAGAGTTTATTAAATATAGGGATCACACTTTGCGATGTTATTTTTTATTGAAATCGCATGAATCATTGCGTTTACCGGCTTTTGAATAATATCTCATCTATAATAACTCATAATTATACATTTTTTTTTTATCAATACGATTAATACATTTTCTGTGATGCGATGTCATTTGAATATAATATACATGATATTAAATTATACTTATGATACATCGATTTTATCACATTTTGCTCGTACTACACCGGATATAGCACTATAACTAACACTGGAATTCGATTGGTAATTGTTCGGTAGGTGTAGACAACGACGACACGGCAATTCACAATTTATTATAATGAGTGACATTGTCCCGAATCGGTTAGGCATTAAAATCCCGCGTATATGGCGGCAAATAAAAACGCATTAGTTCGAGCTTTTACCTCCTTGGAATATAACCCAAGGAATGATGATACGTTATTGCAGGTAGACATGCGTCTTGGAGACGTGCGATTATATATTATATTCAATATAGGTAATATCTGTTGAGACGGAAGAAAAACAATATTAATATGCGAACATCATATCCTTTCTCTTTCGTTGGAGCGCATAAGCGTACATTAAACATAACTATCCTCACCTATATATAACGCTTCACTGCGAATCACTATAATAATAATAATAATCGTATTTATACGGACTACGAGATACATGACACACACGACAATGGATGAATAAAATTCTATTAGCGTACACCTATAATATCGCTTTGATAATAATAATAATAACACGTAACGTGAGTTGTACGCGTTTCGTAGACCCGGCGCGCGTTTCTAGTGTATTACGATACATAATATTATGATAATTATATTATTATTATTTTCGAAGATCGCACGGACCGAGGTCGCCCCCGCGCAAGTCATTTCGCGTACAGCACGAATGTTATTATAATAATACCTAATAATAATAATATGTAGAGTAAAAGTTTCATAAACTCCGCGGCCGCCGGGCCCGTTGCGAAACGGAATTCTTTCCGGAGGAGGACGGTTATAAATACCTACTAAAATACTTATAGGTATATACTATTCTCACAGTATAATTTATCACGCGCGCGACGTAAAAGCTCACCGAAGTGGAATTATTGTCAAACGGCCGCGGGTATACACAGAGTATACCTAGGTATATATATATAATAGTATGGTTACCTATAATATATTATAGTATAGGTAATATATGGTATTGTACGTGTGCGCATATATAGACCCGAGTGAATTCAATGACGACGATGTGTGAGAAGATTTAATAGGTAGGCACGTTGCGTTGTCGGTTTGGGACGACCGTTTTTATATTAAGTTTTTTTTCCATTCGACGTTTCTTTTTGTTTCGGGCAAACATTTTTTTATCCGATTCGACCGGATCATTCATATTTACGGACATATACTTGCAGCAACAGTTAATTTATCGTTGCACAAAGCGCATTATCAATACCTACGCATACGTTTTTAAGTATAATAGCAATAGGTACTATCTACATAATATTATACATATTATATAGGGCCTAATAACAATATTATGTAGAGTAAAAGTTTCATAAACTCTGTCGCGGCCGCCGAGCTCGTTGCGAAACGGAATTCTTTCCGGAGGAGGACGGTTATAAATACAATATTATTATTCTCACAGTAATTTATCACGCGCGCGACGCAAAAGCTCACCGAAGTGGAATCGTCAAACGACCTCGCGTATACGCATTATAATATAGGCATATTTAATATAGTTACCTATATACGAAACCTATAATATATTATACACTTATACGTATAGGTAATAGCACTGGTGTTGTACGTGTTGGTATAATATATATATATATATATAGTACCCACGAGAGTGTATCCAATGACGATGCGCGAGAAGAATTAATAGGTACGTACGTATTGCGTTGTTGGGTTAGGACAATCGTTTTTTATTTTATTATTATTTTTTTTATTCGTCTTTTCTTTTTGTTCCGGGTGGAGATTTTTTCATCCGATTCGACCGATCCGGACGTACCTGCAGCAGCAGTTCACTTATATTATTGCGCAACGCGCACTATCAGCGCGTACGTTTTTATGTATAGTAATACTACCTATACATATGCATATAGGGTCACATACGCATTGTAAATCCGAACGCGGACACAATAGAATTATTAAAAAGAGAGTGGAAAAAAGAGTGGAAAAAAACCGTTCGGCGCATCTTCTTCCTCGTGCGGGACGAGACGACATCGACGAAGACCACGCATGGATACTAACAAAAAAATTCACAGTCTTTTCTACTGCTGCTGCAGGGGTGCGCCCGGTCGTCTGAAAAAGGGTTAGGGTGCACGTAGTCGTTCGCATAAAAAAGAAAGACGGTTCGCCCATCACAACGCGTATGTATAGGCATAGGGTAGTTCCGGTGACCCCGATATTTTATATTGTGCTTATTTTTTTTGTTCGTCCCGTACCTGAAAGGTTTCTCCGCACTCACGCACGTGATTAGCGCGCGAAGACCCCGTCGGCGAAACGTTTTTTTTATTTATGATTGTGTTTTTTTCTCAGATGTAACACCATTAACATTTCAATGGGGCTGCAGGGTCGTTTCCGGACATCCCGTTCGGCGAGGACCCAGTGATTTATACCGACGAAGACACTATACCGACCTATACGCACTCGTATTATATAATGTTATGTATACATTGTATTAGTATTCAGTTCCGGGGACGCACGGTATATCGATAATCGCCCGAGTCCTTATTATTATTATTACTTATTGTAAGGGTTATATTGGTACCTATACTTACTATATGCGTATCAACTATACTCACTATGCCTATTGCGGCACATTGTCAAAAGTATATGTATAATATATTATATTATAATATGGTATTGAAAGAAACCGCCCCGGGAACCTATTGGTCTCGAGGGCTGGTACCGATTTATACCATAGGTACCTAACAAAAAACGTTTATAAGACGCATTCATGTTGCACGACCGTTTGCTTGCGCGTCACTTTATGCGTGGTGTGTATATTATGTCATGTGATCTGCGAATGGAGTCCCACGGATCTATTTTTAATATTATAATAATAAGGTATATTATTATATTATTTTTATTGCAATTATATGTATGTATAATAATAAAAGTAACAACATAAGGAAATCACGCCTGTGAATTTAATGCATTTGGTGGTTTTTTTTAAAATTTTAGTTTTAGCTTGCATTGTCGAAGGAATATATAGATAACTCAATCAAAACACTCGTTACTACAATGCATAATGATAATATATGGAATTCTATTTCATGGAGCGTACATAGATTTTTAATGCATTTTTTTCAATTTTTTACAAGTATTATATGAGGTACCAATACATGCCAATTTAAACTTTTTTTTGTTCACAGCTTTAAAGTTATGTATGATACCGGTACAAATGGCATTACGGCGACAAGTACCTACATTATATATCTATATTGCTGCCGCAATCTCTCATTATTGATTCACAAATTTGAAATTTGTGTTCAGATAAACGTACCTATATACGGTTAAACACTTCATAATAATATTCTATATGCATGCGATTCTTACACTTCGCTATGGGCAAACGGAACTGAAATACATGTACGACCGTATAACATACGCACATCCACATACGATTATCATAATTTTCTTTTTGCTAACATTAGTATGCAATTAGAGTGTATTTATCAAATTTGTTCAAATTTAGTTTTCGCTCCACAGACGTTTCTTCCCTAGTACCCCCATAAGAATCAATGGGTCAGGGTATTTTTTCGGTTCCATCATGAGTGCGCAATATAGGCAGAAATTCGTTAAAATTTAATTTATAACATCAATGTGAGCCCACGGAGGTATTGACGGACTTTTGTGGGTGGATTAGCCCCCCAAGCCCCCACGATTTCTGGCAATGCACTGGGCCTATACGGTTATACTTTTCACTCCGTGGATACACTAGATATGATATAAAATTATAATATATTATATGTATGCAATGGGTAATCCATTTATCGCAAGACACGTACTATGTCAAAAATAATAAATTCAAATTTTTTATGATTTTTAATTCCTTATACCAAACCAGAATATTTTCTAATTGCAGGTAGATACATCAATATATAAAAGAATAGAATGTTGGACGTGTAGCTAAAGAGTGGCATATGGGTATTAATTTAAATACTTATAACGATAATTGTTATTATAATTATTATAATAATAAACTAAGGGTCCGAAATTCGATTTTTATAGATTGAAATACTACAAATAATATTCTGCTTTGGAATATTAAATTGGAAATATATGTTGTCGAACAACAAAAGAGTAAAAACTTAAAAACAATAGCGATAAAACCGAGAATGTCGATTAGCGTAGGTATACGATACCTAACGACTAGTATTAATCTATAAAAGAAATATTTTCAAAACCTAAATTCTGTTTTTAAAATAACAGAAGCCTTACAGGCAATGGATCACCCGGTACATAGGTTACACTCACAATACGAATGTTTACACGCGTTAGACCACTAATGATGATTCTCCGAATAAGTGTCGTCTGAACGGTATGAATCATTAATCGTGCCAAGTATGTACAATAAAAATATTGTGTATATTGTGTTCTGGACAATCACGTAACGAGCATGCACACCATATAATAGTTTTGTGTGTTTCGCGATTTACACTATAGATCCTTCCAGCCAGTAATATATCTCACATAGGCAGGCAAGTATAAAGTAGTTATAGAGATCTACTATACGAGAGACGTTAGTAATTCAAAGCTGACGGAATACTATCGGGTTGGTCTGCTCTTTCGTTCACGAAAAAGATAATATTCTATTCTGTTTGGCAAATCGAATGCTCGTCTTCGAGTAGAATATAGCTGGTTATACACTTAAACTGCGTCAATGCAACTCCATATAATGAAATAATAAAATTAATGGCGTACTTTTCGTGTACAATAATTAAACGGCTATAAAAATTCGATCAAATCGATCACATAAGTCCCATCGCGGTTATACTGTCACGGTGGATTGGCCGATATACGTATAGGGTATAATACTGCAGTATATTGTCGTAAAAACGCATTTACATATTAAAATATATTGTTATAATAATAATAATATATTGACAATTATAATTAGTAAATAGTTATGTTTTATTTCCGAAACGTTGATCAGCACACGCTGGTCGATTTACCACAATATATAATAATATTATTGTTTGTTCAAGTGTACATTTTTATATATTATTTGAATTATTTTGTAACAATTATTAGCTTGGAAGACGCATTTTTCGCAGCCATTACGAACTCGGTAAATTCCGAGTATCTGTTCAATTAAATATTATGCACAATAGTACAATACACATCTATCCATACATACATATTATAATATGATGTATAGGTATATACCCCTCGGCCTGCTGTTGTATGATGGAATTACGCAGAAATGTGTATTTAAATATAACTTTGAGAAATGAATAGACTTTTTTTGTGACTAAAGAAAAAAAATTACCCCGTACTTGAAATAAATTAAAAAATAATTCGTTGAGTACACTTGTGTGGTTCCGAAGAGTGAATACTGTTCGTAATTAAATCAGAGTCAGTCAGAAGGAAAACGCAATTTTTTCTATACATTTTTTTTTTATTATTATGAATGTCCACAGAATCAAGATAACGGATTTTCTGTCCGGTGTGGGTTTTTTTCATTTTTTATTTTTTTTTTCATTGGACCGTATTGTTTTCCATCTGAGTCTTAATTACGCATAAACGAGGGCACACACAGATACGTTAAAATGCAAAATAAAAAAAAACTTACCCCCACAAAAAACAATGCGGGATCGAGACCGTTATCCTCATTTGGATCGTATTTTATTTTTTTTTTATATTGTTTTTTGTGTGTACTCTATATTATATTCTTATACAGTAATAAAAAATAACAAGAATGATAAGGGCGTCAGGGTACCGCAAAAAGAAAAAAAGGGTTAATATTTTTCAGATCTCGGTCACTAGGTCGGCCTAAAAAATTAATTCAAGTTTCGTAATAAAACAATGAACGTGAGAAATTTTTTTAAACCTCGTGTTTTTTTACTCTTTATAATAACACAGACTTGTGTGTGTGAGTGTGTGTGTGTGTGTGTGTGTGTGTGTGTGTGTGTGTGTGTGTGTGTGTGTGTGAGTGTGTGTGTGTGTGTGTGTGTGTGTGTGTGTGTGTGTGTGTGTGTGTGTGTGTGTGTGTGTGTGTGTGTGTGTGTGTGTGTGTGTAAAGCGTTAGTCTTACACGTTTAAAAATACGTTAAATTATACAACAATGATGTAATTTAAGATAATCTAAAAATCGTATCTTTTTTGTTACCTATTCATTCTTTAGATTAATTTCGTTTTGTTAAGCTAAACAATATTGTACACTATTATATTATCTATCTTACGTATGTTCCTATATTATGTAAAAGCTCAGAGAGCTAATATCTTCTTAATTATTAAAAATTAAAATATTATAACTTTGAAAATGTCCATGTAAATGAGTACGTTAACGTTTATTGAGTCACAATTTATTGTTATAGTCATATTATTCCCTAATACTAAATCAATGCTAATATAGAAACCGAATAATTTCGGTTCAATGTTTTTTCCTGTTTGAGATAATAATATTAGAAAATTGGCAGGTACATTGTTTGAAATACGTTTCGTACAGTAACTGAATATAATATGACAACTACTCAAAACGAATAATATTATTTTGAAGTGCAGTGTTTTCGTTTTATTACCCATTTAAGTGTAAACAGCGCATGCAACAACGGTAGGTATAATTTTACATACATATTACATATTACGTTCGGTAAAATACAAACTGCCGCAAAAAATATATATTATGACTTATGAGTATTTAACTATACTTATATCTCATACCTATATTATAATATCATAGTTCATAATATTTTGAAAAGAATGAAAAATCTTAAACGACCGATCGATAAAGTGTCACATATGACATAGATAATTGTATCTTATTATAACAATATACATTATTACGGGACTTGATAAATATATTTAAACCGTTTATTTGCGACTTCACTGGTATGATAGTATAATATTATTATGTAGGTAGACGTATATTATATTTAAAAAATATAATATGGTAAAACGCACTGCCCAGCATTGATACGGCCGTAAAATATATAATAACATATTAATAATAATAATAGTAATAATAAAATAGATGCCGTTGACAAAGAATACTTGATAACACGCAACGACGAATAGTCACGTGGTGTACCTAAACAATGACGACATTTCAGAGCCGATTAAAGGATTTCATAATGGGGAATCGATACAATATGACGGTATAAAGACAATAATATTTAATGACCCTAATTTACTAATAAATTGTACTGAAGTTAGGTTACAGGTAGGTATTCAATATGAACATATAATATTATGATCATAGTCAGGGCTGGGATTTCGATACACTTTGCACTGTTTTCAAAGCTAGATGTGATACTCGTCTTATAACATATTATCATAGTACGATTCACATATTTTTCAATAAACATTTTTCAAACAGACCCGTATAACGAAAAAATAGAGATTTCTAGTGGTAACAAAAAATTAAATGAGAATAATTATGATATTACAATTTTTTTTGAGATTAAAAATCCACGTAAAAGTGACTTGAAATTATGTAGCCTTGCAAAACTTTTTTTAAATTTAATAAAAAATAAAGAATAATTTAAAGGGGCATTATTTTTAACTTTTAGGGCATTATAATACAAGGCCTACTAATAATGATTAAGCATTTACCTCAAAATTACAGCTTATCATATGAGCCATAATGGCAAAAAAATAAAGAACCTAGGTCTTTGTAATGTACTTTATAGGCACACAATATAAAACAAAAGTCAGATTTACAATATATTTCAAAGACATAATAATAGTGCCTGTGTAGTATAATTGCGTTATAATTTTGGAAGTTTGAAGCCAGTTTCAAGTCTGCAGAATACCCAATAGGTAATAACCAGATAAAATAATTTATTTTTTGTTTATCAAATTGAATATCGTAATATGGATATTTTGCCGCTTTATAATAAAAATGATTGGATTTGGAATATTTAGGTTTTTCGAGACTTATAAAATGATCGCACTAACAGTGATTCTACAGTGATTTCCACGCATTGTTTTAGATTCTTAGACTAGAAAGCTAACAATTTAAAATCCTACTGATCTGCTAGTCTAAAGCAGGGGTCTCCAAACTACAGTCCGTGGGCCGAATTGGGGTCTCTGAAGGTTAGGTCAGGTAATATGAATAATCTAAAAATTTGTATTATGTTCCAAATCGTTATCGCATGCACTCCTCATCATATTATGTGTTGCATGTGTCAGCCATCAGGTATTATCATCTATATTATAATTTAATAAACATTTTACAATTAAAATCTATATGGGCTTATATCATTTTGGCTAATAAAGAACATGTCATATTTTTATATAGCTCTCGAATAAATAGTTTGAAGATCCTTGGTTTAGAAAGATATCAGCTGGTAGATTCGTAAGATAATAAAAAAAAACTTCTTTACCAGAACTTGGCTATACATTTTACACAAGAATTTGCTTCGAACTCGTGGTCAAATTACTATATTATTGTTTAGCGCGAGTGTGTTTTTTACTCGTTGTAACTATTATGCGTGTTCGAGCCTTAGAGGTGCACCGGTCGGCGGTCGATATTATAATATTATGCACCATATACGCGTATTTTTGTAATTCATTGTGTATTGTTTCTATAGGACCGCGAAAACAAAAACACAAAAAAACAGCAGTCTTTTCGTATTGTCAAAAATATTTACTTGTTTAGCAGTGAAAAACGTGAACAAAATTCCATGTGTTTTTGGAGTTAAGTCGACCGTGAGTATCTGCACCTGTCGTTGCAGTCATCTGCACTCTGCAGTCTGTACGCAGTACTGCTGCTGCGCCGTTATATTCTCTCGCGGGACAACGAACCAAAATATGTACAAAAAAACCAAAAAATAATATTATTCTGCAGTCTCGATATTGTATACTTAGTATAAGTTGTTGCTGTTTTCTCGTCACCTCAAGAATGAAAACCAGCTAGTGGGCACGATAATTTTGTGTTATTGAAAATTTCGAATTTTAAGCGTTTAAATAGATTGTATTACTTGCAACTGCAGCACAATAATATTATATGATTACGTCGAGTTCACGGAACATAACCGATGGATATTATATTATTGAATGTGTATCAATAATAATATTATACTAGTAACGAATAACGTGAACTTTGCGAGATTAATATTATTTACAGCTATTTCCAATACCTATTTACCTACCTAGCTACTACATTTTCTGTTCTCCGAAATAAAAATATGACGTATTCAACGCATGGGCGTTGTTTTAGAGTAGGTCTTTTAACTCTACACGTTATATAATAGATATCAATATAAAATAAAAACTCAATAAAATACCATTATTTTAAAAAAAATATTATCACCAATTATATATTATGATGAGTTATAAAATATAAATTAATAGGATATAATAGGGTTAATGTAAGCTACTAAAGTATCTGATAATAATCCGATCATATTGTTAGTGAGTAAAAATCTATAAATACAATAAAATCGGTCATGTCATAAGTACTACAATGCACAGATATCGTATTAAAACAATTTGTATTTATATAATTAATACAGTGAAACCTGTCCAACTCTTAATACTAAATCCTGCCTTGTGCGGAAAATTAATTTGATTCCGGTGAATTTTCGCATAATTTAGCAATAGATGAAGCCCTGGATATAAAGCGGGGCCTGTCTAATGCTTGTACTAATTTCAACCAGTTGAAAACATTAAAGGAGGTACTTATTTCATATTTGTATAAAGGATCTGGAAGAATTTTCTGTGAATTAATGTGATTCAGATTTATTTGAAACAATTATATCACGGCAAAGATACAAGAAGTCGAGAAAAATGTTGTCAAAGAAAAACAGGTAAAAAACTTGGCATGATTTCTGGAATTTGTAGTATTTTGTAGTAATTTGTATATTTTGTATTAAAAGTATGTAAATTCTATTAATATATATTAATTATTCTAATGTTCTTCATAATTATTTATTATTTTATTAGGTTAATTTATTTATAACGTCCGAAATGTTTGTAACTTTTAATCAGGTATTTATATTATATAATATACATTTTAAATTCAATAATAAATATTAGATAAGAAATATTAATTTTTATTCAGTTAAGTGGAAACATGTCAGAGATAAACAGTTTTATTGGTTCCATACTATCATGTGAATCCGCTTCGAACATCGTATCCTGGATACTATTCGACATTCGGTCATATTATAATGACGTATTTTAACCACAGGTCCCTTGACTAATGGTAGTGACCGCGGTTATCTGAGAAGATAACCGTGGTATTGACGGTAATGTACACAATATCGGTAAACATTACGAAGAAAACCAATCGGGTAATAGTGCACGTCAAATGTGAAAAATTAAACTAAAAACAACATTATACGTATCATATCGTTTCCAAAATGAGTTGGTTCAATAAAATAGAAAATAGACAAATTATGATAATATTATATTGTACATTATTATAATATTTCCATCTTCATTTGTAGGGCAAGCCGAAGTTTAAATACAATTCTGACGTACACGTATGATACCACGTTAGGTACCTATATATTATAAAACACGAAAATAGAGCACAGCCGAAAAAATCTAACGATTTCGCGCGTTTCCGCAATCATTTAGATCACGACTAGCCTAGGTCGCTGCATTACAATAATGACACGTATAGGTATTACTCACGCAAAATCCCGTTCGAGGAGAACCTGAGCGGTGACGAATTACCGCCGACCAGTCGCACATATATCATATTATTATTAACAACGAGACGACAATATTATATGTCAAGTATAATAATATTATCAGAATACATTATATCTGAAGGACTGAACAGCCGAACAGGTATTGTTCGCGTAACATCGCCCAATTTCAAACGAAATTTCACAACGATCGAGTGACGTGACCGAACTGAAAAAAATCATTTCTCAAGTGTTTTTTCTTTAAAATAGGGTTTGTATATTAAAATAATCTATAAAATAGTCTATAAAATAATCATTTACAACGATCACAAGTGCTGTACGATGTGTGTCGGGTCGATTGTGTGAGGGTTTAAAAGTATTCACCTTTTGAAGTTGTTTTTTAAATGTATATTATGATCATCAATTTAAATAAAAAACAAATCTTATTCCTAGACAAATATACTTCAAAATAGCAGGTTATCTTTGGCAATCCACGTAGTACATATTATTATCTGTTAACAAAAACTCTATTTCGATCCAATTTTGTCCTGAAAAACGTGATGCACGTAATATTATAATATGTTTGGTGATATGGGGACTTCACCCTTCGACAACCACTAAACTCTGATATATTATAAATAGATAATAATATATACAAGGATAAGACATCATCCCCATATCTAATATACGCGCAATAATGTTAGCAACGTGTCCGCCACTAGATACCATAAAGGTTATACGAGATTATATATACTGATATTTTATAAGAAGACAATTTTTACCAGCCCAATATCTGCTGATTTTTGAATTAAATAACTAATTTAAATACAATTTTTTTTTTTATTTACTACCTATTTTAGTTACCTATTAATCTATCAATATTTTCATGTCAATTTTGAAAAGTACAAAATAATATTGACCTATATAAATGTTTGTATTGTGTATGCGGTATCCACTTCAAAAAATGCGTTACCCCTTATCACGTGATTATACCACACCTTAATTATACCTATATATTATGTTAATTTGGTAACTACAATAATATGCTCTTCGATCTGTTATGTTCCATCCACGTTTATATAATAATAAAATATCTATGCTATTATAATATTATCCTCCTCTGGATTTTGAATATATATAGGGTCCAAGCATGAAGCAAAGCAGGCGAATAATATGAGCTCTGCTCGCGGAACAATATAATATTATAACACGTCGGGTTCTGATAAACATTCTGCGGCAGTGGTGCGGGTAAAGAAAAAAATTATATAAATAAAAATAGACGTCTCGAAAGCGATCTCACGACGACGCGAATTACGAACGAGTTTCGCACGTAAATCTTTTGAAATATTAATCGCGATACGGATCTGCCGACTTCAACGGTTGCACAATCGCAGGCCTATAATATTATAATATTATTATCGTCGTCGAACGAAGGCCGTTTAGCCAGAATAAGTATAACTCACCATTTCGAGAATAGCATTGCTTTATTTTACCTATTTTATCTTATTATATAAGAATATGTTATAAATTATTATATTATTCGCGATCATTAAGTAAAATCGTTTTTTTTCTTTCCATAAAATAGACATTCACGTCGTGAATAATTTGAATTTCTTTCTACACTATTGCAAGGTTAAAATATATTTTTGCTGGCGTGGCTGATAGGACATTAGCTGCTAATTTTATGAAGATAAATAAATAATATTTACACACAAATTTATAGAAACTGATATTTTTGTACTCTGCAGGGAATGACACATTGACTGATACAATATAGGTTTTAATTTATGTTATAAACATATATCTTGTATAATGTGTAATATTTAAGATTTTTGTGTATAAATATGACTTTAGGATATTCAAAATGTATTTATAAATATACTCGCAATATAATAACATTTCACAAACTAATATCAAAATAATAAATTATCTTAAATAGTTATCTCTACTGTCTCTTACTCAACCATCAGAAAATCATGCGTCAACGTCCTACTTCAGGCCATTTTTAAAATTATTTAATATAATAGGTGGAAATCTTTTGAACAATGACTTAGACGTCATATAGTAGTACCAACCAATATTTTAATTTATACTAAATATTATAATATCATATCGTAGCTGCGGGACTGCAGGAGACGTGTTTGGGTGGCTGATACTATATTGGGGCGTTTTGTAATTCCCTTGAAGATTTTGGTGTTAAAAAATAAAATCATTCACCCCACGCAATAGCCAACAATATTATTATTTTATATTCATATAGCGAATAATACAATAATTATTAGACCGAAACGAATAATTTATTATTATACAGTCGTGCAGGTCTACGCGGACGTCCGCGCGTATCGACACTGCTCTGTTGACCTGTCGTCGCAGCACGTGGTGAAATTTGTTTCACCAACACTAAATGAACACGAGAACGATGAATCGGGCTCTAATTTGCATCATTGTAATGATAATATCATAATTTCGTGGGTGGCGATCGTTTTTCCAAAATGTAATATTTACTAACTATATACCTCCGTTGCATAATGTAATACGTAGGTACAACTAAACCAAGTCAATTTCAAATTTTAAAATGTACAATCTACGCGACAGCTATAATACGGTGTCATTTGAACGGTAACATTTTTACACAACTATGCGGATTAAACACGATTAAAAACTTGATTTTTAATGGAGAAAAAAATTGACACTCACACTACATATTCTCCCGTGTAGCCGCAACCACCACAGACTATCGTGACTGTTGAAAGCAAATGCCGCGAGTTGGTTTATGTGCGTATGATAATATAATAATGTTCTTCAATGGTCCGGCCACGACATATTCTCTACGCGACGTTAATATTATGTATAATCGTCATTATCATACCTGAGCAACGATATTTTTATCATAATATTCTGTCCGCGGCGACGTGAACCCCGAAGGCCATAGGTACAATAATGCATAATACCGATTGATCCATTTAACGTGAGACACTCATTATTTGGAAAACTATTTAGAATTTACATTTTTGAGAAATATTTATTCGATATAAATTTAAAAGGTTAAACCTTAAGACACATTCTTCTAAAAAAAAATATATTTATTTTCGTTATCGTTTTTAAAATTTAAAATGTTCTTACATATTTCCACAATTTTGGTAATATACGATTGTAATCTTCAACTGTAGGTATGCATTTTATCCTAATCTTGTGACAATTTCGTGTTTTCAAAAGTATGTGTACAAAATTATACCAGTCATACATCGTGGCTTAACCGGCAAGCCCAGTCCCTAGATTAGCACACTCGGACTCGGTTATCCTCGAAAGTTTGGCTCCTGTGGTGCCATAATTTAATTTAAGAAATAATTAATTGCTTATTATTTATTAAGTATGCAACTCATAGAAGACATATTTTTGACTTAATTTCTTTGATTGTACTTGAAGAGAGACATCTTAATGATTGTTCGTGTCATTTGCAATAGACATATGTTTTATGATTTTTTTTTTACATATTTCAACTTCGTGACAAATTAAAAAAGTTAAATATTTTATAACCACAATATTTTTTAACTTTTTCATTTTTTTTTTTTTTTTTTTTTTTAATGACAACATATAGCATTAATTTCGTATTCTAAAGCTTTAAAATATTCTTGAAATACTTCGATAAATTAAAATTAAATTTTAGATGAGTAGTTTATTAGTTATAATAGTAGTCTCCAGATTTAAATGCCCTAAAAACTATCCAAAAAAGCTCTGAATAATGGATTTTAACCACTATAATGTCCTTAAAGAATGAATAAAAAATTGATTTAACAATTGTTGTGTAAACAAAAATATGAATTTAATGAAATAAACACGATTACGATGTAACACTAACTGACCAATTAAATATTAGTAGTTTGAGTTCCAGTCACATAACAGCTGTTAAATGCACTGTAGATAGCTGATATTATAGCCGTTAGTCGTTACCCCCGTCGTTACCCCCGAAAATTGAAATTATAAACTGTATGATCGGCAGGTCATAAAATATGAATGTAACAACATTTTATGAGCTAATATTTGAATTATCAATTATGTTTAATCTAAAAATGTATACCTACCTATATATATAAAAATGGAGCGTAAAAAATGTCGTTACCTCATCAATCGAGAACGGCTGGTCCAATTTGGCTCAAATTTTTTTTTAAGAGTTTCGTAATTGCCAGGAGAAGGTTTTACGAAAGAAAATTTTAGGAAAAACCACCTAAAATTAGGAAATCTGGATGTAAAAATAAAACATTAAAATATATTGGTTGCTATTGGTTAATCGGGCATGTTTGTTGATTTGTATTATTATTTTTTGTCAATATATTTATTATAATATATATATAAATGAATGTTTGTGTGTAGATTAGACCTCTGGGAAGAAGACAAGCTCATTTTAAAATGGTTAAATTTGGTTTTTTTTTTATTCATCTGATTATAGGTTAGGTTAGGATTTTGTATTAATAAATTATATTAATCCACCATAGGTGGAATACGACATACATGGTATAACTTTGATACTTTAGAGTTAAATCATATACTTACGTACAAACAGCACGGGGTCCCAGATCTAACGCAGGTAGGTTGGGGGACATAACATGACACCAACGCACTGTTCATTTATTGCGCAGTGCATATAGTGGCCCAGTACACATCTGCTTACTCCCCCCCATTGTATAGTCATTATACTCCATAAAAAAAAAAAAAGATATGTTATTCAAGAACTTAAAATTCCTATGAATTTTAAATATATTTTTAACAAAAAAATATTGTAGGTCTTGCTTCTGTAGAATCATAATCGAACGATATCGAGAACGTTAAATTACATTGCCCTGCAGTGTATGTGGAAAAACAGATGAGCAAATATTATTGTGATGGGACAAGGTTTCTCGGGATGTCGAGTATAATATCTCGATATTAGCTTGTCACTTAACCGACCCGTCTTAATTTTCAAGTGTAATATCAATTATTGTCCTTATGGGCATAACCGCTATTTACCAGTGAACAATAATAACAATAATATATTTACGAATAAAACAATAAGTATAATAACGAAAATGAGTGTGTGCAGGTACCTTATAGGTTGTCGTTCGATACAATGAACTCGCGAGAGATCTCTCTGAATCGATTCATTTTCCACATAATATCATTATTATTATATTGTGCTGAGTGAAAGCATTGACTTGAATCACATCCGTTTTTCTTAATAATTAATTTTTCAACCATCTCTCTGTAAATTATGTTTTGCTAGCCACGACTTTTAATTCAATCTGTATTATACGCAAAATATTGATTGTAAACTCGTTTTAGATGAAAATTCTTTATTGCAGTTCTAACATAATAATTAATTCACATGGAAAAAAAACACTTGTGAAAATGCATAAATTTCCGGGTGATTCATTCGACACAACTACATAATAGACTCATTATTTCAATAACGTTATTTCATTTTTTTTCGATATTTTAAATATTTATGGAACAAAATTAAAAAAAAACTTTTGTTAACGAGAACATATATTTTTAATTTCTTAATCCAAAGCAGAATATATTTTGGAGTATTTCGATTTTGATTGTGAATATATATTTACTCTTTTTTATAAATTTATTTGTTCTGTATAAAATGTATGTTTACCGAGAAACAAAATTTTGTAAGTAAATAAGGATGTGAGAGCGCAAACAACAATTTTTTGGGCACAAAAATGTTTAAGTTGTAGGTTTTTTTAATGTATTTATTCCTATTTATTTCAATATACAAAATTAAATAAAATACTATTAAAAACTGGGTTGCTAAAAAAAGTTTTAATAGCTTTAAACCACAATCTGATGGCTACAAATTAATCAATTTGTAACTATACATTTTTTTTTATCACTTTTTTAACGACAACGTGCATTTTTAATTTCTTAATCCAAAGCAGAATATATTTTAGAGTATTTCTATACATTAAAATCGTATATTTTACAAGTAGTTTATGAGTTACAAGTTAACATTTAAGTAGGTTTTTAAAGTTTTGATGATGGGCGTTGTGTAGTACGGGTACGCCGTAAATTGTAGTGCATCCATTACTTCGGTCCGTTTAATCTGTAAATACTTATAAGTTATAAGTACCTAGTTAATTAGTTGTAAGTTATACATTATAACTACCTAGGTAATAAACTATACTTGTCCGAAATTTAATTTGTATACATAGAAATATTCCAAATCATATTTTTCTTTGGATTAAGGAATTAAAAATGCATGTTGTCATTTAAAAGAGTAGAAACTTAAAACATAATAACGATAAATGAAATATAATTTTTTCTCGAAAAAGTTGTCTTGTAACAAATTATAATATTATCAAAAATAAATATTTAATATTTTAATAAAAAAATAAATATTAGTGTTTATAACGAGTGTCTTACGTTGAAAAGATCACCACGTATAATAATATTTCTAGTAAAAACACTGGCGATTTTTTCGTTTCGTCACTGACGACCGCGTTGATTTCGTAACAGTTCGTTTATAGGTCAGTGTAATACCGATCGACAATTCAAATAGACAACGACGATGCGGATTATCGTTAATAAATATTGATTTTTACACTCGCACACGCATCAACGATTTATCGCTTTATTGTAGTGTTATAGGTACCCATCAAGATATGACCGACGTCATCCGTACTACACGTATTATATTCAGTACCTTATGTTAACAGTTTTGTAACCCAGAAATTTGTTGCTCCCTTCCATATCACAAATAATGTGAAGTACTTATAATAATAAAATCATTTATGAAGTTACAAATGAACTTATTTGTACCCATTAGATTGTGGTTTAAAACTCTTAAAACTTTTTTTTAGAAACTTAGTTTTTAATACATAGTATATTATTTTATTTTAACATATTTATATTTATTTTTTATATTTGAACATACAAGAATTATAAACCTACATCCAAAACATTTTTGCACCCGAAAAATTGTCTTTTTCCTTCTCACATCCCCATTTGTTTACCAAATTTTGTTTTTCAGGAAACATACATTTTATGCATAACAAATAAATGTATAAAAAAGTGAAAAAAATATATTCACAACCAAAATGTTTGGAATTTTTTTTATATCCAATTTTAAAAATTATCATTTGCCAAGAACCACTAATGGGTGGCTGCTTATTCCAAACAATCATGTTCTACTACTCTTATCATATAAACTTATTGTGCTTCAAATAGTATAGATTGTTTATGCCAAATAAAAAAAAAAAAAATATCCAATTTTGCTTAGAACAAACGCAAATTACGAGACTTTACTCAGAACAACTAATAATTTTTACTTTTTAGATTAAACAATCATTAAATCTCTAGAAATAATTTTATTTTGAGAAAGCACCTTTTGGTTATGAGCCCATGACTATTTACGAGCCGTCTGGCGTCTACCGGTCGATTTCAGTTTTTGAAACATATCATACGTTCATATTATTATTTATGTTAAAAGTAGTTTTCGACCAAACAGTACGCAAGTGTAGAATTATTATTATAATTAAAACAAAACTCGTCGTGTAAACATTATAAACCGAGGGAAAGAGAATAAGACCTTTTGACCGGCTCGGCTCGCCTGCTCAGTGGAAACGGTTTTTTTTATTGGACATATTTTCCTTTATTGCTTATACACCACGGCCGATGAGAATGACCCTTTCTACGTCATTATGTGCAGTACAATATCCGTGATTTACATTATTATTTTGTGTATAGGTACGTATTGTAACAACCGTAGTCGTTTGGAAAACAAGTCAAATCGTACACAATAATAATAATAATATAACATAATATATTGTAGCTGGTAGTGGATTTGGTAGTTTTATTTATCTTTTCACTGCGAGAGAGAGGCCCACACACAAAACTTTTGATTACAGACGTTCCTCGGATTAAGCTCTCAAAGGTCAGCAATGCACAACTACGCGTGTGCAATGGATTTTACAAAGTTTCTGCTTTACTGCGTCTAGTAGTGTATATAATCATGGAAGACGGGGATTGGGAAATTCCATTAAATCCTATTTGCACTAATGTCCTCCTCCTTGAAGCCAACATTGATTTTATAACGACGCGTACGCAATATAATAATATCAGACGACTACTTGATATCCTCGTCGCTGAATCATTTCAAACGATTTCGGTACCTATATTTTGCACATTGGTCGATGTACCTATAGTCAAAGGCGTCCGTCTTCAAAAATCCAGTGAAAAGGACATAGTATTTTATAATGATTTTTACCTTTGTGTTAAATTGTCATAGGTAAAATTATGTACCTATCTTAATATTATGCCATTACATCCATTCGCATATCGCATTGATGATATATCTATGATATATCTATAGTTATTTAATATTTATTTAATAAGTAGGTAGATTAATTTATTATATTTATACAATTTAAAAAAAAATTTTTTTTTAAGTACGGAAAAGCCAGGTGCTAGGCCCCCCCCTCTCAAATAGACGCTCATGGCTATAATATAATATATTTATTATTATTTGTATTTATACATAATAAAACCAACAGAACAAATTGCCCGTGATTCATAAGACGTATAGGTATATTTTATTAGCAGTCAGTAATGTCATCGCGATCCCGTCCTTATTCTCTCAACATCACTGCGCATGGTACTTGGGAGGATTTTTTTTAAGCTGTATAATATAGAAACGCACTAAAAATGAGTTGGGGAGAGGGGGGGGGTGTTATAGAAAATAAAAGTTGCTGATTAGGGATTAGCACTGTATTTTTTTTTGAAAATGAGCGTCACACGTCCTGCACATATTTTAATCTTAATACAGGAATGCCTTCAGGCGCGAGACGTCTGGACACTCAAAACACTCCCCGTCAGAGCCCACGCAGTGTGTGCACCTACCCCAATATACAATGTATAATATGTTTATATAAACCATACATAAATATCGGTAAATCATAATACGTTTTTATCACCTTGTGTCTAACAAAGTCTGTTAGTTTTAAGTAGTTATTGGTTTTTTAAAAACACGTGGCAATGACTCGGCCTTACATTCCTATACTTACAGAGGTATATATACATATATAAATATTACAAAACTTTAGTTATTCGAGTTATTGTATATCATTATATTAAATATATATGTGCCTACGACGTGGTGTGCACGCACTAAAATATATACAATACCCAAGTCCCCTATATATCGGTATGTATCATGATGTTGTCGTTGTGAACGCGGTATGCTCGTTTGTTGACCGAACAACATGATACGTATATTGTGAGTATGTGTGTGTATCTTGTCTGCGCGTGAGCGTTGAGCGATAAGAATATTTACAAAAAACAAAATGAATATTTTCCTCTTTTTATTTTTCTCTTTTCGACGTGCCTATAATATAATGTAGGTTTATACAGGGTCATTCACTTGTCACCCACCAATTTGTTCCTCCAATAATGCATTCATGCGAATGATTTTGGAAACTCAGACATAATATTATTTTCAAATTCTTGGGATTTTTTGTACAAATTAAGGAGTGTTCTATGACCATACAAACTTAAGTTTCAAGCAAAGAATAACCTCCGTATTTTAGTGTACATTTTTAAAGGGATAATTTTTTTGAAAATACTGATTCAGTTAATACACAATTTGAACGAGTAGTTTTTCAATTAATAAAATGTTTATACCTAGGATACTAGTCTTTAAAAATGGTGTTACAAAAATATAAAATATATGGAATATTGTATCTAGTATTTATCATAATTGGGCTATTTTTACAAATTATAAACGTTGATGTATTAATATTAATGCAATAATATGTTCAAATCATCATAGCCTCCATACTCATGAAATCTACTATCGGGGACCAATTATACACAAAGTACACAAAGTCAAATACTTCAAAAACTACTCACGTCAATATTTTCAAAAAAAATTATCCTTGTGTTTGAAAGACAGATGTTTGTTTCTCCGTAGCAGGACATTTCATTAGTAAATAGTAGTGTACAAAACATCACAAAAATTTGAATATATTATGGTCTAATGAGTGCATTTAAAAATTTCAAAAATCTTATTTTAAAATAGCCGCAATATCGAAGATGAAAAAAAAGGGGGTGAGCACGTTTGATGAATCACCCTGTATGTCGTGTCGTCGTTCGTTTGCCGAAAAGTCGTAAATCGTGACGGTATGTACCTACATAAAGCCAATACGATATGACGTGGTCTCCCGTCGGACGGTCGGGTACTATATAATATAAACGAGTGAACATATAATAATATTACGTACACACAATAAATGTGCACGCATAATATAAGTATACCTACTAACCCCAGTCCGGTAGCGACCGACGACGACGACTACGACGATAAGACATACACAATATAATATATAATGTTATTATAAAATCGGTTTAGCGGTTTCTTCCCACGCCCACGAACCGGACCCGAGCCGAACGTGATCTCGCGCGGTACCGCCGCCGCTGAATTACCCGGCCGAGACATGTACTATGTATATGGGTGCGAAGAAGAACCGTTCGCGGCGGACTCGGGCACGACCCGCGGGTCTTTCGATACGTGATATAATAATAATAATAACTATGATAATGTGTAACTCGACGACTACCACGGCGACGACCATAATATTATAATAATATTCTGCATTAGAATATATTATTATTATGATTATTGCGCGCGGAAAAATCGCGAAATGAAATCACTTTCACCGGCGACGGATTCGCAACAATACTGCAATCGGATCACCATAATATTATATTGATAATATTAAAACGACCGAATCCGTTTTACTGGCCCGTCCCGAAATCCTTTAGTTAAATATTTTGGTAATACACGTAATGATGGCTTTTCCGATCGTTAACCGTTGCGCGTTCGGTGATAGGGTGTTATTTGGACCCAGATCGGTGATGCGATATTTTAATCGAATTACTATGTTTTTTTTTTTTTTTTCATATTATCCACCGCGATTTATCAGATACCAACGATTTCACCCATACGGTTGCATACAGTTGCCAAAATCGATCGACATAAGTGGGGATACGACAAAACGGCCTATAAAGGATAGGTACCTATATAGACTGCACACTTTACTCGGTTAACCGAAATCTTACCGGATTTTCTATTATTTCTTTATTTTAGAGACAAAACCAGACATTTTGATTATATAAAAAAAAATAATATTTTTTTATGCAATTAAGACACTACAATTCAAACGATAAATATTCATTTTTTATCATGAAATATTTTATATGCCTAATAATAATATATAGTATATTACAATTTACAATGAATCTTCCATATTACAAAGTCCCATAGACAACAAAAGAAATTTGTATTATAAAAAAATTCATTAAACTAAAAAAAAAAATAATTTGTTAGTAACTTAATTTGCTTCTCAAAAATATTTCGTTAAATAGAAAATTTTGTAAGTTATATGGATAATATATGCGACTATATAATATACAGTGCTGAATGAATTTCTCCAACATAAATATAAATGACTAGGCCGAATGTAATAATTAAAAAAATTTAAATATCATCCATAATGTCTTATTTAAATAAGTATAATATGCCTATAATAATCATTGTTTAGGCGGTTATACAGGTGCATCGGTAATATTATATAATAGTGTTTTTCTGTAGAGTGACCTGCAGCGAAGCGTATTTTACACTTTTACATAGGTGTTATAGATACAAACCTCAAAACCACGAAATATCGCGGGTAGTCAAACTGTATAAATAATAATGTTGTACATATTATTAAGATCTTATTGTTTTTAAACAAAAATATATAGTTTCGGATGGAACAAAACTGTAGAAATTATTTAAAACCCACTCAAAATGAAATATCTGCACCTACATAATAATATTGTTATACTCAAAATAAAAAATATGTCAAATATAATAATATGTAAGTTTGCTATGTTTGGCTATGTCTGTAGTATTCCATTGTTTGAGATTAAACATCAGTTAGTTTCTTCGGTTATATTGAAAACTGAAATGGACAAAAACAATCATTTCTGTTGAAAAGTATAATATTATTTCAATAATACCAATCGTTCGTTTTTGTTTGTTTGTGGTATAGAAAAAGTTTTTTGCGAATCGTTTTCGCGCAAAAAAAAAAAAAAATACGTTGAAAAGAATAACAATTTTGAAACTTTTTTTTTTATACAAGTATAATATCTATATATGATGTGCTATTCGGAACAGCGAGAAATAACGAATGACGACGAGAGATATAATATAAAGTTTCGTTTTTGTTCGCCGAAGACAATTTTTCGCGCACGGAACGACATAACAATCTTCTAACTGGTATACATAATATTTATATAGAAAATAGAAGTTTGCGTTTCAATAATATATTATTGGTATAACTTACGGTATTATATATTATATTGGATACAGATGATAAACTATTCATGTACAATAATAATAGGTAATAATAATACGCAGAGGACATTATTATTGTGCGCACTAGGAGGTTCGAGTCTAGCTAGAACGAGTGGTAAATGAAATCATAACGATGTAAATTTCCACACTCTCGGTGGTTGGTAGCTCGTGTACTTATGCATACAATAATAGTATAGAGGTGAGTTTTTGTTCTGTATTTAAGGAAATAGCCTCAGAATGACAATAATTTTTGAACTGGTATACATAATACATATAATATATTTTATATATAAAATAGAGAAGTTTGCGCTTCAATAATACATTATTAGCACTTATGTTATATTGGTTGCAGGTGATTTGAGGTCAGAAAGAACGAGGAGAAAAAAGAAATCACGACGACGTGGATTTCCACACTCTCGATGGTCGGTTGCTCGTAAGTACCTATATATTATTGAGGTGGTTTTTTTTTTATTTTTTATATTTTAAGGAAATCGCTTCGGAATGACTGAATTTCCTCTATACACGGGCGAGAGGTCGCGGATAACTAATCGAAAAAAACAAAACGAGATTCGCACTGCGCTGTAATACGCTCTACTACCTACTCGTCGGCTGGTTATTTTCGTGTATAATTTCACACCGGATGGACAGTAGCTGTAGTTTTTCTTATAACAATAACAATTATCGGCCGCGCACAAACAGCCGCGATTTCTAAACCGTTCGTTCGTTTATATTATTATTTGTAATAACATTATTATCATTACACGGCCTGGGCATTATGCCGACGTGGAAGCGAATAATAATAATCGATGATAAAATACTATATACCTGTTCAAAATAAATTTATTTTACACGATATTTTTTGTTTTATGTGATTTTTAGATTCTGAGCGGAGCGAGGAAATTGTTGGTTTTACAATGGTGTTTATTTTTTTTTATCCTTTATACAAAATTTCTACCAGAAGGAGTGCTTTGATTTCGACATATAGTACATTATCTTTTAGAAAATTAGATCGAGATGGTACTTTAAAAAGGTCACTTTTCGATTTTCTCAATAGTTATTAAATGCCACGGGAAAAACCACCGAAAAATTACGAAAAAACGCTAAAAATGGGATTTTAATTTATATCGCTTTGTGTATCACAATCCTTAAAACGCATACTAAATCTAAGTATTTGAAAAAATAGTTTTTATAAGTATACTTAGAAAATCAGAATTTTAATTTTAAACTTATTTAAAAGATCTTATTAAATCATAAACTGAGGAGTGAGCCATACATGGTGAATCTTTGTAAATTATTGTATTAAGTATTACGTCTGCCATAACAGTTCGAATTTTGAACGGTTAGGTATGGAAAATAAAAATTATTGTGACTTCTACATTCGGGTCACTATAATATTATACTGTCATAGGTACACGACTTCCACGCGGTAGGTAAATACCTAAATGGATATAGGGTTATATAATCGCTTTTTTTTATATATATATTATCATAATAATGTGCAGTGTATAGTCGACTGCATCGCACAGTCGCTTGGCGACAGCAATGAATTATCCACAATAAGTATGCGTACCTACTTACTTTACCCCATTCTATATGATTATATTTATTATATACCCATAAAACCAACACATATACCTTTATTATAGTATAAGCAGGCTTGACCTACGCGATGTGCAATCGTGGAAACGGCGGGATGGTGTAGTTGGTATAATACCGTCGGAATTGCACTCAATAATACATTAGTTATTTTTTATTATTATAAGACTGAACAAAGTATCTAGTAGATAATATTTTATGAGTAATAATTATTAACATAATATTATTATTATATCTATTTTTGTTTACCAGCAAGACCCGACGCGCGACGGTCGCTTAAAATTGTACGAGGTCTACTATAATAATAATCTGCAGCCGTTGTTACGATTCTTCGTATTTTAATCAACTACTGCAGATTATTATTCTTGTTTCTTGTAACATTATGGTACGAGTAAAACACAACATAACAATGATGTGTGTAAGCGATCCACAGTCAATGGTCTAAGCGCACATTCAACGTTCTGAAATTTGGTAACTCTTAATTCTTATACATATATCTGAAGATGACGCGCACCTCGAAGCCAATTTATTTAATTTTCCACTTTAAGGTGGCTGGCACATGGATTTGTGGACTCTCAAAAAACGAATATTTTTTGTTTCTATAGGATTACCAAAAGCATCTAATTTAATTCAAAAAGTTTTTTATTCTATAATCTATATTCTATTTAATATAATAGACCTTCCTTGATCAAAAAAGTTATCATATACTGCAAGTTGTACCGGTTTTCCAAGTATTTCATAATCCCCAAGCCAGGGTTAGTTCTATTTCATCAATTGAAATAAATAATTAATGTGCATTAGCCTAATGCGAATTAAAATGTCATTTATATGCACCTAACACCCGAATTAACATAATGCGCATTAACGATTGCACATATTTATTTATACAGGGAAACTGTTACACTATACTTCAGTAGGCATTGTATATATGCATAAAGTAAGATATTTTTTTCAACTAGTTGTCTGCAAAATTCTATTTTTTTTAAACTTAGATTATAGGAGTGTTACACGAGCGTTTATTCTACACGCCTAAATAAAAGCATTTTATTCTCAGTATACGAAATTAAAAATGAATATTGCCTTTGAAAAGTTGTTTTTACCGAAAATCCCGGTTGAAAAGTAAATAATATATTAGGTATAAAATATTGTGTAAACAACTTTTTCTTTTCAAAACCTGCATTGTGAAATTGACCGTCTCGTCTGCGGACTGCGTTCGATAAAATATCACTTTGTTTAATACAACGATACACATTTTATATTAAACAAATGAATACGAATTTCTGCCGTTGGTACGCGTTATCTGTCTAATAATATGTCTATGTAGATATATTATACATATATATTTGGCGCTAATAGCTTTTTTTTAATAATTTTTTTCCCCATTTATTTTAACGTAACGGTTGGACGCGTATACGTTTTTCTGACCCCATCACCGTAGAGTTCAAGTATATTTTACACAACACACATACACACACACACACACACACACACATATATAACTAGCCGAATCGTCACCGGAAGGGCTAGGACACGTCTTTGTATAGTTTGCGCCACGATCAAACGTCAGGGGTAATAAATTTTACTTGTCGGCGGTGGCGCGCGTTTATTGATATCATCGTAGCAGCAAACCCATCGCCCGATTGTTTACTCCGACTTTTGACACGATGACTTTTTACTTTTTTTTTTTTTTATTACGACACCCTTTTTTCCGGTCTCCGGCGTGCACACAATAGCCCTCGGGCTCCGCGGAAATGTTTCCGAAAGTCAATCCGGCGTCGATATACACGCGGACGCGTGGTGTGTTTCGTACGCCCGACGGCAATGCGCAGCTAAGTCCATTTTCTGCTGATTTGTGTTGTCGTTCGGGACAAAAGTTCCATATTCTATTGAGAAATGTATTTATGATACGCTTTTCGAACCGTGAAAAAAATAATAATAATAGTAATACAAATATAAGTAGAAAAAATGACCAAAAACATAATGTTCGGGGCAGAGCCGCATATATACACACTTTTCGGTTTATTTTCTCGTGCTATATACATATAATATATAAAATTATTGTATACACGTGCACACAAACAAGTCACGGTCGGCGATTTCACGGGTTTTACACGACCGTTGTGTGTTGTAGTACAACGACTGTGATGAAATAATAATAGACGAAAATTGCGCGCAGAGGTCAATCCTGACATGATGGATCCAGATTAGATGGTTCAATTTAAACTTCGCGTGTCGAGCATGATCATTTAACATCCCATTTTAAATAGGTCTACGAAACGAAAAATAATTTATTATATTATGAACAATAGAATGGAAACAAAAAAAAAGAAGATGTTAAAGATCATTTTTCAATATCATACTGTCGAATCATGTGAAATGCAAAAATAAGTATAAACCATTATAATTAGTAGGTACCAGTATTTTTTTTTTTTTTAACAAGCGCTTTTTTAAAGTATTGTAACATTGGATATAGCTGGTAACGATATATTTTGAAACATTATTATAATGTTGTCTGTAAATTAAATAATTTCATATACTGCTATAATAATATTTATATTATGTTCCCATAGTATGGTAAGTTATTAGATAGATTAATGATAATTGGTTATCCTTATCTATTGTAAAAACTTAATAAACACTTTGATATTAGGCATATGTTTTTTTTTTTTTAATTTGAATATTTAAGTAAGGTGCGTATTGAATTATACTTTAAAACTGCAGTCAACGCGTCATTCATTCAGTTTCAAAGTTTTTCTTCGATATATTATAACTAAATGTACCAAAATCATTATTAAATTAAATATATAACTTAAAAAAAATAAATTTCTAATTTAATGATAACAACCCTAAATAATAATACATAGTAAACAATTATGTTATGTATGTTAGATAAAAATTTTACATATATTTACACCTATTCGATATCTACATAATAATATTAGTGTATAAAAACTAAACAACAATTTAACAATTTAATTTTCATAATATGATAGTTTGCCAAAATTGTTTAATATTAATTTAAGTGAATTAGATTATTTAATTTTTCTCCAAATCTCTGCTTTTATGCTATCATATTTTTTACACTGATTGCGATACTTTTCGATCGGACTTTGGCGTAATTTCATGTCTATATGAATATTTTATTGTTGTTATAATATTTAATCTTTTGTAGTTGCTTATTTCTATGGTCATATAAGTTACTACTGAAACAAACTTGAAAAAAAAATGTTTTTCTATTAATACATTTTACTCTGCTAATTTCTATATATATATATATATATATATATATATATATAAATTAAATGACACAATTTCTGAATATTTTAGATTCATAGTTATTTCGTTAAAACTTGAAATAATATATTATTATCAATGTACCGCTTATTAATAATTTATTCTTCACTATATTTTAAAATGAAGAATCAGGTTAGAGAAAAATATATATTCTACATATTTCAGCAATTCAGATAGGTAATATTTACTGGTATTATGTAAGTACTATTAGAAATATATGAGATTCGTCTTTTTATAAT
Organism: Acyrthosiphon pisum; assembly: GCF_005508785.2. Taxonomy (NCBI): domain Eukaryota; kingdom Metazoa; phylum Arthropoda; class Insecta; order Hemiptera; family Aphididae; genus Acyrthosiphon; species Acyrthosiphon pisum. Next base: position 88,577,934 of record NC_042494.1, on the reverse strand, counting down.
ATAAATTACACAGTGACAATCAATATTTTATTAATCATCCCTAATGGTTGACAGTAAATTACTATACACTTAACTAAGTCAATATATATTTAGATATATAAAGGTAAGCATATTTATACAATGTAGATACATATAAGACATCTAAATATATAATTATTGTCTAACTTATCTGTTGTGATTTCCGTGAAATAGCTGTACATTGTTTCTTGCTAAACTAAGTAGTTACATTTGTACAATACAACATAAACCAATATCAACATAATTATGTCAGCTAATACAAGCGATGGCCGATAAGAAAATCGCATAACTTATAATGACTCCTATCTTTTAAACAACCAAGTAGGTACTCAAAATTAACAGTCATAGAATGAATCACATTTTCTTCGTCTATATCAGATATATGGCACTGAATGGTGATATTATATTTTCAAAAGATTTTAAGGTATTACTATGAAAACTCGACAGCTTATCATGGTCATAATTGTATTATACGTCAATTGTTAATCTGCATTATTTCCATTACTACTGTAAATATTATGTAAAATACAAGATGTCGCTGATATAGATATAAACCTTCATTAACTATTAACGATTAAGTATTATGACTTATACGTCATATATTATACATAATCCTCATTTTTTAGCTAATGCTTTGTCTACGGTCATAATCTACTATAAAGTAACAAACAACCAAAAACATCAAATAAGAAGATAATAATATATAGGACGGATGACATTATTTTGATCAATATTGTTGTATACCTAATAAACATATTAAATATATTATATTTCTTCTATATCGATAATAATCATTAATCTCACTATGTGACAATCTTACTAAAGTAATCATTATTAATATTTTCATAATTTTCTGTTTTTAAAACTTGTTCATGTTGTATTCATGACATATAACAAACAGTTACACGGGCGCTCAAAATAGATACAAAAGCCGACAAGTAAGTTTATTTGTATTGTAGATGACTGTAGATTGAGAGTGATAAGGAATATACTGATAAGACGGCTGTTTGTGTGATATAGCTTCAATAAATGAATCAGATTTCGATCTAAGTTGGTTCTATCGTCAAATTTATGAACATTCAGCTAAAACACACAACTCGCACCTCATTGGTCGGCAGTGCAACGGATCCGACCAATGGCGTGGTTCATTACCTGCGATTAGCACGTGTGAAGTAAATATTTTTAAATTTACATTTATATTTAAGTAAACATTAAATATTTAGATTTTTTGATACTTATATAATTAAAAAAGAATATGTTATATCATACTGCAGTTTTTTTTTTATTGTCGTCATACCATTAATGCCTATATAATATTATGATAAAAAAAAATAGTACCAGCTTTGTATGTGACACTTCACTTTTTTCGTCTAATTGTCATAGAGCAACTTTACTAATAGGTATTAGGGTTAGTTGTTCAGATTTTTAACATAATAGATGACGTACTTAATGCGTTCCAATTTTATAACCATAATGATACGGCACTTTTTGTAGGCAATTCAACCACATAACTGTAGTAGGTATGTATATTTTTAGAGTATCTCGTTAGAATGAATATTGATTAAAAAAATATTGTAGTTTGGTCTTTGGTAAAGGTTGTTACACTATAAAATAATAATATCATACAACAAAATTATTGAATGAGTAGTTGTATGTAAGCTTAAATCAGTATAAAGCCATTAAGTCTATAACGACTGAATATAGTTATTAAGATCTGCATGGAATCATTCCATTGGAATGTAGTTATACTAACAATGTTATTGTTAGCTATGATTTTTAATATTTAATTTATAAAAAACTACGTAAAAATTAATATTATTTCATAAATAATGTTTCTTTGAAATGTATTCAACATGCTCACGCGATTTACCGAGATCTTTATAATAATATCACAGCACAAAATAATTTAATGAGAAGTGTATGAATATATAAGATTAAATCAGTAAAACTACATTAAGTCTAAAACGACTGAATGCAGTTTTTTAAATCTGCGTGGAATTCAGTAACTAATACATTTATTTTTATTTATTATTTTAAATCCTAAGCCAAGCGAAAGAATATATATTGATTTTACGATGATGTGTGTTTTTTTCTATCTGTCATTAACATTTTGGGTAGATATAGGTACTAAAAATGCTCTGATTTTTTGAGATCAGCATCTTTTCTAATAGATAAGTGAATTTAGTTGGTATTATTAGAAGTTCCGAATTTAGAATCCCAATTAGTTTTAGAAAGCGTTAAGAAAGACAAATAAAAGAGGTTATTTTTATGCAAAACCAATTGTTGAAAAAGTCGATTTTATTTTTTTGGTGTAACTACAAACCAATAACGGTGGACATTTGAGATTTTCACCAAATATTTATACTTAAGTTTTTCATGAATAGTATAATTTTCGAAATATTTTGACTGTTTTCGAGCTAGTTATAGCCATTATAAATCTTTGATTTGTAGCTATTTGTTTGAACTTCTTTAAGATGATTTATAAAATATTTCATCCCGAAAATATGCAAATTATTTTTCGGTTAGAAATTCATAAAAGCTTTTCTTTTCATAGCTGATATTAGAAACTTGTAGGTTCCCTACAAATTTTCATACATTAAACCAGTGGCGCCGAAGTTTTTAAAATGTGGTCGGGCAATTTTAAAACATCCCGGCCTCAATATCTTAATTATTTAATATAGAGGTACCCTGATATACATTTATTCATAATCACGGTTTAAATATACTCATGCTCATAATAAAGTTATGAAGTAAATGAAATATGTCCGGCCGGCCACATTTTTCAAAAAAGTGGTCGGGCCACGGCCCGACGTCAGCATGGACTTCGGGCGCCACTGCCTTAAACAAAAAAAACAAAAATGTGGACAAATGGGTACCACTCTTCTGTACAGTAATTGTTGAGAATGTCGTTGTAATGGATGTGTTATACTTGAATTCATTAATAAATCATTGTATATGAAAAACGAGTTAGAGTGGAGACTTTGTGCCAGCATAAAATCCTTGTATAATAATAAATAATAAATAATCAAATTGAATAGTTAAAAAAAATTATGAAAATCAAAAATATCTCATGGCTTTAAATACCGTGACTTCCGGTGAACTTTTTTCTTTTGATAGTAGTAAAAAAACTTGTTGAGTACCTTCCTTTAAAATTTATTATGTTAGCTATGAAAATTAATTCTTTTATGAATTTCTAATTGAAAAATAATTTACAAAATTTGGAAAATTTCTCAAGGCCATAACTAGCTCATAAAAAGTCAAAATATTTCGATACTTGATATAAATGTTGACATATGTGGAAAATACAAATATATAAATATTTTGCAAGAATGTCAAAGGTCTTCGGTAATTCATTTTTGAGTTACACCAAAAAAAATAAATCGATTTTGAGTAAAAATTACCACTTTTAATTTTTGTTTTTCTTGACGCTTTCTAAAACTTTTTGGAATTGTCCATTTTTACTTCCCTAAAATGAATAAATAATTTAGTCGATAATTTATAATATGATAGTTTAAAGCTTAAAATTATTATTATGTCACATCAACGACGGTCAATGTTTCTAGCAATAATTTATTATTATAATATTATCTGCGGTCCGTATTGAACGTATTCCGCACGGCCACCGCCGCGTTGCAAGACGCTTAGCTGAATAGCTACATAACCAACGATATTAATTTAGTTGTAATCAATATAATAATTTTGACCGTCCGTCGATAATTTTTTTTCAAAATGTATCCTACTCGGTATTGCCCGCCACGACCTAACTCGATTTTATTGTAATGCCGATCGATACCGGTCGAAAAAAGACGGAAGCGTCTGCGATGGAGGCGAAATGGGCATTGCTATATTATACAGTCGTCGTATTATTGTCTACAGTCGGTTCAACGTCCGCCGCAGCTGTCATCGTCGTCATAGTTGTGCGCCTTTATATAATACACAATATATATATATATATATCCTATTCACGTGTATGGCATATTAAATAGTCGTCGCGCGCTCAGCAGGTGCTTTGCCTCTGCGCGCGAGGGACAACGTCCGCAGCCCGCGGACCGTATCGCGCGACGACGGCGACGACTGAGTCGGCGACAACGCGGTTTCGTCCGGTGACTGCGTTCGGTGTCGCGCGGACACGGCGACGGTCGGTTGACTATACCCCGGACCGATGCCTGCAGGTCGATGATAATAATAACAATATACGTACGAAACGGCGGCGGCGGTGCATATAATAGTAAATAGTATAATAATAATAATAATAATATGTAATGGCGGTGACAATATAATGCTATATTATATTCGTATATTGTGCGCGGCGACCGAAAGAAAACGCGGAGAACAGCGACGACGTTATAATATTATTGTTATGATGATAATACGTGTTATGGTCGGAAAGAGAGAGAGAGTGTGAGAGTGAGCGAGAGAGGAAATACGCATGCACCGACCGCGACCGTAAGACGATGGTGACGGTTTAGTTATTATACTATTAAGACGTTGTATATCACATGCTGCTGGTCATTTCGCTAAGATGCTGTACGAATTCAGGAAAGCTATTTCAGTTTCTTCTTATAAGGGGGTGCAAGACATTTCTTGAACCCAATTGCACCAGGCCTGTTATTATTGTTAAAAAAAAAATCCCACAGTTGTATTAAGGAATTCCCTAATATAAATTAAACATAACTTTAGAATACATAATATCTATAACTATTCAATATATTTTATAAATGTTCATCAGAAATACAACATATAAACTTTGTCTAATGTCTGTAAAAACAAATTATGAACATGTTTTGTTAAAATGTTAATGTATTATTAAAATAATTGTTTGGTAACCAAAAAGTTGGAACGTTTCCGAATGAATTATTTTTCATCGAATTCAAATTTAACACATAATTACAGTTAGAAAGTACCTACGTATACGACGAGGTACACTCAAAACTTATTGTACTCTGTACAACAGCTGAACGGTTACCTACTTGATGGCTTTTTTTAAATAGCTATTATTACTTATGTATTAGTAATATTATTATTTGTTTAAAATTATCATTAATTAAATACAATCGAATATTGTATGGAATTACGTTTGGTAATATAAAAAATTATAAAATAAAAGCACATTGACGGGAAAAATTTAAGCCGAGTCATGATTCAAGAAATGATTGCTAAAAACAATAGAGTCGGTGGTCACTTGGAGTTCTTAATATATTATAATATTAATTACAGAACCGAAGAATTCCCAAAAACTGAACACCACGCCCGATGGATTCGTTTAGCGGAACATATGATATTGGGTATAGGTACTTATACCGTATAGTCATCGGCGGCCACTGCGCTTTTCGATGGAAGGTAACTCACTATTAATCACCTTTAATCGAAGTGTCTACGACGAATCGTTATAATAACCCATCATGATATTATTATACTGTCAACAATGACATCACCGATCGGAACACTTATCCTTGTATATAGAGAATAAAAATAAAAAAACTAAATGTCGAGTTTTATCTCCGTTGTCTAAAAAAACAAAGCTTGTAACAATATAATCTAATTGTGTTATTATTATTATACATTTATATACATTATAATATACTGTTGTTCGTCCATGTCCTCAAGATTAAAAAAAAATTACAATTAAAATCCGAGTATTTATATTACAATATTACATAATAATAATTGGCCAATATTCTCAGAGGACCCTCGACTAGGTACTTATCATATGTATATCATATTATATTATGGTTAGGTATATGTATTTGAGAGGGGTTCCACGACAAACAACAGCAATGGGTTTAAAACATTATACGCGTACCTATAATATACCAACAATGGCACTCAATTGATACAAAACATTATAATAATATGGACACGGTAACGTTTGTCTTATTTATTTTTATTTTTCCGGTGAATAGGTACCTATTAAATAACAATTAAGTATATTGAATTATTTTATTGGTTTAGCATTAATTGTTATAATGTTTTTTATCTACTTAAACTTAATTTTTTGTTTGACATTTTTATTCTCTATATATTATTATAGGTACTATGTATATTTTATATAGTACAACATACAAAACTAATATACTATACTCCCAAACAATGATAAGAAAAAAAAGTTATTTTTGTTTTTTAAATATAAGACACGAGTACAAAGTAACTTAATATTTATTACAAAAACCTAAATAGATTTGACAAAAATGTGTGTGTTGAGAACTAAGATGTTTGTCATAGTTTTTTTTCGCGAATCAAAACACGAATAATTTTAAGTATACGAAAAATAATAAATAATTTATCATTCCTAAATTCGTCTGTAAACTAAACATAATATGTAACTACGTTCATTAAAGTAATATTGTGTTAAATTTATTTTCGTTAATTACACATATTATAATATTATGATAAAGCGATCATTATATTGGTACACAAAAGATCTAAGAACAACGCAACAATGTGTGTATAAGATATAACTAGTATATCTTCGTGTGTACACACGATGTTCGCATCCACCGAGGATGATTTAGAATAGCTTATATTATTATTATATAATATTATACACAATCGAGATAAATTATTGCGTTCGAAACGGTTTTCTTGCAGTGGAATGTGATATTTTACTTTTATTCACCGCAAATCCCACCGTCGTGTTTCCGCGTCACAATTTATCATTTCAGTAGAATACTGGTGTAAGGTCCTAGCACGTAATAACACGTTATTGTATAGTAAGTATATCGTTTATTGTGCGATTTTTGTTTAAGTATAATAAAAACACTTGTCGAACCGCACATACCCAACGTATAAGCGCATACAAAATAATCTTGTAAAAAGCTGATATTATATTATTTGCTTTAATTGGCGACAGATACTAATCATATTTTAATAACAAATACAAATACTTTGGACTACAACTACAGTTACAATGTCAAATACTTTTCTGCTTACTTACTTTATAAATTGGTTGTAAAATGAGATTTTAATGAAATACATAGGTAATGCATTATATTATGATACATTTATAGGTAATATTATATTAGATTAGTTTTGTTGAAATTTAATCTATCATCACTATTGGAACATGGAACAATAATTATGATGATCAATACCAATTTCGGTTATCTAAATATTAAATTACATTAGATATATTATAATTGTGTACAATTATCATATTAAAATTATACTTTAGGCACTCAACAACCGAGGACAATTATAATCATGTTTACCTAGCAGAGATCACAATGGTTTCTAGTTTCTACTAAGCCATAAATTAATTTTTTTCATGAGTACCTATCTAAATATTTATATTATTTTCAAATACCTACTTTTAAACATTTTATATTAAAATAATTTTAAATACTATAAATTCATAAAAATTATTACCATTAGTAACTAAACCTATACGTAGAAAAAGTGGATTAAAAAAAAACAGGTAAGCTTACCTGCTAGCATGCTTTTTTTGGTAACCTGTAATTGTTGTAATCACCTAATACGTAAAGCATTTGTTTATTTGTATCTTTTTTGTTGTTCAACTAATCTAATGTAACTTTTTCTATAACATTTTATGAATTGTTAAAAACATAACATCACACAAATATCCTTGCAATGTTAAAGAAACATGTTTCCAAGGCGTCGAGATATTATTATATTTCATAACTTCATGTTTATAGGATTTTGATATGTAAACATAAAATAGCGTTACAATATGATAAGTGATAACAGGTAAGTACACGATATTTAGCAAACGTTTGTGGGCGCTGTTAGCATTGCAACATCATACAGCGCTACGACGTTTTAAACAACGGAATTGAAGATTCATATAGATAATATCTATATATACGATATTATCGTTCATTAATAATATTATTCTACGATTCTCCTCAATGTTGAATGATACTCGTATATTGTCGCCACTTACAGCTGCAAAAGATGAACACGATTTATGTATAAAAGTTATCTAATAATATAAAATATAGTACCTGTTAAACGGTGGGCAGTCAATTGAGTTATCATAATATTTATAAGAGAACACAATTTTTCTAGTTTCTAGTTTCTACTATCCGTCAATTAATTTTTTTCATGAGTATCTAAGTACAAATATTTAAAATACCTACATTTTAAATATTTTATTTGAAAATAATTTCTAAAAAAATACCTACTTGAAAATCATTTAATCTATCAAATACATCCCAGTAGTGGTTTTGAAGTTGGCTAATATAAAAAAAATTATAAATTTATGGCAATTATTAACAATAAATATTAGGTAATTAAGTCTTGAAATATAAAAATAATAATAAAATTACCATTGATAACTAAAGTTATATCTTCTTCTTTTTCTCCTTCTGGTCATACTACTCTCTAAAAGTTTTAGCTGTCACTACAATATCTTACCACTTTTCTCTCTCTCGAACAATTTCATGCTGAATGCGTTTAAGTTTTCTGTCACTCTATCAATCCACCTCTCTCTGGGACGTTCCCTTGAACGTTTTCCTACAGGTTTCCATTCGAAATAGCAACTCGTAGAGGGTCGTTTTCTTCTCTTCTTAGGATATGGTCTAGCCATTGGATTCTTTGACGTTCGATGAAGTTAGTTATTGGAGCCAAATTCATCATTTCCTGCAATGCCATATTGTATCATCTTCGCCAACTTCCCGCATTCGTATCAAATACAGGGCCGCATATTTTTTGCCATAATATCTTGTTTTCCTAAAGTTATATAAATTGTTTAAAAAATTGGATTTAAAAAAAATTAATGTTAGCCTTTTTTGGTTCTTAGACCATGAAATTCCAAGATTCATACGGATAACATCTATTATTGTTATTATTATTATTACTATCTTTCTACGATAGTCTTCAAACTCGTGCATTGTCGCTACAGCTGGTGCAGGTGAACACGATACGTATAACGATGTTTAGATATCTAGGTATATGTACCTTACAAAATGTATAAAATATGTACCCACAACATGCGGCGGGTAGTCAAACGCGCGTTATCTCGTACAACAGTATTTTTTATAACATGACGGGGAGCGACGACAGTGACTTTCGGCTGGCCCGCCATAAAACGAGCTGTAGAACGAGTGTAAAGGTACACGAAAAATGCTTACCTAATATATTATAATAGTCGCACACACGCGGCCCGTTGCAGCAGCACGTTTATTATGTATATTATTATATTGTTATAATATTGGTTTATTTAATCGATGAACAAATAACACGGTGAGGACGGAATGGAAAAAAAACGAACAGAAAAAATGCATATTATAATATATTATACATGTATAGGGGGTGAAAATTGTCGAGAGGGTTTGACCCCGTCGTTACAGGGGGGATTGGTTTACGATCGTTTTTTTTTTTTTGGTCAAAAACACAAACCGTATATTTTTATTTATTATTATTATCATATTATAACGGTGTATATGTATATATGAATTATTATGTGGTGCTGATCGACGACGGTTTACACGCGTCGCAGACTAATGGAACTACACACATAGTCGTCGTCGTTTTGTTTATATCCAAGACACGTGTGTGACGGACTAGCGACCACTTGACATTTTTGTTTTCCCGTTATTATTTTTTTTAACACCCTGTTTTCACTTTAATATTTTTGTAGACGGTCATATACATTCACGAATTTTGCGTCCACCCGATGTGTTGTTTATTTAGAATTCGTTTGGTCTGCAGTTGTATAATATAATACCTATTCGAGAACAAGAACGATGGTAAAAAGTAGCAATATGCGTTATATACGACGCATATATAATATTATTTTGTGATGGATTAACGCGTTACCTACATTATGTTACTACGTAAATTATAATATTACAGCGATTATGGTATAATATGTGGACAGCATGGTAATTCGGTGTCGGTATTGGCGTGGCGTCTGGACCATATTATAATATTATATTATTATAGATAGTTATAAAGTAACACCCGACTCTTTGTCAACACTGTCCCGCTGTGAGTGTTTGTTGAGTTCGTATGGTATACTATAATATACTATATTATATTATTATTATTATTATATGTCGAAAAATCTGTCGACTTTCTAATTTTCTAATCGTAATAATAATGCGCAATATAGTGTGTACATAATATAATAATATTATTATAATATCGCGTTGAAATACTGCAAACGTCAAAATGTTAAATCGACCGCATTTTCCATATGACATATGACATTATTATTATAATAATCATAAATAATCGCCGTATATTGTTTTACATCATCACTATAATATTTCTAGTAACCATTACACTATTTTCAAAAAAATAATTTGATATTGTGCAGCATGACTTTTTGTCAAAATAGAATAAATTTCAACAGAATAATAATACAATAATAAGTTATATGTTATTTAGAAATCGAGTTGACATTTTTTGTACTTATAAATTAGATCTAAACTAAAGACCAAATTTTGGTCAAATCGATTTAGGTATAGTTACCTACTTTCTACCATAAACCGAATAGTATCTATAAAAGAAAAATAAAGTTAACTGTATTATTATAGACATTACCAGTAACGCTATACTGCTATAGCATAAAATAAGATTTTCGACAATTATTTATAATAACCTACAAACTGTGTACCGAATAAAACCTATTATAATATTTTATTGTATTGTTGAATAAACAAACACGCGAGCATGCACAGGCTGGGTTAGCTGGTTATAGAAAATCAAAATAGGGCGGTTAAGGCGTTGCGTTGTTCAAATTGAAACAAACGGCGACACAGGGTTATTGTTATTTTAATTTCTGCGTTATATCGTAATTGAATTTTATAACAAACATTCTAGTTAATTAGTTAAGACTGCATTTTTAATTGATTTTAAAACAATTAAACTTGTTTAAAGAATAATATTACGGAACCATCAAACCATTTCAATAAGATAGCGTGTAGGTACTTTTAAAGTTATTATATTATTATTTCGTCAATGGGAATTTTAATTGAATATTGACATTGATAAGGTTTATTAATACGACTTATGTCTAAAACGAAAGTCTTAGAATTAAAATATATATAAGAGAAACTATTTACTAATCACATTGGACTCGTGTATATATAATATTATATACATATGTTATAACTTATATTATAACAAAGTTTTTATAGGTATATTATACCTATTATTTTAATACCTATAGATGAATATTAGACTAATACGAAAACGATTGAGCACGAGAAAATATGCGATTACCTATTGGTCACAGCAATTTGTTCGTCGTATAAAATTTAAATCATTTACGCAGATGATCCGATTACTTCGGTATTGGCCCGTAATTATACTCAATGTAGGTACCTTATCTCTCCACGCTATAATATTAAACCATAGATCTAAAAAATATGAAGTTTTTAAATATCCATTTTATTCGTATTTGTAAATGATTTATATTTATAACGTACATTGCAACCAGCTGAATTACTGTAGAGCACACACAAATAAATACTGCAATAGCTTTCTGTATTTCTGCCGGAGTTCACTTGTTTTCTTGTAATTATAGCAATATAAAATCAAAGTATTGTATAAGATATTCTATTATATTTCAATATTTCAATATTTGATTATAATATTCTGTAACTGTTATTATTAATATATGTTTTGTCTCTGTATTTATTATTTATTTATGTTACCTTTAACTTAATAATTAATTTTCTTTCTTTACAAAATATTACTTACATGATATTAACGAATCTAATATATTATGTATGTGTACCTATTATACATTTATATCCGTACAAATAATTAAATAAATAAATAATATATTTGATACATAAAATATTTTTACTTAGATGCTTTTATAAAACACCATAACACATTATATTTGAATTGTGAACGATAACCGGAGAAATTTCGAAGGGATCAACCACACCAAGTGCCAAGGAAGTGAAGTCGCGAAGGTCACTAAATATGGTATAGAATCTGCCGGGGTTTAAAACCGTTACTAAATCAATCGGTTCCAAATAAATTTGGATATCGGTTACCGGTTTTATACCAGTCCTGTTATTACCGGTAAACAATTACCGGTACTATATTCAAAACTATAGGTTACCGATTAAGTGATAACCACTTCTAAAAAATTTCGGTTACCGGTGAATATATTCCCGTAGGTATACCTACTGGTTTTCTAAAAAAAAATTTTACTACACCTTTGTACCCGTGCCCTTTAAGAGACGAACAACGATTTACAGTTGTCTTTACGTCATCTGTTGAGAGTTGAGTCGTGTGATTCTGATTGATATTTAACGGTAGTCAGTACTCTACATTTTTAAATAACGGCAATCGATTCTTAACCGGTTAAAAAAATTACGTTATTTAGATAAGTACTCAGTATCTTAATTACATCATTATGTTTAGACATTTTATATGTGTGAGCCTTATATTATGTTATCTGTGTTCAATTGCTTTTTTTTTTTTATTGTACATTATTGTATGTTTTTAAGTTTAAAATACGCCTATCTAGATTAAAATAGACGTAAATAAAATTTGAAGAATTCATTAAAAATATTTGTTTATGTTTACAGTTCTGTATTTTTGAAAAATGGTAAAATCTAACTCGATTTTCACGATGTACTAGTAAAACGATTTAAAGCAAAATGGGACCTAAATATTTTTTGGGCTACTTAATATACGCTATACTGCAATAGCCTTCGTATATACCACGTTAAACCACGGTGTATGCGTATTATAACGAAGTCATTATTGCTCGACGAGTGTCCCGTCGTCGGGGCCCGAAGCGCACACTATATGACCGTACACATATAATAATAATAATAATAATAATATATAGGTACCTATATTATGGTATATTATTAATATGATCTATAGAGCTATATATTTAATAATATAGGTATAGTGAATGACCGCGCGCGGCTATTGTGCGACGATCTTACGGGCGTCGATTTTTTTCTCTCTCTCCGTCTCCGACCGGGTTTGGCACCGATTCCTGCGATATTATGTTTATCACAACAACAATAAAAATAATATTATAATATAATATCGTACCTTATATAGTTATATCGATATTATTATTATTATTATTATTATCTATACGCATTATACTGCGGCGTACGAGCGGCGATGCATAAAATATCGTATATTAATTTAATCGTATATAGGCGGCATTATAATGATATAAGATATTATATTATGTACCCGTGCAATGTGACCCCACGGGGTACGGACTCGCACTGGAAAATGAAAAGAACATTCGGCGCACGCAAACAACGGCGACAACGAGAGAGACAGACACTGATCAAATAATGGACCGGTTAATTAGAACGCGCCCGCCGTGCGGTTCGCGGCCCAGCAAGACGTCACATATTATATTATAATATTAATATAATAAGTATAAAGTAGTTACCGCTACTATTATTATCATTATAATAATACGATAATATGATATTATATTATAATTATTACTGCCGATAAATATTATATAGATGCAAATAGAAGAGATTTTTTTTTTTTTGGGGGGGGGGGGTGAGGGGGTTATTGCGTCATATTTTCTCTCCTCGTTATAATCTGTGTTAAGTATATTTCCCCTGCAGCCTGCTAGGTTAGGTTAGGTTTATCAGCGTGTCAGTTTTAATTTTCAATTTTGTTATATTTTGTTCGATCGCAGTATAATACAAGCGAGTTGTGCACGTGGTGATCGGTCAACGACGGTATTGTTCACGTGTCGGCTTCCTCCCACACACGAACACAACAAATGTGTTATTTGTACAAACTGTGCAGTCTGTTAATGGTGTGAGTGGGTGCGTGTGTGTGCTTTTTAGGGCCGTTGACATCGCCGCCGCCGCCATGGTCTCGGTTGTGTATTATAGTATATATTTTTATTTACGGCCCTCCGAAAACCATAGATGCCGATCGTGTCGGCTGCCGTGTAGTGTATGCGATCCATCGCCTTCGATGAAATATTATTATAAACACTGTCAATCCCGTATGTCCATAAGTGCCAAGAGCCACAGCCTTAGACTAATTTATAGTCCTAACCTATAACCTAACCCTACCCCAATCTCGTTAACGTCATATTACCGTTCTTCGTCGGAGTTCATATTATTATGCATTGGCGATTTCTGGTAATAATAATAGTAATATTAGATTTCTAAACACAAGTTCGCATTGAGTCCGTTCGCCTGTTATTTACCAGTTGTAAATAGTTAAGATTGTTGATATTATTTTTTACACTTTAATATAAATATTCATAACTTAAAACAATAAACTAGAAATACATATTTTAACTAGAGACTTATTGATATAAATATTTTAATACTATATAGGTAGTTGAATAAATAAAAAAAAATGTTAACAATTCTATTCCAAGTAAATTTATGCTAGCCACTAGCCGGTATTAAAAATATCAAATTATGACCGTTTAATATAGACCTCATAATAGCCAATATTTAAAAAAAGTATATAAAAATACCTTACCAAATTATTTTTAAAATATTGTACAGTATAATAATATGGGACTATATAGTTTATTGCGCAGTATTTAAATACGTTTGGAAACAGTGAATTTAGTACGCTCCTAACTTGTTACATTATATTATTTCAGTAACTACCTATAACGACAAGTTAAAAAATCATAATTTTTTTTGAAAAATCCAAACAAAGATAGAAATCAGTGAAACGCTCGTACTTTAATATGTACTGTCGTACGTCACAAATATATTACATGCTTCGCAGAAGAATATATATAACGTTCAAAGGTTCAAACGTATGATGTTTGTATGGCTGACATCACGCGCTTCTGCTAACTCGAGTCGTATGCATGTACGAAAAACATGAACGAAACAGTCGAAAGTCATTCAATTACCAAACTAAAATGTAAACATTAATTAGATATAGGAAATACGTGAGAAAATACTTTCAAACATATTTTTTTTTTTACTCCTAACATGAGCCCCCCTGTATTACAACCTCACAAAATTGAAAATTATATTGTCATTATTATGTGTTATAAATCCTGATTGCCTTTCTGTTAATTACTATCCTTAGTACATCTTGGCACTCGATAACCGTTAAGATTTAAAAAAAAAAAACCAGTGGTCCTAAAACTATAATATTATTAGACTCCATCTCTATTTTTTTTTTTTATATACCTATAAAAAATCGTGACGGTTTCTTAGTGTCAAGATGAACAGGACCCGATTTTCCACTATCAAGTTCAATGGTCGAATCGGAATGATCTCTGGGGCAGAGCTCTTCGAGACCGAAACTACCACGAGTTCGACGCAGCTGAGGTTCAACCAGAGGCGTGGACGGAAATGTTCTGCTGTTGACCCTCCTCGCAAACGCACGCAATTGCGTGTAGCGATTAAAAATATTACTTGTATGTCGTATATTATTATATTTTACTATCTCGTATAATATTTTTACGATCACACAAAATTCGATGACGACCAACAAACATCCGCAATCGTTCAAATACCTAACTGAAAACGTTTTCGCTCCAATACGCGTTTTCTCGACACGCTATTATCATTTCCGCGAGATCGACGTGCACCACCGTTTAATGATATCACAATTCCATATTTCATATAGGTATTATATTGTATTTATATGAATAACAGAAAAATTCAATTGATGATATTCATTATTACAATATAGTTATTATATACTCAACAAACCGAACAATAGCTATTGTTGCAATAGTTATCAACATATTATGCTGCTCGTTAAGCTCATCAACGATTGATCGCTGTATAAAATTACGTTATTAAGATCTGTTTATCTTATTGTATAGGTATCCAATAGTGGAATATGCCAATAGGATATCTGGACTTTTCCCTGTGGGCTGTGGCTGATAGTGGACAACGAGCTGGATGTTCATATAAATAACAATTATGTTGAGGAATTTCTGCCCTTTTTGGCTGTAGAGAAAATTAAATTGAACAATATTGATGTCGAAGACTTTACCGAAATCGTTAAAAATAAATTCGACTTACTAAATAAAAAACCATGTATATTTTTTTATAATTATATTCTGTGTTCAATATACTATATGTTATTTTATGTAGTCATTACTAGTTTGAGAAAAACATTTTCAATATAACTTCAAAATAAACATACTTCTTATACCCTAAAAAATTCATTACTATATCCTGTAGAACAAACAAATTTGAGGGCCGGTAAAATAATTTTGTGGGGTCGGATATGTTTATAAATCGCCACTGGATGAATCTATAACATATTATAATATTATTCACAATAATATCTTATAATACATATTTTGTATTTTATATCAATCGGATTTCCAAAAAAAATCCTATGAATGAATGTCCTAATGAATGAAAATCCTATGGGTGAAGGAGTACCTGTCTATTATAAATGGCTACCTCCCTAAATATAGACACAAGACAGCATACAGTATATTATAGGTACAATCAGTGGTAATCCTAAGTCACACGCTGATAACTATACAATATAATATAATATTTCATTGCTATAAACCATAAAGCTATCCAATGGGATTGTCAAGATCACTTTTTATCAATTTTACAATTAACCTATTTATTAAAACAAACACATAAAAACAAAAACCAATAAAAATGAGGTAAAAATAACATTTTGATCAGTGCTACATAATATCGATTTGCCTACACCGTAGCTGCCCTTTTACCAATAGTAAAAACTCGAGTTGCGTTTTTCAAATTCATTTGTTTCTGAGTTTTTCAATTGTCATGAAACTACGAAATCTATGGTTTTCAACGGTCGGCTGCTGTCTAACTAACAATATATGTTACCGGATGCAGGTTTATACTTTTGACATAATGCAGTCGTCGACGATAAGAGAGAAACAAATTTACCAATAATTGGAAAACACACGTCTACACCGTACAAAATATACGCAGAATTGGTGCAGCTGCAGTGAACGTATTTCGGGGTCGAGATTTAAATGCCGCGTGTATACGATTAATTTTATATGATAATATACTAATAAGAAAAAAAAATCATGTTTACTCGCATATCACGTTGCACGCCTAACACTATTTTATATTGTATAACATACAACACTCTGCCACCTGTATAATAATAATAATAATATGACATACTAAGTAGGTATGTATATGCTCTAACACCGTGTAAAACGGCCGTCCGATTAATACCTGTAATGGGCGCTTTAATGAAATTACAAGGCGTATCGCACGCGCTTACGCGCACAGTTTTAATAATAATAATAATAATATCCTATGGCACGCGGTCCTATAGGTAGGTACCTATGTATAATACAACATCTTAAAACTGGTTTATCGACTGCACAATAAAATATAATATAGGTATACAGTTTATATACGATATACGATATAAGATATAATATTATTAATGTGTAAAAAACATTAAATATTATTATAATTTCATTACTAAAACAGTCTGTTGTTGTAGTACCTAGTAGTAGGTATGAAATAATAATTTTATAACACATGAAACTCAAAACCATCGTTATTCGGACGAACGGTGGCGGTGGAGGTTCGGTCCCTGCGCGTGTGTGGGAGTTCGGATGTTCTCATTCAATAACAAATTGACCCCTCGTCGTCTGTATATTATATAAATATATAAAATATGTACATGTGTGTGTGTGTGTGTGCACACGTAGCGAAAATGGTCAGTGGGACCCTTTTTTTCTGGTTCCGGTCATTAAAAACAAACAAACAGTGGCGACCATCAAACGACAATATCCTCGTTCACACTGGCGGCTTCCGTCCGCCTCCTTATAAACCTTCATAATAATAATAATAATAATAATATAAATATCATAACTGGGTTAACGGGTAATGTACAGGCCGAACGGACGGACGTGTTATATCATATACAACTGTATATAATATTATAATAACGGACATGTATTTCAAACTTTTATAGTACATGCACGTGTATTCTTAACCATAAAATAGGAACTCACAAGTCGCATTATTATTGCGCGTTTTATATAAGTACCTACTTACGTTCGATTACGCGAATAATAAAACAAGTCATAACAATTTCGCCAGCATTGTAGCACCCTAGAACAACACCAGACATCGTTTAGCAAAACATCGTTCGTCTTGAATACAAAATAAACATATATAACAAAACAATGCGTTTTTAAAAAAAATTGTATTTGTACAACACAAAAATTGAAAAATCCGATTTTGAATTACAAAATTCATACAAATCAAACAGTATAATGGTTTAACTACTAACATTTCATAAGAATATATTACATTACACCTATATTCATTTAACTGTATAGGTATACCGTTTATATTAGCATTACTGTAGGTAGGTAGGTACAACATAAGTTAGAAAGTATAACTATAGAATTAATGGTAAATTAAATCCAATCAATTTATAATTGTTCACCAGTATATAAGTATTTAAAATCCAATGTTAAATTGAGATAATAAAATTATGATTAATTTATTCGTTCTAATTTACTATTAGTGCTGAGTGTACCTTGTCATTAATAAGCCACTGAAATGTTTATGTTTTAAATTTTAACTTCATAATAAATCGTTAAGTATGAAAAACGGTTCCAAGCAAAAACGGTCCATCATCCTGTATTTATTTTTGAATTACAAGAAAATAAGAAAATCAATTTTGTCAAAAAACTAGTTTTGTATATAATAATTCAAAATTGTTTTTGTTTTGTTTTTTTTTTCTATCAACTATTTGGATAAGTGCTGGGAAATTCTAATTTTGACTTGCTAAAAATACAGATTAAATTCACTTTTTTACTAGAAAATATATCAAAGTTAAAAATCAAATCATATTTTATGTGTAAAATAACCTATAAGACAGTACTAAAAACCATGTACAGTGTACACGTACATTAAAACCTTTTTAAATATAAACCTTACTGTGAGATACTGAGATGACGTTTTATGTAGAATATTAACTACCTTAAACTCAGTGGCGTAAATTTGATTTCTGAAAGGGGGGGATCAAAAAAAAAAAAAAAGAGACCTGCCTAGCTAAATGAGAGGGAAAAATTGGAAAATCCCCCACCCTCTCAACAATTTTTATTAAGGTAATAAAAATGGGGGTCTTACCTCCTTGTTCCCCCTTGTTAACCCACTGCTTAAACTTTTAGTTTTTTTTGTTTATTTAATATGTATATAAATATGACTTTATATTCAAATAAATTCGATGCAGTATTTTCCGTGTAACTATAGGTATATAATAAATTGTACATTTTTGTTCACAAATTGAGTTTTAGAGTCTTTATCTTAAAGTGTATTCAAGTTTTCACATCTGCATCTATGCATGCGCACGAATATCAGTACGAACCGTTTTTCATTTTAAATATTATAATACATTTTATTTTTTAGTGTAAAGTATTTGCATGCGTTTTATGTATGACTATTGTGGTTATGCATGTCTTCACTTGAACTATAGTTAAAACTATTAGTGAAATTCCACAGTAGTCCATATATTATGCTCAGGGTCGGCACTATACGAAATAGGTACATTTTTTACGGAGAGGGTGGCCTAATAATTATAATAACTTATACGCTGATAATCATTAAGAAAAGGCCGACTATATTTTAACACCCTCGTTTAATTTACCATCAACTCGATTTATGATTTATATGTTAGAAATGAGAAAACCAATTTCTATTGCTTTGATACTATCAAATAAAATTATTTGACTACACAAAGTGATATGATTGTTTCACTAAGTCCTAAGGCATATGATATATGCTTGCCTACTAAATATAATATTCGAAAGTAATTATTTATTAAATTATATAATAAGTTATTGAGTCTACATATTAAATACATAAAAGTCTTAGTTTATGGTCACAAATTAATAAAGAGAAGACGGTACATTTTAATCATTAATAAAATACTATTGCAAGACAACAATATTACGATATGACGTGATAACTATACAAGCAGTGCATCCCGAGAATTCATAAAATCAACATTCATTATGTGTTAATTTGTATATATTTTGTTCAATGGTGTTGTGTGCCTGTATACATTGCATACGTCAAAACAATGAAACACCGTTTAAGGTTTTTAAATTTATTTTAACCTTTATAATATTTAAAATATCTACCACATTCCATTTAGTTTTATTTGTTACATACGGCGCGCGGCGTGCAAGATGATTCCCGATTGTGTGAGGCGACGATTGTGTAATAGTTGTTGTTTCCATGTTACATATTTATCATTACTCATTACTAATATTATACAAGTCGGTTTCAGAAAAGGCTTGTTCCCATTCAAATGGTTGCTGTTTTCATTTAAATCCATAATACTTTATGATACCTACATCACATTCTACGCAAGATATCACCTGAAAAACATTGTATGATGAAATACTGCGCGAAATTACTATTATACATTGCTGAAATAAAATATTCTAAATTCTATAATGTTAATTCGATTTTTGTTTTACTGTGAAGCGGTATTGTATACTCTTTATAAATGTACATACATTATATACATACATATTATTATAATATTGTACTGAGCTCAGAGCTGCAGCAGGTGTCGATGGACGACGACAATGATACTTTATATTATTGAAAAATACGGTCAAATCGGTAAATCATAAGGAAATCAAAACACTCGTTATAATCGTATACGATATCCTGTCATTCTCTTCGCCGTTGCTTTTCTGTTTTTTTCCTTTCGTATCCGTCGTCACACGGCGATACGTTCCCGTCGGGAAACACGAAAAAACATTATTGGTTCGTAACTATCGTAGCCATATAATAATAATACGTACATATAAACATTTTATAGGATTGGGAAGGTATATAAAAATAACAATCATCGAGAATGACCATGTCGCGCCGAACACACTTATATATACGCGTATATACATCAAGACGATCGTCATTGTTTCCGCTCGACGTACGAGGCCAATTAACCGTTTTTTTTTAAATATATTTTTTACGGGGGGTGTGTGAGGGTGGGGTGCGGCGGGCGTACAAGACAGAAGACACTGCACCGACGCATAATATATATTATAATACAATATATATACATACATACAACGCGTAGTTGACCACCCGTTTCCTGTTTCTACGATTTCCGACGCCGCCGCCGCCACCACGGAGGGCTTAAAGGACGATAGAAGAGAAAAAATACACACGAAACGATACGTACCGGCTATAATATTATAACACACTGAAGCAGTAGTCCGTTCGATATAATATATTGTGTATTATTGTATATATATATATATATATATATATATAATATAGGTATATATGGCTGTCAATACGCGCACGAGATAATCGGGGGGCTCGACTAATTACCGTCAAAGAGAAACTGTTAGTTTCCTGTTTCCAAGGGACCCAACGATCCGTGAAAGTCCTCGTTATCGGCTTCCGGTGGTCGGGGGGCACACTGCCGCCGTCGTGGCCGCCACTGCGTCAACTCGGTCAGACGTCGTCGCGGATAGCAGTCTGTATATATTACAGCAGTAACTATATATGTATACATCTACATAGAATGTCTACATGTATTTACTATAGGTCAAATCAACCGGAACCCGCGACACCGGTCGTTTATGTGTATTATATGATTGTTATTATGACAATGTCACCTGTGTATATATATATCACGTAAAATATATACCTACATAGGTATAATATTCATATAGGTAATAGGTAGAACTATATATATTATATAGGTATACAAAGATATAATATTATAACAAATATTTAACATTATCAGACCTGCTGCTCGATTGTAGAAAAAGAGTTTCTATTTTTTTTTTTCAAGAGAGTGGGCTGTAAAAAAATATAAATTGAACATAATACATGACATTTATAAAAAAATAAAACCAGAGTAATACAAAATCTACAAAACAAAATATTATTAATAAGTTATATATTTTATTAAATAATACATATACATATATTATACATTATATATTATATAATATATATTATATCTATATAAATCCACTATACCTAACGAAATACTACTTTAATATTTTATTGACAATTCAATACTGAAAATCAATATGAAAAAAGTGTGTTCAAATGTTTTGTCAATAATATTATTTTTATACGTTTCAACCAGAACTATACAATATTGCATATTATATTATTATAGATTACAATACCATATAATAATGTTATGAACACGAATTAGTGACATTTTTTCTTTAATTATGTATGATTAACACCATAAATTACAAAAGGGCAAAAATGTATTAAAAAAACGGCCGTCCCTAGTCTGATTTAGAAACGATTCGTTTCACTTTAATTATTATAATAATACGTTTATAGAATATACATACTATTTTAGTTTCTGATTATTACAAAAGTAACATCACTCGCACTCAAACTGTGGTACATTCTCATATCCATCGAAAAAAATTGAAGTGCTATAATTAATGTTCATCACACGCAGTTAAAAATTTCTTTAATTGATACCATTATATAGAAGGTAGTTAAAAAACTTTTAAGAAATCCTGTAACCTTGTAACTTTATTAAAAAAAAACATAAGAAAGCACTATACCTACTACAGATTAAAACCCACATTGAAAATGTCGAAAACTTCACCTTTTTCCCTACCCTATGGGGCACGGCTCGTAGTGAACTTGCACAAACTGTTATAATAATAATTGTAAGTAGGTAGGTACTTGCTGTCAATCTGTTTCCGAAATGTAACATCGCATTATTGATAAATATAACACAGATGAAATTTTACTGCACAGATTTAGTGTTCCGATGACATTATTATTATCACAATAATATCTACCATATTTTATATACCTTACGTATTTATAATAACAACAATGTACGTGAGTTTCCGCCCGGTGGTGTAAAGTGATTTTAAAGAAAACACGTCGCAGACAACGTCAGTGGCGTCAGTGACACCGAAAAATGCACTTGCTGGGTTGTAGTGGTACCTACTACAGACACGAAATGACCATGTTGTAATCGAAACTGTTTTTATATTTTTTATATTTATTATTATTATTATCGTAGTTATTATATATTTATATATTATATTATATTATATTATACGATGTGAACACACCTGCTGCTACTGCTGGGTACGACGCCCACATCCACCCGCATGTCATGGGATCTATCGCCACTATTATAGCCGTCAAAAGGACTGGTGTGGTCCTTATATATTTTATTACTATTTTTTTTTCTTAAAATTTTTTTTGTTCATTGTCTTTCGGTAAGGGTCATTATAGACGGATCCCGTCGGGATTCGGTGCGGGTGGAAAAAATAACTCTCGTCCATATCATCGTTATTGCTAACTTCGGATACATAACGGTATATATATAAACTCAATAATATTATTAGGTATACGATTATTAGGTGCACAGAAACGAGTCGTCTGTCTCGTTTGAAATTCTTACGTAGTCATCGCGGACGTTATCGCGGGTACATCGGAACACTGCGTAATAATAATAATATTATATGGACAAAGGTAGAAAAAAAAAAACGAATTACAAACTAAACGGTTCTCGGTCGAAAACCGTAAATCGTACGGAAACTGAGCGATTTCTTATTCCGATTACGATATAGCATGACATAAATTATTTAAACACTCAAATACAGGTAACATTTTCTTTCATCCCAACGTGTTGTTAAAAAGTCTGTTTTGTTAATTAATGTTATGTGTTTATATTTAATGCAATAATGTATGATATTTAATTGTTGACCGATTTTTTTCTCTTTCGATGCAGTGAGAATTCACAAACCCATTAAGTAATAACCAAAAATACTATTTATTTTTCCTATCATAATACCTATACATTTAGGTATACATTTTTTTAATAGCAGAGTCTTGTTGGGAGCGTAATAAATCAAAGAAAATTCGTTTTTGAAGAACTCCCGAGAGACCACGGGCAGGAAGAATAACGGGTTTAGTGTAAGTATAACAAAACGTAAGAGAATTACGTTTAAAAAAGGCGAACTTTAGAAATATTTTTTTCGTTTCAATTTTTTCCACAAAAGAAACAACGCTGGGTAAAATTTAACTAATCATTTTCTCATCATTTGAATTACATACTGCATTTAGAGTTGTAGGTATACTGAACGGTATCATATGAATTTAATAAAAGCATACCACGTCATTGTGTTTTAAACATCTTGTACTCGTAATTATTTTCTTATGATTCAATATTATTATTATAGAAGTTTTTTTTTCAAAAAAAGAATGAATATTTTCAATTTTAATTGTAAATATCTATTGTATATAATATAATATATATATATATATATATTAAATGTATTATTATATTATTCTTATCATAAAGTATATTTCAGTAAATAAAATCTGACTATTATTATAAATAGTTTTTGAGTT
Organism: Acyrthosiphon pisum; assembly: GCF_005508785.2. Taxonomy (NCBI): domain Eukaryota; kingdom Metazoa; phylum Arthropoda; class Insecta; order Hemiptera; family Aphididae; genus Acyrthosiphon; species Acyrthosiphon pisum. The sequence continues at coordinate 88,553,641 of NC_042494.1, read as the reverse complement.
AAATTATTTGTATGGTATAATATTTATTTTTCACTCGAATGGTTCTGTAATATTAACACATATCTAATGGTTTCTTAAATTGAATAGAATGTTGTACACTTGTACCTATAATAATCTACATGACCGGATGATCCATAGAGTCACTCAATTGAAGTATTATAGTTATAATTATAACAAAGAAACAACGAATGACCGAAAAGTACCCATTAAGTACGAATTCCTTATTGTTTTTATAATAAAACAGTACCAACAGTGATCTAATAATCACGACGACTCTCTATTATATTATATCAGAGTAGGATATTATTTGAATACATTTTCATTTAAATAGGTACTCATCTATCTTTTTTCTAATAATTATTTTTTTAAATAATTTAAAAATACGATTGAGTTCAAATATTTTTCGAATAATTTTTTATTCTAATGACCATGTTTGGAAACTATTTGAATAATTATTTAGATGAATAATTGCCTGACTCTGCTACATATTTATAACGAAAATTAATGAAACCTTTTCTCGACGAAATAAAAAATAAAGTTTTATTAAAACAATCTAATTATATGTTTAACAAAAAAACTAAAACGACGAGTAAAACGGTTGAGAATTACCTTTGAAATAGTCTGTTAGTATGATGTTTCCAATTTAATAGGTGTATGAAAACTTTCAGCTCACTCGCCTATAAAAATCTGCACTCACCAAATATTATACAACATATACAATAATAGTATGAATACTCTAATTTAGGATAACAATTTAAACGGCTATGCGTGCAGGCGTTTAATATAATAGCAATACCTATTATATACTTATAACTAAAACACACAGAAATATATTATTTTAAATGACCGTTTGCATAACTAGTCTATGTGCGTATTGGGAGAACCACATTGTCTTATTATTAAAGTTTCCTTTTAAAATCAAATTAGTCCAAATTGACCAACATTGTAGACTAGATATTAGATGGCGTTGTGTTTTACACTTTATGTTTATGACTTTTAACTTCGTCAAATTCTGCAATTTACGTGCTCAGCGTCGAGGCAAAAACTGCAATGATTAAAAAAAAGTTTACAGAAAATATGCTCGAAAACACTTTGATCAATAAAAATAACAAACACAAAATATAATTTAATACACTTCTCTGTGTCCGGTTCGTCGCTTGACCGCGTACGACCGTCACACACACGACACACCCCTAAAAGTGATCTGCACCGTGTCAGAGAAGGCCAGAGAAACATCTATGATAGACTATGACTAATGTCTCGTCGTGACGGCGGCGTTTTATTACGATAATAATTTGTGGTACAGCACACTTACGTCATCGGCCTGACCTATAATAATATTAATAACTTATTTTGCTAAAATATGATTACCATTATATAGGTAGGTATACGACCTACCTGTATGAATTATGAAATATTTGCAAACGACTGACTGTAGTATACCACAGGCCACATAGTACACAACAAAATATTTAGGATCCAAACTTGTCAACTACCTATTGTATTAAATATCACAAATTTCGATTGGGTTTTTGTACAATAATCGTTTGATTTCGGACTGACAATATTGTAATATCATAGGTATCACTGATTTCCCCTAACCATATTAACTCAATGTGTCTGGTCTCGTTAGATTAAATTGATTGATTAGTAATTACCCACACAAACAATGGAAATAGTTTGAAACAACAAAACAAAACAGAAATACATTTTGTATGCAAAAATAAATAAGTAATAAAATCAGCTCTAATATTAATAAATTATATGATTTAGTTGGTGTAGTTTGGTGACGAGTGCTTTCATATATTAACTAGGCATGGTGTGGTCAACAGTTTAAGACTCTTGGACAGGTACCCACCACGTAATAAAATCATCTTGAGAATAAGACGTAACACGATCATAATAGTACATTAACAATATATTGGTACATAAAGTTTCGGCCGTATAAAATTAGTGAATATAATATAGGTAGTAAAAATTGATGAAAAATAATAATACATTAGTTTATAAAAACACCATAAATTTAATTTGTAGAAAATTCGATTGAGTGCCTGTACAGGCAAGCAACAAACGACTTATTACATGTTATTACAAATGATAATCGCTTTACGCGTAGTGTAAGTTTACTTCTTAAATGTTATAATATCGTGGTCGATGGCTGTGAAAATAAATCGGAATTATCGCCGGAAATGAACATAAATCGTTATATATTATATTATATTGCACACCTATCTTCGCTATCTTGTTCTAGCTTACAATATTAAATAATTCCTATTGTTACAGTTTATATAGCTATTCTAAGTATTAATATTAATTCAGTGTTGAATTCAAAATATAGTGATTTTTATAGAAAAAAGAATATTTGTAGTGAAGCATATTATTATGATTTGTTTGCATCAGAAAGGAATAAGTGCTTTCTTTAACCAACTTTGTCTGTATATACCTATTTCCATTATAGGCATACTATATTACACGTCATATAGGTTGTACAAGATCAAAAATAATAATTGGCATCTTTCATTTTATTATGATTTATAACAGTAAAACTGTTGTTGAAAGTAACTGGTCGCATACATAATAAATAAATTAAAAAAAATAATAATATAATTGCTGGCAATAATTGCAATATAATATTACAGTCCTATACGTTCTCGCATAATACGTCTGTATTGTATTATACTTGCAGTGAGGAAAACGTAGTTTTTCTTTTCTCGTAGGCATGAAATTTAATAACCGCATAACCACGACGGTATCTGAACTCTGTACTCCGGTATTATATAGGTATAATAAACTTGCGATATATGTATATTTAAGACTTTATACTTGTGGTCTGAATCAAAGAGTATAACCGCGGTACCTGCGGTGCAGATGTCATTGAAATCAAACGTGAATAATCGTAAAGAAAACAAATCGTCGAGTCGGGTACGCCGCTTGTACAAAGTGCATAGGTACATTTTATTGTATATTATAATATTACAATATATATGGTTTACATGGTATATTATATGCATCTTGTCGTACGGGCCAGAAAAGTCTTCGAATACGAGCTTTTTTTCATTTAAAATTATATTTTCTATTGCTCTTGTTGTTATTAGTTTTCATGCAGCACTCACAATAGTGGAAATCCGCAGTAGATCATCGTCTCGGAAGCGCATACAATAAATCGTTTTATTATTACTATATTCGCTATACATTACAATTAAAGTTACATTGCATGTAAATATATTGTATATAGGTATATATACCTAAACTGTATTATATGACGAAGGCACAATAGTACCGATGATACAATATATTATTAAATAATGTCTTATTTGCAACAAGCATTGGTATTTTATATATATAAGTGCGGCGAACTCACTATGAAAACTGAAAAGTAAAATATTATTATTTTATTTACCTATACCTACAGTAGTAGTAGATCCATATTTAATAATATTATTACATAGAAAATATTTTGCAATCACATGGCATAGAATAATGGTATAGGGGATAAGAAATCAAATTAGATTCTATAATATTGATTGATTGTAGCCACCGCGCCGCGCCAAGCCACAATATTAAATTATATATTTATAAATTATACGATCTCGATAATGAAATTCATTGATGACTTCGATGTTTAAAATATGTATAGATATTTGACCAAGGCTGGGAAAGTTAATGATTTTTTTCAACTCAGTTAAGTTAATATGCACCAATAACAAAAAGTTTAAAAAAAGTTAATTTGTTTATACAACGCTAGTTAGCGTACTTAATTTTTTTCCAACCCAACCCAAAACTAAATCATAGAATATAGTGTTTCTACATCATACAGTACCTGTTTCTATATAAGTTAGATTCGAATGACATAAATTTTTAATTTTAAACAATTCACGGTAAATATTTTTTGACATGAAAACAAAATAGACTGAAATATCGAAATTTAATAAAATTAAAAACAAAATAAAATAACTTAACTACTTCTTAAAATGAAAAAATAATTTGTTAATTTCATTAATTAAAAAAGAAATTTAGTAAGTTAACAGTAAAGTTAGTGAAAAGCCAAAAGCAACTAGTTAAGTTAAAAAGTTAAAACAAAATTAACTTTAACTTTTTAACTCATTAATGCCCAGCACTTAGTATTTCTATGTTATTTAATTCGTAAACAATAATAAGCTTGATACGTAAAGTTATAGAACTGTGTGTACTGTAGGTGTAGGTAGGTATAGGAACTTATTATTTAAAATTTTACAACAGAAAAATAACGGAAATAACGAAAATTTTTATAATTTCATAATTTCGAGCGTTTTCTATTCTATTATAATATTGTATAATTGGTAGATTTATATATTGTTGTTTATTCATCTGTTCGCTCTTAATTATCGTTCGTGGTAAGATTGTTACAGCGATGCAGTTTAACCGTCGTGTATAATATTATAGCTGGTCCAGACGATATCTGCTGCTGCAGATGCATGGTTGTTGTTGCAACATAACACGACTCGAACAATATAATATTGTGCTTACTTATTGCACATGTGCATCGTTGTGTATAGATAACGTACGGTGTATATACCTACTGACTGCAAGTTCGTTTCACGAGACGGACTGGGGCAAGAGGATTTCTATAGATAAATTCATACGACCGACCCAAATAAAATATTATGTACCTACTGCCACCTACCTAACAACTCATAAACCATAATATTATTATTGTTGTAGGATATCAGATTCAGCTTGGGCAAATATTAGCAGTGGTAAATATATTATTATAATCGTCTATGTTATAGGTAGCTATAGAGGTAGATAATTAATATAGTCGAGTCTCGATAACTTGAATTTCAAAGGGGATGAAAATTAATTAATTTAACTCGTGTATATTATATTAGTCGTATCGAGTTACGACTTACAAGTAATACCCTATATATAACATTAAGTCGTGCACCATATATCGTATATGTTCAAGGGGCTTGAAGCAAATTGTCTTACATATAGGTTTTGGAGTTATTGATATAGTCGAATTATCGAGAGTCAACTGCTGTATATATATTAATTAAATATTTACCTACATAAATAACCTATTACCTAACCATGGTCAAATAACATTTGAGTGCAGCAATACATCATACAATTTATTACGTATAACACTAATTTGATCTTTGGCTATAATATTATTATTTATTACAATACCTACATATATATATATATTTTTTAATTCAGTAGATATCATCCAGAAGACACCAAGAGTGGATTATAGCTTAAAAATCGTCTTACAAAATCATTTTAGTTATATTCATTATCTTGTTGTAGTTGTTACTAAAATTTGATTTCTTCTGATATTTATGCATTTTATAATTTTTTAATCATTTCGGTTTTTGATAAAAATATTTTTACACCGTTGTACCATTGTTCTGTTCAGCAATCAATCGTGGACCACTTTATGTGGCCTCGGTATATATATATATCACGGTCTTAATAAGTTTGACAGGTTGCGATAACATGTACCAAAACGTACCACAATTTTACCATCCCCGTGTACTTAAACCAAATTACTGGTAGCACGACGGTCGTGGCACTGGCGACGACGGGCACGTGTCTTTTTCGATCTCGCGATGCCGGTCCGTTATTGGGCGGATTCAATTGTCCGGAAAATTATACATTCGTCACGGTGTCGTGCGCGTTTTCCCGTGCGCAATGACCACCCGGAGAGTTAACGTCTCAACTCGCAATCACACACGCACGTCAACGCGTCGGCGGTGGTCGGCGTGACGGTGTGTGTAAAAACTGAAAAACACGAACCGGAAAGCCCTTTCCGCTAGCCGGTCGTGTGATATCAATATTCAAGTGACTTTGGCTATAGTAAAAAAAACAACTTTTGGGCCAATTCGATAATATTTATATTCAATGTTTTGAAATTTAATTTAGAATTCACATCGACGAGACGAGAGATTTGTATTGCGGGTATGTGACGTTTATATGCCTATAAAAGGATAATTTACAGATCGGATTCGACCGGCAACTATTTGGGTTTGACATTTAAAGTCCACAGCGGAAACTGTGACTGAACAGATGTGATTCCCAGTATTACATATCCATAACCTCGTCGAAACCTGTAATTTATTTTTTGAAAGAGAGAGAGAGAGAGAGAAAGAGTTGGAGATATTTTTCGTTTTCATACTGCACAGTTTATTGTTTTTGGCTTGAATAGATCTATTTGAAATCCAGCTATAATTAATCAGTGCAATTTGTAATACCAAAGACGCGTAACAGAAGTGTTCAATAACTGACAAATAAATACAAATATTGAAACATATACAGTTTTTTTTTTTGATCAAAGTATATTACCTATATTATATATTAATTGGTTAAAATTGTATAAAAAGACAATTATATTTTATATTTATGTTTAGTATTTTTAGTCTAAAATTACAAGTGATTTACTTTCCTGTATAAAAAAAAAACACTAGAAAATCGTAAATCATTAAATTCGAATTAAATTAATATGTTTGGTTTGCAAGATTATATCAATATATAATATATTATGCAAATTATAACTTTGTGTAATTATATGTAATATAATTAAGATCTGTTTAAAATAATAACAAAGACATTTATAGATGATTCCGGCCGAAGATATCTCATACTGACAAAAGTAGGTAGGTGCGATTAATATGTACTTATAAGAGTATTTCAAATATTTCAAATTATTAGTGGATCGATGGATATAATATTATAGATTTCACAATTAAGCGTTGTTTCAAATATTGTTTTTTCCTATTTCTCATCAACATTTGGAGCAGTGAAAATGCTTTGATTTTCAACTTTGGTGGTGGATTTTTTTAGCAAATTGAATTTTGTTAATACTATAGAATACAATTGATGCTCATTTTTTGTATGTATATTATAAGCTTAAATTTGGACAACATTAGATATTTAAACAAAATAACGCGATTTAAGTAATTTTTGAATAATTTAAAAATAAATGTTATGTTTAGTGGTTTGAATATTAAATATACACTGGTGACTAACAGATACAAAATCTTTATACAACGTGTGTGTTTATTACTATTGTGTCATAAACTGTTTGAAAGCAGACTTATTATTATAAAAGTATTTGTACAAAATAATACTAGTCATGAAATCTAATTTATTGTCAATAATATGAGTGATCAAGTTATATGACACAGCCACACAGGACACAAACGATTGTCAATAACAATATATAAGCGATAATGAAACTAAATTATTTTTTCATTTACCCTAAACCACGTTCGGGGTAGGTATTGCAGCGAGTCATTCTGATTTAAGCTGCCTAAAATTAATCAGAAATATCCATTGCAAAATAAATGGGTTATTATTGCAAGCCGAACACACTCCTTTGGTCATTGAAAATATACAATTTGCACCCAATCAAATCTGACCAAACCTACTATACACATACATTAATTTCGATAATTTGAGTATATATTTCTTTATGTATATTTATTATGGTATTTATTTCATTGCAATCAATATCCAGGATAAGATTTTACAAATTACAAATCGTACTTATTGCATTTTTTTATTGCACATAAAGTAATTTTTCGTTACATAATATACATTTAAATATTTTGGTTATTTTAATACATATAAATCGAAGCTCTAATAATTACTTACACATAATTGTTCTTGAAAAATACGTAGATATGAATCATTAGGTGCCACGATTTTTTTGTTTGTTTCGAAAATATTGAAAAGTCTATTATTATCATTAGATATTATTATTTATTTATTTTTAGGAAACAAGAATACTGGGTCCAATTTTTTTAATAGTACAGACCTACAGGCTGCTGCAGCCTGCAGACTGTGTTGTACTCAATAATATCATTATAGAACCTATTCGAACGATATCATTAAGTGTTTAATATTTTAACCTCGTACGTTTTAAACATATACTTATAAGGTATATTATTTAATATTCGGTAGGTACATGATATGTATACATTCGGGCACGTTAAATGACGTGACGCTGCAGTGTATATGGAAAAGCAGATGAGCAAAAATGACGGAACATGGATTCTCGGAATATAATATTATGTCTATTATACTCGAGAGACTCGTGCCAATTTGTACGTGCAATATTAATTATTGTGCTCATGAACCGCCGATTTCCAGTGAAAAATAATAATAATATATATTTTACGAGTAAAATCATAAGCATAATAATTATTATAACCGCGAAAGTTCATGTAGGTACAGCAACAGGTTTTCACTAGTCGTTCGATACAATGAACTCGCGTGAGATTTCGATTCATTTTCCCCATAATAATATCACTAATATTGTTATATTGTGCAGAGTGAAAGCTTTGACGTGAAGCGCATTCGTTTTTCTTAAAACCAATTTTTCAACTAGCTCTCTGCAAAAGCTTCGCAGGCTGGAACTCAAACTCAACCTATCATATAAGTACGCAAAATAATATAAAGATTTTATAACTCGCGTTCCAGATGAAAGTTCCTAACAGTTATAGTATATTAATTAAGTTACACGTATAAATATCGAGTGATCGATTGAATATAAGACACTCATTATTTCAATAACTATAATCATATACATTATATACAATATACATTTTTAATTTCTTATCCCAAAGCAAAATATTTGTCGGATTACTTTGGTGTATAAAAATAAAATCTCGGTCGAGTAGCTTAAGAGTTATAATTATTCAAAAATAAATTACTTGTCCAAAACTAAGAATATTGTTCAGAAATATAAAATATGAAATTAAAAATGTATGTTATTTAATATATTGTTATCATTCAAATGAGTAAAATTATATTTATTTTTAAAAAATGTAGTCTTGTCATAATTTAATATTACGTAAAAGAAATATTATCAAAAAAATTCGTTCTGGGATAACGTGTTAAATTGATCACCCCCAAATACTTAATATAATATATGGTCGTAGTTATATATATAACACACGACGTGGTGGGCGTTTTGTTCCAAAATAATATCATTATGGTTCGTAAATAGTTGGTTGTGTTCGCTTGTCGCGTATAAATAAAAGGTATGTTCGATAATAACGCTTGGCGATTGCAGTGCTGCTATCGTGTATAATATAGAAGACCGGAACCGTGGTCATCAATATATTTACCCACTACGGAAATAACAATAATATATTATTTTGACTGCCACTGCGTTATTGTGAATATCAATTATTACTATTCGTCAAATAGGCATGTAGACTGTAAAGGTGTATCTCGTTTAATAATTTGTCGTATATTATATGATATTGTAACGGATATTTCACCGTGAAATGGACCCGCTCGTACACTGTAGTCTTTCGTGAAAATAAATAGTGCACCAATACTAGAAAAACACTTCTAATATTATAACCGCGAGTCGAGCGTCAAAGTCGTTTTCACATACTCATAACGTGTACCTATATCGTAGTCGATAGATACTTATTATAATACGTACAATGTGTGCTCTCGAGAGTTACTTTGTAATCTAAATTTTATTCTCGCCTGCATATAATTATTATAGGCACCTCGCTATCCGTATCATTGTTATTTTGTTAATAATCATAACGAAAGTCCTTTTGCAAAAGTCCATCGGTGCTCCGAGACAGTTTTCGAAGTGTCAAAGACAGGCTCGAAAAATATACATATGTATTTTTATTCGTTTTTTGACTTATTTGGTTCTGCGCATATACGATATTATATTATCATATGACATCATTGTTGTGTTAGGTACACACTTATACGGTAAACATTGATCATAACAATACATTTAAGAGACCTTATATACATATATATATATACCTATATATATGTTTACCCCTATATACCTATATTTGTTTGCTGTAAGTATTGTTACCGATCGTTTATTGTCCTAAACGATTTTTAAATATTTTAATTTTATGTACAAAAACAATCTTTTATAGAAATGTCACAAAATGTTAGGTGTATAAAATAAAACATGCAAATAGAATAATTGTAAGTACAAAAGTGCGAAACACCCTTTGTCGGTGCAGGCATATTATGTATTCAAACGTAATTTATATGGTATGTGCATTATTGTATAGGAAAAATTCAATACAATGTCTCGAATACCTACCTAAATATATGTATATATTACATATATATAAAAAAATAATAATAATGATGAAGTGCCGGGAAATTTTTTCGTTCCTTATTTTGCTTCGCCTCTTAATCCCTCTTAAGCCCTATTATACCTATATACTATTCGAGTCATAATAATTATTATGTTTTGTCGTTTGACGTACGTATTCAAAATTCACTCGACGTGAAACTGTACCGTTTAGTGTCCGACAGTCGCTTAGATAATAATATAATATTATATAATATATAGTACGTATATACGCTCTCGAAATGAACGGACGCTGCAGATAGAAAATATAAGTGACATAGACAGAGCAGTGCATGCATAGACAGTGAGAGAGCGAGAGAGCGAGAGAGATTGCATAAAATATTATATTCACGAGGAATAATAATAATAATATTTTCATATAAACTTACAATATACAGGTATATAATATCTCGTACTTATATAGCGTATATTATAAGCGTATTATAATAGTCGCCGTCGGTCGGTCCGTTGGCGGTCGAAATTTTTGCACGAGCCGGTCGAGCACGAACCCGGGTATAGGTAGGTACCTACGTGATGCGTGTGCGTGAAAGTACCAGTCAACAACGGCAGGCCGTTTTAGCATATTATAAATTTGACCGGCTAAACGTAGGTATATACATGTTATAATGTGTGTGTGTGTAGGTACCTGCGTGATGTACGAGTGGAGGAGACGAGAAGAGACGCGATTGAGACGTCCAAACGCCGTGACATCACAACAGTCATTAAAAAACGCACACGCCGCCGCCACGGTCGACGTCTATTGTTCGGGCGCTCCTCTTGTAAGAAAAAAAATGAATATATATATATGTTTTTATACATAGGTTTATGTATATATAAGCGCAGAAAACGATGACACGTTAGATTCGGTTTTTTTGTTTTCCACACACACTCACACAAACACGCGCGCACGCGCACACGTTCGCGGTAAACACGAGCTGAATAATATCGAAACGTCGTCGTGTCCGAGGGCACAGGACACGGCGGGGGCGTGACGTGTCCGGGTGGGTGCGAAATATGTTATAAATAAAAAAAAAACGTCTCCGTTGCGTATACGCACTGCTGCAGTTATCACAATATTGTTAGGTATTGTATATATACGACCGCTTATAATATATTACGTTCTATTATATTATAATATTCATGTACACTGTACAGAGTGATCATCTTAACGTCTGTAGCAAACACTCGGGGCGCAATATATCGTTTCAAAAATTGTTGACTTTTTTGGAGATTTATTTCTGGAAAATCTATCGTAAAAAGAGTACAGATGAGTAATGGACCACTAATTCGCGAGATACCTACTCGTAAGTCTTATTTACCCCATAAGTACCTACATAGTACTATATCGTGCACTTTATTTTATACTTCTGACCACTTCACTAGCTACATTCAGACTGTAAATATAATTGAAAAAATTCGATCAATATTTGATATTCATTCAGCTTAAGTCAGTGTAGTGGGTTGCCAACCATATAAACATAAGGGCTATACAAAATTGTATTGAATATTGCATGTACCTACCTTTACTTTGCGAAATAACGAGTGTTCACTCGCTTGTAAGAATCATCGTAGTCCACGGTATATAATAATATTATTATAATATAGGTCGTATACCGACGACACGATCACTGTTTTTATATTATATTATGCAGCTTTATAATAATATTCGCGATGTGTGTCGTGTGCGAGAGCGTATAGACTATTATACAACAACATATTATTATATACGTTCAGTGGTTACAGATTAAGACGACATTGTTCCGAGACGAATCGATTAGATAGGTATATTATGTAATGCATATAAATATTTATAATTTTACGGCTTATTGACTGAATCTTCGTATAATCTAGGAAAAACAAACATTTTCCGACATAATCATTATCTATAATATACCTATAATATTATATGTACCAATGTACTATCAATAGTGGTTTTAATTTTGCATATAATTTAGTAAGAATATTATTACTCGATTTCAAACCACATGTGAATCATATTATATAATTTGCTCAAATTCCACAAGTTGCCACTTTTTGTTTCTTCACAACAAAACTTTTTAACATCGTAATCCATTTTTCGCATCGCGTATATATATATTGGAATATAATAAGCAGTGTGAATATTTAAACAGTAAATACTCATTATTTCAAAAAAAGTATATTATTCAATTATTGATATCAAAAAAATTGACAATCAGTGCTGCGTTTTAGGAAACCTCAACATTCGAATAATCCAAAATTGTATAATGCCGGATACCTCTCTATCAACTTTTGAGTTTTATACGACAACCTATATTGTTTACTTCAATATGTAAGGCAGAATACTTTTCTAAGAATGTTGCAAGAAATAAAATTACATTCGATAACTAAAACGCATGGCAGTCATCTTAACTGTTAATGTGATTAAAATATATTTTTAATGTTATTTCTAGTCCGTATTTATTTTTTAATAATTTTTATCATTTATAGTAAGTAGTAACCGACGGCAACTGTAGGAAATATTGGGATTCATATAGCTTTATAATTATGTTTATAATTTAGAGTTATTTTGTAGTGTCGGTAGGTACTGGGTACATATATCGTTATTATAATAATATTAAATCATATTATTATAGTGTCCTAACTTACAAGCACACTTTATTTTATGTAATATACGAGGCGTTTGCCGAGCCAACGTTAAATCAAATCAGTTGTTACCTATTATTCGTTGTCTGCAATGCACACTCACACAAGTACAGCGAGGAGTATTTATTTCATATTATGTAGGTACAATATACATATATAATATTCTCGTTTACTATCAACGAACGTTATTTTCGGACCCCCTCGAAAGTCTGATAGAGTATTAATAGCGATAAAAATAATAATATACACGTTCAGTGTTCACAATTTTTTTTGTTTTGTATTATTTGGCTACGTCTAAGACACACGCGGGAAAATACGTTAAGAGGTATACCTACTTCATAATATACTTTATATTGTAACGGTATTTAGGTGTTTTAGGTACAACCAAATGCCTAACTGCAACATTGCAAACACTATTATACACACACCATATTTTTGTTATAACTAATAAAAATAATATATTTTTATATCTGAGATGAAATAATCAAAAATTGAAAAATTAATATAACCTATATAAAGTTATTATTTGTATTTATATACCTGTGTATGTTAGAAAATATATAGGTAGACGTAATAAATTGATTTTATTTAGGACTACGATTGCTTCTTCGTTATTAGGACTTATAAAGTCGTACAGACAATAGATAATAAGGTTGGACCCACTGCAAAATTAAATTTGATTTCGAAGTAAAATTAAACTAGGTGACAGTATATATTGAAATACTTTCAATTTCAGGTATGCAGGAAAAGTAATACTAACCCAGCCCCCCTCATGTGATAGATCGAAAAGTAAAAATTAAGTATCAAATAGGTATTTAACTATTAATTATTATAGTAATGTATGATATAGAATTTTTTAAGTTGATATTAATTTAAACCTATAGTCTAATGGTACCATCAGCACAACTGCTGGTATTGCAGAATCACATTTTATAGTGAATTATCAGGTTTGTGTACTGATTTTGTTATATTTTATCGGTCTAAGAGGTATATACAAATATACAGAAGGCAGCTATAGTTAGTGTTTTATTATACATGTATAACATAATTATTTGTTGAATTTCCATCTACAATCTCATAGAGTCATATACATAAAACAATATTATTTTTGCAACAAACGATCATGTCAATATGTCTCTTACAAAATTCAAATTATATATAATGGAGGTTCTTAATATATTATTATGTATCTATATATTATATAAACTCCTCGGCAACGATACGAAGACGCCTATATATACCTGCAGTAGCGGAAACTTGGCCTTAATTAATTATTATCATGTGCGAGTATACATAAAATAGTATACGTTAATTTTATGCACACACATACGTGCGAGAGTCGTATTAATATAATATATGCGGTCGATTGAGTGTGTGTGAGTGTGTGAGAGCGTGTGTGCTCCGCCCTCACTCGTTCCCGGGGTTGTAATTAAGTCTTACTTTTGATCCTGCTCCTAGCAGACGTCATAGTCGTACATTGTGGGACCCCGCAGCAATATTTGCGGCCGTCTCAAAGACTCCAGAACTCGTGACCCTAAACTTGCGAAACGCCTTTTATAATTCGGCACCCGTCTCACGTTCGTTAAAACATAAACGACGAAACCTCTGCAAATATAGCGACTAAATGCGCGCAGAAGTTCTGCTTTGCGGACCAAATTATTTCGTACACGCATGTATGCGCCACGGCGTATTATAATTTATAATAATATGTAAACGTAAGTACTACTAAGGGGTAAAAAAACCCCTCCCGCCCGCTCTAGTTTGATGCTTGCGTGTATGTTATGTTGGGCTTGGGAGTTCCTCAAAACACCGCGAGCCGAATACATATTATATTATATGTATTGTAATTATACCTAATTAAAGGTATAGGTACGCGTTTTATAGCACCTACCTATACATTTATACGCCATTGTGCGTGCTATGAAAAATAAATCAATTCGCTGACACTATACATATATTCTAAAACTTATAATTTATTAGGTAGGTATAATAATAAAAAAATTATTTATATTAATCAAAAAAAATCAGCGCTAACGAAGCACAAACGATGGCCCTAGGTTTGGACCCGAAATTCGAAAGGGGGGTGTAGCCGTGTAGGTGACATAGATATTTTTATTTTGTAAAACAATTTTTAACGATTTTTATCCATATTAGTTTAAACATTTTAATAAATGAGAAACTATTTGTATACATTTTAAATTAGGCAAGTAGCTCAACAAAAAAATGATTTACTCAATAATGTACACTGAAAAACGGGGTTCTTATTTTAAACACAGAATTTTGCATCACCACAGGACACAGCGCTTCGATTGAATCGGAATCTCAACTATAAACTATGGACCTGCAGGAATACCCGAAGAAGACGGTAGAGAACGAATCTTTTACACGATAATATAACCTTAAATTTTTAATGATAACTACTAATACGTCATAAAATATACGATTATATCCTTCGAGTGCAAACCGTTTTTAATTTTTACCTTTTTCATAGCCCTAGTGGACCTGCAGTTTTGTCGACGACAAATTATATTAACTTGCTCGAGTGCGTCCTTCGATCCGCAACCAAAACTTTTAAGAGACAGAACCATCGATCGACTAAAATCCTAGTACAAAATATGTATAATATTATATAAGTAGTTTTACCGTACGACCGTGGCAGTTGGTGGAGAAAACGCATTTTAATTTAACTTATTATATAACTCATTTTTAGCCCATCATAAGTGCGAGTAGTAGACGGAATAGTGCAATAAAAGAGAAGTTTTTAAATGTGTTTTTAATTTTAAAAATGTTCAAAAAATGTAAAGTTGATTAAATTATAGATATAGGTAGTAAAAAAAAAAATTACACGCAGTAAACACGACAAGTTCATCATTACTTAAATTGTTTTCAATCATAATTTATGAAAATTTTGGGTCTATTAATAATACAATTTAACTTTTAATATTTCTATAAAAATTGTAGGTTATGACTTGGACAATTATAAAAATAGGTTGTAAATAAAATGTAACTATGGTTTTGTAAAAATGTAAATTATATAGGTAGTTTTTCAATTTAAACATATTTATTTTACACATATTGTATAAGTATCCTAATCATTAAACGTTTTTCAACTTACTTTCATTCAAGTTTTTTACCCCACTACAATTGAAATATATATAGTATATACGTATAGTAATATTAAATTCTTTGAGCTTACACTTTTTATTGTTATTTTTATAAATATTGTTTTAAAATCTTATGCAAATGTTTATTATATAATACATAATAATGAAATACTGACATATACCGTATTAGTTATTTTGCTTGAATAATAAAAATACAATAAACTTGTAAAAATCTTTATTAAGCGCCATTAAATGGCTTAAGTATTTTGTTTATTCTTTTCATTTCAAAAATAAAACTTTAAATTGAGTATAATGTCAAAACAACAATAAAGTTGAGCGATTATAAAATATTTTGTGCACGCGTTGTACAGGTTGTACTTATCTTTATTCTCTGGAACTTTATGTGATATAAAACATGCTTTTCAGAAGAACAAATACTATACGTGATTTTGTTACAGCGATAATTCGCACACGCGACCACACAGCTAAATATTTAAAAAGCAAACTAAGCCCAAAAATGTTAATTACTTATTAAGCACAAACATGAATACGATACGGTATGAATATAAATTAAAATATTATACGTAAATATCGTCATATTAAATATCTAAAGTAACAATAAAAAAAAATATACGAAAGGCGATAGTAAAAAGTTAAATAACTTTAAGTGGGTATTTCAAATTTCGTGAATTTGATACTAGTTTGGACATGATAAGTACTTCAGGATGTTTAGATGGGTCCACCAAAGTCTCACATAAAATTATGACTGCATACGAATCGCGTCCCAGATAAAGAAATTGCGATAAGTGACATACGATTAAATTGCGTCCAGGTTTTTCTATTGAACTACATAATATACTCACAAATTATAAATTTTCACTTTCATCCAATCAGTAATCGATTTGAGTATTTGACTATCATTAATCGAATAAGACTTTGAAACTTATGAAATAAATTTATTGATATACTAAAAACGTAAAAAAGATACTTACATCAATATTCGTAAGGGGAGCCAAATAAAGAAAAAAAAAGGTGGGTAAGTGGATGTCGCTCTGCTGTACAGTAGGTTACAAGTGGGTCACTGTATAATAGATAGTATTAAATTTGAATTAAATGATATAATATCACTGTATAAGAAAAACGATTCTGAGTGGAGACGGTTTGTCAGTCTAGGTATTAGACATAATATTATAGGTATACTTATCTATAGTATTAAAAAAAAATTGACCTAAATAGGTATCAATAATAAATTCCAAATTAATCTTATCACAATATCCATTAGGTAACGCGTTATACATCAACAACAAACCGTGGTACTATCATAGATATATAATAGTATGCTTTAGAAGTTTCAAGTACCCACAAATAATATTAACAAACACAACAAAATAACTAAAATAGTTATTCCAGGTTTTTTAATATGTAATTTCGTCCAAATTTGAGCTTAAAATGACTATAAAAATAAACTGTGCTTATGTATTTCTTAGAATTTTTGGTAATAGAATTAAATATTTACGTGGAATCTTGTTTTACATTTTCAATCCTAGGATATAAAAAGTGGAACATTTTATAAATTTTTAACTACAGAATAATTATTTTGACCCCCCAAAGTACCAACTAGATTCACTTTTCTATCAGAAAAGATACTGTTAAAGAAAATCCAAGCATTTTTACTGTCCTAAAAGGTAATGACAGACACAAAAATAAAAAAAAATAAAAAAAAACACACATCATTGTAAAATCAATACATTCATCGTTTCACTCGAAATGTAAAATATAAAATAGGTAAAAAAAAAAAAGGAATTTTTAAGAAACAAAATTATTAAATATAAAAATTATTAAAATAACACGATTTGAAAACATCAAAACTGTTTCATTTAAATTGTTGTCAGTCCATAAATAATAATATAATATAAGAACCAAACCTCACCTATATTTATATATTTTTAGATTTTGAGTGGTATGAGGGATACCACTACTCTAGTGGTTTTACAATGGTGTTTTTTTTTTATCCTGCATACAATATTTCTTCTATAAAAAGTGCTTTGATTTCAACATATTATATCTTATCTTTTAGCAAATTAGATCAAGATGGTACTTTAAAAAGGTCATTTTTCGATTCTCTCAATAGTTATATAATGTCACGGGAAAAACCACCGAGAAATTACAAAAAAACCGCCAAAAATGGGATTTTAATTTCTAATGCTTTGTTTATCACCATAAAAACAAATACAAATAAAAATAATGATTTTAGTTATTTTTTTATTATGTATAATATTAATTCAACTTACAGGCTATAACAAAATAAAATATCTAGACTGACAAACCGTCTCTGCTCAGAATAGTTTTTCTTATACAATGATATGATATCATTGAATTCTAATAAATTTAATACAATCCATTATATAATCCACTTGTAACCTACAGTACAGCAGAGTGTCATCCACTTACCCACTATTTTAATTTTATTCAAAAATAATATTATAACATCAAAGGCAAGTACTATGAAAAAGGGATCTTTTGACACAATTCGTTTGATGCGAATAATACAACATACCTATAATAATTATTAATATATCGTTTAAGCTAAGGTTCCAAAGAAAAAACAAAATATTCTTTTCCTGTTTTGTACATACAACGATTATATTTTACTGTAGCAGGTTTGAAAAAAAAAACAATTTTATTCATGCGATTGCCTAAACAGGAAAACAAACAAAGTTTGTGTATACAAATCCTAATAGATTCATTTTTGCTTTATACTCGCGTAGATTAAGATCCCAAAATGAAAAAAAAAAAAATGCACCTACGCCTTTCTAAAACTTTTGAGCTCGAACAATAATCGCACGTCTTCGGAAACACAATACGCACGCGATTAACATAACATATTATTATTATAAGTATATTATACATAGAAAAAATTATGCAAACAACCGTTTCGAAATATTAATATAATAAAGATGATGACAGTCATCTTCTCTCTCGACGTTCATCATCGCCCAGTCACAAACGATTTTAGCACATAACAGTTGAATATTTCTATAATATCATTATTATTGTATATTTGTACAAAAACCGACGTAGTTATTGTAATAATATAATAGGTAGCGATTGATGACCGGTCTGAAAATCGATTTCAATATAATATTATATCGGACGGCACTCGGCTTGGCGTGGGAACAATGGGTAATAATTTCATCTATATATGGAGTATAATATAATATAATTATTATTTTGATCGTATTAGACCGTTTGTTTTAAATATTCTTCTTTTTTTTTTTGTTCTTTATTTAGTCAAATCATTCAGACACACCCCGCGCATATTATAGTATTGTTATGTCTGTGTCGCGTCCAGACGGTCGAAGATTTAGTGTTATTATAGGTATGTTATAATATTATACGCGCATCTCTATCCCTCAGTCGTGTGTGTGTATATGCTATACAACCGCAGGGTCCAACACGTCGCCACACATGGTCCTATCGTATGAAAATAATTCCTATTACCGCAGTGGCGTATAAATCAACCGGTGGTGGTGTTAGTGGTGGTGGTGGTGGTGGACAAAGTCATGGCTAGAAATAAACGCAATGTAATATATCGTCAGCGCGCGGTCTGGCTGCAGTGTGTGACCGTAGTACATAGTCGAATATGTATAATAATATACTATTATTGTGTACAATAATGACAATATAATGTATTATTATAACCACCGTGGTGACGTATGTACACGACTCGCCACTCGGCTGCTCCACTATGCCCTCTATATGCGTATGCTGAATTTACCACGAAGTTATATTCACTGAACACGCTCACCCCTATTTTTTTTTTCATTTTTTCATTTAATATTGATCTGATTTTTCATTTTTTTTTATTCAATATATTGATCTGATTTTTACATTTTTAAATATGCTTTATGACTATATTTTCAAGTGTTTAAGATTTTTTGCATAATTGTGGCGAAACAATAACTCCTGTATTCAAATAAGAACCCCTTTTTAACTGTAAGTTATTTAATGAATATTAATTTTAAAACTCCGGTGCATCTAATTCAAATTTCGAACGAGTAGGAATGGTTTCTCTGTCATTAAAATGTTTAAGGACAGTAGGTAGTTCATAAAAATGGTTTTTCAAAAATATAAAACATGTGTAACTTTATTTGCTCTAACATATATATTTATACTTGTGCGAAATTTAGTGCCAATTGGTTCGGTAGTTCCAAGACAATAACCTCATACAAATAATTTTTATATATTATACATATAGATGGATAAATAATAGATTTCAATTTTAAAAGTGCAAAAGTTGTGCAAAAGTGTGTATGTTATCAATGTGTGGAAGGTAACATAGTTACTACACATATCCGGGGGCTAAGGAACATTCAAATATCCTTAAAATGTAATCATATAATAAATATCAGCATATGATAAGTTTTCACACACAGCCCTACGTATGCAACCGCGAGAACTCATCGCTGATGCGAACCACTCATCCAATATACTATAGGCACGTGCCACCCACCAAGATTTTTTTATTTTGGTGGGCCAAACTTTAGTAGTGTATTATACAGAAATTCTTTATATTAAAAATATCCTTAATAACCTAGTATATTTGTTTATGCAGCCAATGGTTCCCTAATTCGAATGTAATATATTGATTCATATGGACATTATTGCATGTCTTTGGCATTTTGAAACTATCGTGAGATAAAACAACTTAATTTTTAAAATAATACTGGAACATCTATTGGGTTAAGGAATAACGAAAAACGCGATAAACGAACAAGTAGATATCTACTGATTTTCATTTCTTTTCAGTTTTGTCGCAAAGCGTTTCATAAAATTGTACGTACTTACCTACCATACTCACAAATAGAGGGGGATTTGGGGGTCAAGCTTTCACATCAATTTAAACAGCCCTCCGAGATATTATTTTTTTTAAGCTTATTCAATATTATAATAATAGGACTTCTAGCTTCAGCGTCCAGCCTACCCAACGCAATTGAGCCTATACCTACCTAAACAGAATTTATTTTAAGAATTATTTATTGAATGTTATCCAAATGGTTTTTCCCGACAATTTTAAGTACACAAGAACGTAAAAATGCGAAATATGACGAAATATGCTAATTCAAATTTTGTATTTAATAATTAATTATACCATTTCATAAAACAAATGTATCCCCCCCCCCCCCAAAAAAAAAATGCAATACAATACTCCACTGATATGCAGCACTAAAAAGTTAGGTACCTATTTTTGTGAATTTTTATAACTTTTGGCTAAATAATAATATTAATTTTCTTTATTATAATCTCCTTTGTTTTCAGCTACCTATCACATTTGTAAAAGGTCAGCAATGGTGTATATTATATTATATGTTGATTTGATAATAGTGATAACTTATAACTTATGTTAACAACACATAGGTATTAACAGTGGCGTAATTGGGTAAAAAACAAGGAGAGAAGATATAGATTACTAACCAAAATAAAAATCCTGATCCCTCTTCCCCTCACGGTTTAAATAAATTTTAATTCGATGTATGTCTATGTAACGTTTGTTTTTACACAAATCTTAAAGCTCATTTTATGATTTAAAAACAAATAATATATAGATTTGTATTATAGGTTATTGTAGCCTGTAGATTATAGGTATACCTACCTATATTGATAAATACTATTAAGTACTCTAATAAAATGGTGTACTGTTGGCATATCTGGGGGAGGGCAAAATGATAACTTATCTGCCCCTCCCCCCAAAAAAAAAAAATTAAGTCATTGATTATTAGTACACTTACCTGTATTACTTAACACATTAATCCGTGGCTTACAATAATGTTAAGACACATTTTTTGTTAAATGTATACCATCATAGTTGCTAACACAGTTATTATACGGTCCTAAGAAAAAAGTATATGTGGAGAGTTAATACTTTATGAACAAATGGGTCATAGACAAATAGGTGATTGGTTGGTATTATTATTGTAATAACTAGAAGATAAATGTCGTTCTCACAAAAATTATCTTGCTAAAGCACTGCAACATGCAGCCTCCATCGACCATCGTATAATAATGTTTATTATATCACACGTACTAGCGCGGTATAGTATCAACCTAACGTAGGTTGGTATATGGTATGATACGCTATATGACACTAAATACAATGTGGACAAACGGTACTTCGCATCGATATCTGTTGTATAGATATCGATCGGCGTCGGCGGCTGGTAGGTAGATGCAATGCACATTGCACGCGTATAATAGTGTTCGTACAATGTACAGACAATAGGACGCGCCGATGACACCGTTTCACCACGCAATTCGATGTCGCATATATTATCATCGTATATTATATTATATTTTACAATAATAATAAGACTCTTACCTCGATGATGTCCAAATTCGGACACAAACGTGTATTACCTACATTTATTATTCGTTTCGATAATATTATATCACACATATTATATATATATGGGCGTCAGATCGATATTTGTCGGCAGAATTATATATAATAATAATATTTAAAATATAATTCCGAGCAAAATGTTCACTTGACAGCGACTGCGACGAGAATTCGGTAAATGCGCGACGCAATCATCGTCATTAAACACAGCACACACACTCCGCATGCCAGCGCATGCATTAAAATAAAATTGCATAATTTAGACTATAGAGAATAGACAAAACTTCGCGCACGAGTCAACAGAATAAACTGCACGATGATGTAAATATCGTATGATGTCCCTGTTACATTATGTATAGACAAAGTATAATACTATAATTATATATCAATATAATATTATATACTATATAGCTCTATAATATACGAGCACAGTATATGAAGCATTTGATTTGACCTTTCCGGTGGCTAAAACAGATGCGCACTGATCTACTCAAAGTGATTCCTAATAATTGTCCAAATCGATTTTTGTGATGCCGTGTGATGGTCTTGAAAAAGAAGATATTTTTTTATAGTCCGAAATAAATAAAAGTTCTAATTTTTTTATTATTGTAAATTTAGATTCTGAGTGAAGTGATGAATATATTTATTTTACAATGATGTGTGTTTTTTTTTCTTGTGTGTGTCTACGTACACGATAATAGTAGTAAAAATAATGCTTCAATGTCAATTTCAGGTACAAAAAGGGTTCGAAAGGGTCAAAATTGAAAATTCCCAGTAGTTTTCAGATGCATCGGGAAAAACAAAAAAAAAATAATGAAAACGGCAATCTTTAATTAGTAATATAATAAATTCTGATAGACTGTCTTCTTTAGAAACGTTTATCGTATATGTGATGATTTATCGTTGAATTTAAATTGAAAACCTATACATACCAATGTGTAATCTTAGACAAAAATTAAATACAAATATTTTCCTTTTACGTTTTGGATTTCCGAAGAAATCTTTCAGATATAATATATATTTTGTATAATTTATTTACAATTCCCTTACGCGCTCGATCGAACGAATAAAAAGAAAAAAACGACATGACAGCAAATACTGAGTGTTTATTATTATTTGGACTTCGTTTCAAGAGACTTTTTTCAAAGAAATGTATTTCAGTCTGCTGCAGTCACAGTCACAAGACTTATGTAAGTACAGTGACGTGGTTTTGTGGTTTCTTCATAGACATCACGCATCGTGACTAAAAATGTAAACACCGCATTCGATTTATTTTTCAATTCGCATCAGATTGAAGTTAAACTCAATTTATTTGTTATATCGGCGACGAGAAAAAAATTTTGTTTGGACAGAGTGAATGAGCTGACACTTTGAGTGCACTATCGATAACACGGTACCTATATCATAAAAAATACTATAACCATTATAATATTGTAATCTGTATGCGTAATATTAGAGAAAAATTGTTTATCGGTCACTATTATTATTATTTTTTTTTTTATTCAACTTGAGCCCGGCAATTATATTCATTACAACTATTGAAGGAATTACGGTTGGTATAGTCGGTAAGGTTGGAACGGTTGTAACAGTAAGTTAGCAACATACACGTGTAAGCATATAATATGTCGTATGGTAAGGTTTTTGTTACTATGAACCCTTGTGGTCACCCATCCGGGAACTACTGGTAGTGGGTGTTACTTACTCTCAATCAAATTGCGTGATTGATTGAAGCCACCACGTCACTCCAAGCCAACAATATTATTTTGTTATATAATTAATGTTAAATGAAAGTTTTACTCGATTTCAATGAAAATCACTAATAATAAATATCAAATAGGTATAAACATATTATCTATATTACTTTTACTATTGTATAAATGTACCTTGAATACAATAAAATATGTATAAATCGATGTTAGACTATTGATAAAGTCCTATAGAACTATAATATATAGCATGATATTTAAATTTATACCGTGTATTTATTTTATAGATATATAAATACAGTTCAATACCTACCAGTTTGTAGTAAATATTGGAACTTTAATTCTGTATTATGAAGATACAAACCGAAACGTATACAGTATTATTTAAGTTACTCTAGTTTAAGTACCTGGGGGTCCTACTATACATACCTCATATCATATTTATATTGTGTTATATAGCAAGATGAAATAGTTATTATTATTTACTATCGTAAGATATGGTATGGAATGCATACGTTATGAACTTAGTAAATCGTGATACCTATGTGAAAAACAATTTTGAACAAACAGTCTATCAGGCGTCAGCCTATATTACTAAGCAATAACCAAACCTATCATAGAAATGTAGGAAATGCTAATATATACATTTGTGGAAAATTTTAAGAATTCAAGGTTGTTCATTTTTTAGTTTTAAAAAAACAAAATCAATTGTGTAAAAACTGGTTTTACGGTATTTTCCAATTATTTTGAAAAATATATGCGGATTTTTCAATTTTGACATCATACAAATGTATCAACGTTTTTCTACTATATATCTACTGTTTATATCTAAGAATTTAAAATACTCTTAAGTGATAAGTCTTAGTATCGTAAATTGTAATAACACTTGATAAAAAATAATATTAATCGTATTATTATTATTATTATTATTGTTACTATGTTTAGGTATAGGTGCTAAGCATATAATTAATTTAAATCACTGATTTTACCGAAAAAATTGATTCTGGAATTATAAACATAGTTGTATTATAACATTACAGTAATGGTGAAACGAATTCCCTGCGAATTCGATAGTAAATATATACGCGCAGGCGCCGTCCGTCTGACCGTCTGGGAACGATGAGACGACGTGCCTGGAGATGATGGTCGTAATAACACACACGCAGAGGGTTGATGTCCCCGAAAATGCTGTCGTCTGGTCTATATTATGATATATAATATATACCATACATCTTGCTATACGCATATCACGTATATTATAGGCCTGCGCCGGTCGTGGGGGTATAGAATGGACGAAAAAGAAGAACACACACACGACGGCCGAGAAAGACTATAATATATATACATATATATAATAATAACATAATATTAATATAATATACGACCTATACCGTTGTAGACACCGTAATATGGAAGGGACTCGACGGTAATGACGAGGAGAGTTTGCAGGGTGGGTGGATGGTGCAGAGAGGTATAAGGCGGGATAAGAACCGAAACGACGCACACGTGGTCGCCGTCGCCGACGCCGACCGTCGCCGGACCGTGCGACAGACGTACAGACAGACACTGACTGCCGGCCACCTGGTTCCCGCCGCCGCTCGCGCGCATCCGCCCGGCACCGTGTCTTCCTGTGGGACACCACGTGCACGGTGCACTAAACCCTGTTTGTACACCGGGAGAGCATTATATATACATACGCAAGCAAAAGCAACTTACGATGGCGATATGTGCAGTGTACGTCGTGTTTTGTTTTATAATATGTATATACGCAAGCCCGTCGTAAATCTGGACGACGACGAAGATCAGCTATGGCCGTCTCTATTCGTCTAAAGGGGGCGAAGATATTCGATAAAATATTATATTATCGTACGTATGCCTATATAATACCCATATACATACACAAATTTGTTCCCTGAGTGCCATATACCTCACCGTATGCACATGCATCAGTGTTGAATATAATATTATGTAATACATGATGTATGTTACTTGTACAGTTATGTTATATTATAGTTATGTACTCGCTGTATAAGCCGAATTTTTAGCGTATTTGAATTTAGTGTACTTCAGTTAACGCGGAAAAATCAGCATCGGTCTACCTCGCCTTGTCAACTAATATTCGACCGAGATGGACAATCTGCTTGTGGCCGATTGCAAGAATAAGCCCTTTGTATATTATATTCGAACGTCATTCAAACTAACTCATATAAGCTTGTCTGATCCCTCTATGCTTTGTTTAACGGTTAGATAGTCCATACTCAATTATTATTTTTATTTTTTTTCTATGACCAATAGATACATGATAATAACATATACACAAAAGAATATTCGATTGTCTTGAGCCAAACCAAAACTCTAAGTGTATAGCAACCTCGAGGGGTTGAAAAAAAAACTGAAAATACCCAAAGAGTTTCAAAGAATCCATCGATATATTTTTTTTTATCGTAATCGGTCCAGTAGCTTATGAGATTAGCCGTTGGTAAAAAAAAACCACATGCATATATACCTATAATATGGAGCTAGCAAATATAGTTATTCTGAACATGCATTTGGTACTTGCATAAAATATACCTTAAAGTCACGCGGACTTCCATTAAAATTCCTGGATTGGAGCGAAAGCAGGGGAAGAGTAGGAGTGCTCTAATATTTTAATATTTGAATCCAAACGAATGAACTATGCAAGAATGCGCCGTGTGATGCATTCGAAGATTCACGGACTTTCTTCGAAGATCTCTTTTAATATAATAATAATATATGCTTAAGGGCCTACTTATAATACACGAGTGTATATTATTTATAATATCGTCAAAACGCCAAAATTGCACTATAATAAAATCGATATTCCTATATTATACTTGTATCAGATATATATTATATACCTATTTTAATGGATGACACACCTGCGCCTTAGTATTAATTGTGTATTTAATACCCGCTGTTTTGGGATTATTTCGTTATTATCCAACATTAATATATTATATAGGTATATGTGCGGTGCATGGTCCGGTAAAGATAAAACGATTTTGGTCTCGTGCAGGGTTCGTATAGACACTATTTTGTAATATTATTATGTTTGTGCTGAAAGTATTTAGAGTTAAACCATAAAAAATTACTATATTAGTCTTACAACAAAAAAGTATAATTAATAGAGTGATTTTAACTGTAACAGCGTATAAAAGGGGTTATATTATTATATGACACTGCTGCAGCTTCTCTTAAGCCACCGTTTCATACCTATCATAATATTATATTAATTATAAGTACCATTATGTAGAAAGGAAAATAAATTTATTTTAGCATGACTTTTATTGAAAATCATGGTGATTAAAATAAAACTAGTATTATTCCTTTTGTGGAGAATAGTTTAAATCACAGACACGATTCACAAGACAGGGTTGTAACTATACTTGAGTAATATATATCATTATACATTTTTATAAAAAAAATATATAATTAACACTCTCCATGAAAAAATCATAGTTAGGTATGCCATTGCACTTTAATATTTTCAAAAATATTTAAAAATAATAGTCATAGAATTTTATTGTTATAACTGAAATTTACTACTAGATTTATTTATTGCTATCGTATTACCTTAAAATTGTATACATTTAAATGTATGTCTTATAGTTTTAGTGAAAACTAGTTTGGGTAGGTAACCTTATGTTTAATTTACTTATTTCTATAAACTGCTAACTTAGCATATTATGTATGTGTGCATATTAAATTATATAGACAGTAAGTAAAATATAAGTGGATATGTGGATATTGAGCCTACTATATACATCACTATAAAAATTACAATATGTTAAATACTACATGATTTTAAATAACATTATGCTAGTGTAGACACTGACTGTTATTCATATACATATAATATTTAAATTGACGGTGCGGACGGTGTTGACGGGTATGCACCTATATACACAATAATTAATTATTGTTCCGTTTTATTTCTGTAAATAATATTTAAAACCATAGCCATTATGTAGGTACTTACTACTTGTTATATAGCAGTGTTTGGCAAGTTCCTTATAAAAAGGAATTAGTTCCGTTCCTCGTTCCTTTTTTAGTTCCAAATAAAATAAAAATTCTTATTTAATCAATTATATTTTGATTTTTTTCGTATTATGCATACTTCTTTAATTTGTATATATAATAAAAGTATATATATATACAAGTAGGTACATATTTTATATGTTTATGAAATATATTATTTGAGATTTTCTTCAAAATTAAATTTTTGGCTAACGTACTATGTCGATTGTCTTAACGTCGATACTCGATAATAATCACTAAATAGGAATATACATTATACACACTAAAAATATATATCTTAATTTAAATTTTACATACTTATCTGTGTAAATTATTGTAACTAGAAAGGAACGAACAATTTTGTTATTTTTCCTTAAAAAAAAGAACTAGTTCATTTTCTTGTTCTTTTTTTATAAAAAGGAATTCGTTCCAGGAATCCGTTCCTTTTGAAACTCGTTCCTTCTAAACGCTGTTATATAGTCAATGAGCGTCCCACTGTGAAATCTTACAAAATGATTTAAAAATTTAAAAACGCAAAACTACACGAAGTTAAAAAATGTATGCTAATATATTATATATATTACATATTATAAAAAGATAAGTGCCGCCCGAACGCTATTCAACCCAATATCAAATGTGAAACAGTCGAGCCCAAAATGATTTAAACGTCACAAAATGCTGAAAAGTATCTTTGAATTCATAATCTTAGTTGATAGTTAATAATCCGTAATGGAGTTTCCATTATTTTGCGTATTCCCACGTATACATGCCTACATAACGATAAGAACTGATATGACAATCTATCTAACTGATGTGCAGGAGTCGCCTGACAATGATGATGATGAGCAAAAACGTTGGTCATTATGTATAAAAAAACGTTTAAGACTTACTTCGACGTTCCGGAGTCACTGCGGTGGGCAATGCGGCGGTCGCGGTGTGCAAGACGGACCACCACGCGCATCGTATCATTATCGCGAGTTTAAGAATTTTTTTTTTTTTTTGGGGGGGGGTCAGGACCAGCGGCAATGGCAGCAGCAGCAGGATGACGGAGAAAAAGAAACCAGGCGATGACAGGTCGTCCACTCTGTGCGGCGGCGAGAAGACGCCCAGCTGGCCGGGCGACCGGATCGCGATGACTCGGCGACTTTCATTGTGCGCGACAGAAATCTTTATTACTATTGTATGTATTATTATTTTACCCCAGGACGCGTAATTTTCTGGATTTTTTCCTTTTCTTTCCGCCGTTCATTTCGCCGCCGTCGTCGTGTCTCCCCGCGCACAATAATAATAATAATATAATATAGGTATACAGAGTACCTACAAACCGCTGCACGCGTCGACCGTATCGGTTTTTTCGGACGCACAAACGGAAGCCTCCTGCTCACAGGCTATAATGATACGCACACGCTGCAGACCAGACGCGACCCGTTTATATAATATAATGATATATTATATTATTACAATATTCGCATGACGAGCGTGTGTGTGCGACGAGACCGAAAATAAAACATATTATACACCTACGATATAATATAATAATATTATATCATTTACAACCATCGCGTACCTACCCATATATAGTATATTATGATTGTCAGTGACAATCGAAAAAAATCCACGACATGCCGAAAAATATGGCACATACAAACGGGCCACACTGTTATATTGTGGCGTATGCCCCAGCGTATTCAACGAGTACGAAAATAATATTAAGGGTAACTACCATATACTGTGTGGGTCTACGTTTGTTGTGCACATTATAATAATTATAATATAAAAAAAAAACATTTGGCGGGTACCTTTAACTATGATTTTCCCCCAAAAGCCCGCGATATGCCGTTTTCGACCGCGCGAGACAATATTATATTATATTTCATTATTTTGACGTATCGAGGTATCATATTTTGTATTGATTCTGAGCTGAACGATGAATGTATTGATTTTAAAATGGTGTGTGCTCTTCTTATTTTCGTGTCTGAAGTTTTTCTAATGCAGGATTGACAATTGCTTTCAAATTCGAAGGCGGTTTCTAGAAGCGAATTGGATCTAGTTTGCATTTGAATGATGGGTCAAAAGTAAACATTTTTATGTAGCTGATAAAATAATCCGGGATAATACAATTATTTGTTAAAAATCGAGTCTTTATCCGAGTACAAAAGCTCAACAAAACTAGCGCGGAGCACCGTGTAGATGACTACCTAATTATAATAACAGCATTTTTTTTTTTTTTTTGTAACCACATTTCGGCTAGAATATTTATGATTGTCGTCGTGACCACCTTATGAAAAGGTACGTATACCTCGTTAAAAAAAAATTATATTTAATAACTAATTAAACGTACAGTCGTACAACAACGCACGTACCTACGTGTCGCAGTCGATTTATATCGGTACACATGTTTTAAAATATTTAAATAACCAGAGTCAATGTTACGTACTGTCATAACAACGATGTTTTGTACGTCGCGATTGCTCGAGTTGCCGTTTAAATAATAATAATAATAATAAAAACGTGTTTCTGTCAATTGAACACCGTAGTAGGTATATAGGTCTAGGTACCTACACGGACGATAATAATTAATAACAATAATAATAATTTTTCCAATCCGACTAGGTAGGTTCGTCGCAATTGCTAAATAATATTTACCGACACACGTATTATTTTGCTTATTTCTCCACGATAATATAACGCACAGGTAGCCAGGTAGACAGCAGACAGCAAACACGATATTGTTTTGAATGATATATCAAAAAATATATACAGAGGGATTCACCAAGCATTCTCAGTGTTAAGCATCATTTTTTACGTTAATATTGAATTTATTCATATTCTTGAGATCTTTTGTACTACCTACTCAAAGAGTGTCCCGTGGTGGTACTAACTTCAGTTTTCAAAATGATAACCCCCTTTTTACAGTTAATTATTTAATGGATATATATTTTTTTTTAATGTTGATATACCTCTAGTTTAAAAGTTAATCGAGTCCTTTTTTGGTTATTCAAATGTTTATTCTAAGGATAAAAATGATATTACAATAATATAATTATACGTAAAATTGGATCTAGTATTGATTACAATTTGATAATTTTTACAAATTATAAATGTTGATAGATTAATGTAAGTTACTTACATTTTAAAATTACCATCGCTTTTTATATCTTCCAAACCTATTCTCATGGCCATATTTAAAAAAATCCAATTTTGAAAAATGCATTATTGAAGAAAAATAAGGTGAGGAGTACTGCTTGGCGAACCCCCCGTATATACTGATAAAATTTGCGTTTGCCCTATCATCCCTTCCCCCCTGCCTGGCTGTGTGGGATCCATCCGTCTCCTTCTCATTGTTTCGATTAATGATGACCCATCTCACAATTATCCCCGGACCCCGGGACGCCTCGAATATGTGTGGTATAGACTCGTCTCTAGCGTTTACGTACCGCGCGGACAGATCTTTAATAATTTCGCAGTAAGTTAATGAGTACCATGTGATTTCGCAGTTTTCAGTCTCGTCGTCGATTCCAGACGTGTATACAACAACAATGTGTACCTGCCTACATACTACCTACCTACATAATGTATAAAAATAAAATATAATTGCTTGGACGATACATCTATCAGCTGCGCAGTTGTTCTCCCGTGTTTGGTTTCAACCATTATATTATTATATTATTGCATCGATGCGATGCGGTAATAGCGTAGACTCGAGACGAATCGAGATTTTCCGCTCTACACTTATACATCATATACAGGTCGACGTCTCCCCACAATCGTCTTTTCCCATAATACCCACCCGACATTACAATATATATCTCGTACTATCCTTCCCTGCCTTCCTTAAAATAGTTAAGACTTGCGTATACATTTATATAAATATACCGTTTGCAGGATATAAAAATATAATAATAATAATGATAATAATAAATAATGGATTGACTAATTAAATGTTTACACAATGATTTACTATTATAAAATAAATGTTCTATTTTTATTTGTTCATTTTTTAGATTCTGAGTGGAACGATGAATGTATTGATTTTACAATGATGTGTGTTTTTTTAAAAAAAATTTTTTTTGTGTCTGTCATCACCTTTTAGGGCAGTAAAAGTGCTTGGATTTTTGTCAACAATATCTTTTCTGATAAGAAAGTGAATCTAGTTGGTACTTTAGGGCGTCAAAAGTAAAAATTTCCCAGTAGTTTTCAAAAGCGACGTGAAAAACAAAAGAAAAATTAAGGAAAAACGGGAATTTTTACGCAAAATCTGTTTTCGAGAAAATCTATTTTAGTTTTTAGTGCAATTCTAAAACAAATGACCGTATAGGTACATAAAAATTTTGACTGAGTGTTTATATTAGCATTTTCTATACACCATAACATTTTCCAAATATTTTGACTTATTTTGAGCTGTTTACGGACATTTGTAGTTTCCATTTTTTTTTTTTACTTTTTTTTTCGATAAATATCAATAAAATTTTATTTGTTAGTTAAAAAAGCTTGAAAATTTAATAGAAGGTTTTTAAATCTCAGATTTGAAAATGTAATACAAGATTCCTCATAAGTTTGTCTACCTTTTTCAAAAAAAAAATGTCTACAAACAAGTCAAATTACATTTTTATGAGTGTTTGAAATTTATATTTTTACAACATTTGATATTCACTCGATTTCTCATGTTACGATTTTCTTATTTTGTTGTAATTAATATAAGAATGACTGTATATACTTGAAAATTTCACTGAATGTTCATATAAGCATTTTCTATTCACGATAAAATTTTGAAAATAATTTGACTTCTTTTGAGCTTTTTACCGGTATTGTCAGTTTTCAATATTTTAGATTCTGGGTGGAACGATGAATGTATTTTTAGTTTTTTTTTCTATAAATACCAATAAAGTTTTATCTGTTGGGTCAAAGAGTGTAAACATTTAATACAAGGATCCTGATATATTGTTACAATATCAGTTTAAAAATATTAAAAATACATAGGAACAATTTTTTTTTTATAAACATTAAAGATCGAATTTTGACAAAATTTATGAAATTTAAAATTGAATAATTATTTTTTAGTTAAAAACAAGATTCCACGTAAGTAGTTAATTCTGTTAACAAAAAATCTAAAAAATACATTCGCACAGTTTATTTTTATAGTCATTTTAAGTTCAAATTTGGACGAAATTACATATTAAAAACCTAGAATAACTTTACTATTTTAGTTATTTTGGTGTGATTGTATAATATTATTCGTGGGTATTTGAAACTTCTAAAGTATTCTAACGCGTTATAAGTACCTAATGGATATTGTGATATGATTAATTTGGAATTAATTATAGATACCTATTATTGGTCAATTTTTTTTTTAATACCATAGATATAAGTATATAATATGTTATATACCTAGCCTGACATACCGCCTCCGCTCAGAATCGTTTTTCTTATACAGTAATATTATATCATTGAATTCAAATTTAATACTATCCATTATACAGTAACCCACTTGTAACCTACTGTACAGCAGAGCGATATCCACTTACCCACATTTTTTATTCATAGTTTAGGTAGTAAATCAAAAAAATTACTAAATATCTCATTATATAGATATAATATATTGGTATAATCGCCATGGTTACATACAGTAACAGTTTAATACAGTGATATACTGATTCAGTATTGAAATCATATTATTTGAAAAATACTCTGATTATAGAAAATATGGAGTCAATATAGTGATGCACCTGTTTATAATATCATGTAATACATTATTAAATTTATTTAATATAATATATTTACCTAAAATTATTGTTTAATAGAAATGTCATGTTTTTCGCTACATTATCCGTTTAATGTTATTCAATCGTTTTGATTTAAAATATTTAATACATGTATATATAGAATATATAGAATATAAGTGAATAATTTGAGTGTAGCATAACGAAAGGTAAAAGTTAAGTTTTTTGTTTTAATGTACATTTGATCGAACGCATAATTTTACGTGGAAGGTGATTTGCGACACGCAAGAAAAATTCATAAAATATGATATAATAAATACATTAACCTACACGTTACGTTTTAGAAAATTTTTTATGTCTCAAATAAATATTGATAACAGGAGTAGTTCACATTAAGTATAATTAAAATTTATCAGCACTTCGGCTTTTTTTAAATGAAAACAAACGGTTTATATTCAAAATAATATCCCTATAAGTAATGTACCTATTATTATGTTAAAAAGCATTTGGGTTTTTTCCGTGTAAATTGTATACCCATGATTAATTTACATGAATAACGCATTTAAGATTTTCAGAACCGTTGAACGTCTTTTAAAATAAATATTTAAAACCCACTTAATTGATGATCCAACGCACATAGCTCTAAGTGTTTAAGTAAACAGAACTTCAAAGAAATATAACAGCTTCGCATTAATTAAACTCGATAAAACAATGATAATATAAAAAAAAAAATGTTGATATTGTTTTAGTAATTTTTATTCGACGTGGTTGTTGGGTTAAATTCAAGATAATAATTTTATGTTTTAAATCGCTGTTGTAATTATTACGATTTTCATCCGTCATTTTTTGTCAGAATAATGCTCGGTTAATTGATGTTTCAACTGTCAGCCCTTTTACTTTTTAAGACCACTTTTAATTTGTATTTAAACAACAAGAGCGCCACCGCTCACCCTCGTCTGCCCTTTTTATAAACGACTTTTTATTCTTTTATTAATAATACTACTCGCGTTATCCGTAATTATATTTAAGTTCATTAAAACACGGAGTAAATGAACGCGTACAACAATCGAGCCACAAGTGTTAACGTTAACGTGTTTATAACGCCATAAAATACGAAGTTATTATTTTTAATTCAGTCGTTCATTTTTATGCGGATTAAAAAAAAGCTTATCCATTTATAAATTAAATACAATACTTTATAATAATTGTTGTACGCACTAGGCCAACCCTGAATCGGACAAATGTGTACACCATAATTTATTTGTATAATATTATTTATGAATATTTTCTGCACATAATAATTGCAAATAAATATATGCCTATAGAGACTTTTTATTCGGAACATTTTAACCATCGACAAAATGTATCAGTAGTCATACGATGTAAATCGGTTAATAATAATACAATTTGTCATCACTGTACTAATTTGATTTACCTTCTATATGTTTGTAAAATAAATTTGAAGGAAACCAATAATTTACGAGTATTGGTATTATACTATTGTATACGTGTAGGCTTCTCGAAATAAAAGCTTCATATAAATCGTTGTAAATTTTGGTTTATTTGAACAATTTACATCTATAGTAACGGTGTAGGTACTCATTTAATTATATTTTATAAGCTGCTGCATAAAACGATATACGGAAGTGCATGTGCATCGTACAGGTTAGTTAATTTTATAGTTATATAATCGTTCAAATTGTATATGAGTAAAGTTGAACAGGAGCACATCATGACGGTTCACTACTCGGCTCAGATAAACTTTAAATACTTACATAAATAAATTACTAATCGTTCGAAATTCGATGTTTTTAAAATTATGATTAACAGAAATATATTCGGCTTGAGATTATGAAATTAAAAATATATGCTTTCGTTCAAAAAATATAAAACTTTAAAAACTATAACGGTAAATATAGCAAAAATAAACCATTTTAAAAAACATAGATTTATAATAACTCCAAATTGCGTACAATTATGTAGATTTTAAAATGTAAATACTTTTTTTGTTAAATGAGTGTTTACTTTTTAAATAATCATTATACATAATATATTATAATATAGAATATTATATATTTAAGGCTAAAAATATTTTTAATAAGTTATATATAATATTATTTATATATATTTATATTATAATTTATAAGCATTATGCATAGCGTTCTATTCGAAAAAATCAACCAAGCGAACACATTTCAGAGTTTTCCGAAGACATCAACCACACCAAAATTATAATATAATATGTGTGTTGTATTCTGTAACTTCACGTGCGACTTAGGGGGGAAGAGGGGCTGAAATCTATTTTTGGACTAAGGGTCGGACACACATGCTTGCGAGAATCCCCGATGCGGCTCCCGCCGTCAAGTGTCCAGTGACCGGAAACTTGGAATATTCATGTGCGCATTATATTTAATATTATAATATACACAGAATGCTGCACGTCATGCATGTGGGGCCGGTGTTGGTTTTTTTCGTCGGGTTTTCTTCCCTCAAAGCTACTCGTCTTCGTCATGCAGCACCCGATAGTTTATGCACCACAAACCGTCATAACTCAAAAACTAAGAGCAAAAAAAAACCTGTCCGTAAGTAAAAAAAAATCTATGTAAAGTCTAATTTTACAATATTAACTTTGGAGTCGCTCTGCAGTTGCATACGTATAATATGCGTAAGGTAAACGCGAGACTATACACCGACTCACATAAAATGTTGAGTTAACCAAGTACGAAGTACGACTGTAATATTTATGATAATATTATGTTTAATAAAATATTCTTAACCATCGAAATCGCACGACACGATGACACATTTATTATAACTATGCACCCGTCCTATACAATTTGAGGCATAGGTATCAATGTAATATGTATTTTTTTTCTACAAATATTATGAACATGATCGATGGTAAACTTTAATGTAAAATATATTATGAAGATCACGATATCGCTTATTTTTCTGGTGATAACGTGACCAACATATTGTTATAATTTTACTAAAATATTTATAAGTTTCTATAATATTAAAATATAAAATAATATTTTTTATTCAATTATTATTATTATTATGTTTACCTGCGGGTAAAAGTTAATCATCCCATATGTATTAGTACTGCGGTATTTAATTGAGAGATTTTTTTTATTATTTGAATATCACAATGTAATTACAAAATATTAAAATACATATTGTGTGCGTATTGGTAATTCCTATATAATATAATATAAATCTACTTTACGCAGAAATGTTTTTGACTCATCGTATATTAAAAAATTAACCCAGAAAAATATCTTAGTGAATTTGTAATAAAATAAAAAGCAGAGGGTAGATTTATTTTTATTTCATAAAATTTCAACAAAATTCGTTGGTATTTTATTTTATTTTTATCAAAATCTAAGTAATACTAGGTATAATCAGAAGTTACATCATACATTTGTTTCTAAAATTGAATATACATTTATAATGACCATCTATTGAGTTACTTAACCTAATCCATCCCTGGTAAAAATCGTATAGGTATCGTAGGTATGCCACCTGTGTGGTACAACCATATAATATTATTTTCATTTTAAACTTTGGTCGAAACAATATGTATCCATGTACACTATGCACCTATGTCCTATTACATTTATAATATGTTATACCTATGTATAGTATAATATGCGTATCGCATATTATGTATTATAGTCGAAAATACATACATTTTTGATAAATTAACTAAATATAATATTATAATTTAATAGTTTAATCATCACTTTCGACGTTAATTTGATGTGTAGTAAAATTATACACCGTTAGTAAACAGTGAATGTTATATTTTATTACGTTTGAACTTTATGAAATTTGTAAGACGACGAAAGACTATAATATATTATATACTTGAGTCTAAAAGAATATACACAGTTTAAACGACCCCCCTCGACTCCGCTCTCGCACGCTGCAGTGTGCAGAATTAAAAAATGTATATTATATTAACACGCAGGGCTTTGTTGCTGGCTGTACCTGAAATTACCTGCGACAATTTAAAGGAGAGGAGTTTCAAGTTCACAACTTTTATAGCCCATCGGCACTTGTTTCTTTCAATATTGAGACACCGCACTACCTACGTTAGTATAATTTTGAAAGGTGGGTTTTTTTTAATAACGATTCAAAAACGTTTTTGTTTAAACGAAAAAAAAGTACAATAAGCTATTATGATGTAATGAGAACACATCTGGTACCTGCGACCGTACAAAATGACAATAATTAAATTTAGACAGTCACGATAATTATGTTCACTTGACGATTGTATAATATTATAAAACAAGAATTATCTTTAAACAAAATATACAAAGTGTAAATATCGAGTTATTCATATTCGTGTGAAATTCTTTAGTTTGTTTTCAATATTTAATATCGTTTCATGTCGTGAAAGTCAATCGACACTTCCGCTGCTCTGCGCACACCGAAACAGCTCAACATAAAACGAATAATAATTGATAGATATACAGACACATTGATTATAGTTGTACGTTGTATACACACACATAAATATAATATACATTTCAAAATGTTGGTTTCAAAGAGAATATATAATATTACGTGTCGTGTTTATGGTAGACGTTGTCAAACGGGCACATTCATCAGAGAACGTAATATAATATTTATAGTTTAGAATAATATTAACAAGTCATATAGATTCTATTTTACTTGCAGTGATATAATAATATTAGCTGTAAAACACGCATCGGATAAACAATTATAAAACTCTTGTTAACTCTTAATAACTCTTAAGCTCTTTATTTTACATCTAATGATATGACCTACTTACTATAACAAAGGTCATAAAAATGATTATAATAATATGTATATTTTTTAAATTTATATTTGAATTTAAACTGTAAGTAAAAAAGTAAAAGGTAAAGAAATTATAATAATTGAAGTAACCAAAAAAATATGTACAAAATCAGTATTAAAATAAAACATGTGTACAAAGCAAGTAAAATTCCATATTGACTAATTTATCCAATATAATATTATATATTCAGTTTCATTTTCATAGACTATACAATAAAATAATATATAGTACGTACTACAACGGAAAAAATTGTTAGTTTTTATCTATATATTATATTATAGGTATACTATGGAAATTTGTCATCGAGATGTTTTTTTTTATCTTATACATGACATCGGTAAATCGTCACATTTCAGATTTCAGAGCTCGTGTAGCATAGGTTTTTCCAATTTCGCAGCTTTTATCTAAATAACATACAATATAATAGTATAATGTCACGAGCGTGACTCTTCTCCATTTTTTGTCGGCTCGTTTAGGGTTGACACCTGAACCTTGACTGCAGAACGGTGGTGCATCTGTATACAGTAATTAGAGTCTAGACATTTCCCGTCCAAATTACTTTCCCGTGTCATATTGATACTCCTGCAGCAGTAGTCGTGTTGTCGGAAACAATTAACTTTAGAGTTTCACTAGTCTCGTTCGCTTTACTATCGTCCGCGCATTTCACAGAGCCAATTATGGAAATACCCTGTGGCGTACGCAGGGGTAAGGTTCTAGGGTTTTGACCCCCTTGAAATGTATTCCTTTTTCAAAAAAATCTTATTTACCACCATTTCAATACACAGAGTCGATCAGTTGTTAATCATTTTTAATAGATATAGAATAAATTGTTAAATATGACAAAGACTTCGATAATCATAGTATCAGTTTTTTTTGGCTGATTTAGAACAATGCTAAACGTCTGCCATAACCGTCGTATGGTGCATCATCATTCATCGTGTATCATAGTCCATCAATTATTACTACGTTTGTCACCACACGAAGGGGCTTTATAGATTACCACATGTCCAGGTTAAACACTCAAGTCTTCTAAAATACTACATTTGAGACTAACTATAGTTTGTTATAACCAATTATATAAAAACTGTTAAGCAAAAAATAATGTAAATTATTTACTCAGGTAAACTCTTAACCAAACTAAAATCCTGCGCACGTTATTGGTCAAATACCTACACTATAAAATATAGATAATAGTAGAAAAAATATGAAATAAATTAAGAGTTAGTTTCGTTATTATTAATAATTAATTATTCATAATGTTTGTATAAGATTCTTTATTGAAAAAATTAATAAATAATATTAAATCAGTTTGTTGTATAAGTTTGCCTTGCAATTTCATCATACCTGAAATTATTAAAAATTAAAATGTTTTGCAAAAAATTAGTATAGATATTTTATTAATATGCCTACCTACACAAAGTGTTTAATCTCTTAATTATCTATATGTATATGCTCTTAGCATGTAATACATTTTTGTTTTTACCTATATGTAACATTATAATATAACCGTTGAGCTATCATAGTCTATACCTATAATATATATTTACTACAGTCACAGGTAGATCTATTGTGGATGTGGAGTGATGAAAATGGGAACGCAGAGACAAAAAAGAACTAAATAAAAGGTAAAGGCTTTAAAATATATCGTACTATATAGAGTGTTTTAAATGGTTCTGTCGGGTCTGTGATAAAAACTTGCATGGACGAAATTAGCTAAACTCTAACCAAGGCAACTGTCATATCGCCAAGGACCATAACTTTTGAAAAAATATAATTTATCAAAAATAACGTTAGATACCTACAATATTATTTATTTATTAAATTATTGATATTAAATTAAATATCGTCTAAATAAAGAACCAAAAAAAATATATTTTTAAAAACTTACAAATGAAATGTTTTTTGCCCTTCCTAAAAAGGATAATCATTATGGAGTTACATGAGCATTATGCGATGACTCAATGTTTTTAATCTAATTAGGTATCTTAATTTCTTCTTCCTGAAAATTAGTTTATAAAGTTATGATATCTGTGAATTAGATTGACGAATTTAAGTTTAACGCTTCGATTTGCGGTATCTGAGTGATTCGATGGAGTTCCTGTATGAAATACCTACGCTTACCAATTTTATCAATAATATTTTACTTCGTATGAAAATATCATGTTTGGTGCAGTCACTATAGTCAATAATATTTTAATCTAAATTACACACATAAATCCATGTTCTGAGTATATACCATATATTATGTAGGTCATGTTGAAACTTTTTAAGCCGAATAAATTATCATTCCAATTTGTATACGACTAATAGAGGACATGGCTGTTTATTAGACATATATTATAATACTATAACATGTACATTTTACCATGGAACACTACTACACTAGGTTAATGCCTCAACGGTATCGTATATATTGTATGTATACTATTTAAATACTACAACAATTGGATGTGAAAAAATTGTTTTTAATTGAACTGGTTTAATTATTTTACGGGTTAGTATGTTTTATATATAGATTCTATAATGTAATACGCATCAAACAGACAAAACAAATTGCACAAAAGGTTTATTTTTTTCTTGGTTTTATGTTTTTGTAAACGTCATCCTGCGATACAAGATTTAACGGGCAACTATTTACAGCGAACATGGTTTGTTTTTATTTTTTATAATTTTATAGTTATTCACGTGCATGCGAACTCACATCAAGATTAGAACGAATATAATATATATACAAAATAGGTAACTCACTGTAACTACTGTAAAGTTTTATGTATATGCTCAATCCATTATAATATGCGTGTTTTGTAAAACGTTATAATATTTATCTTTTACGAGTATCAATGCGGTTCGAAGAAAAAAAATGTGCACACATTATATTATATTTATAAAATAAGTCATATATAGTTGATTTTATAATACCGATCTATAATAATAGTGTATAACGTAACGTGAAAGATCGTCGTCGAGTATAATATAATTACTGTAAATTGTATGTTTGCTCAATGCATTTTATGTATTATAATATACAGTTTAAGAAAAACTAACTAGAAAACGTTACACCAATAAAAACATTGTAGCGTATATTATGTGGTTGTTGTTTTTTTTCAAAGATTTTCGGATCTTTTACATTTTTTCCACTATAAACTATAAAAAACACGATGATAATAATATAATATACTATATTATAATATTACCATATATAAAACCATACAGAGTGATTCACTAAACATGATTATTGTTCACCCATTTGTTCTTTAATAATAATACAATTATTCAAATTTTGATTTTTTTAAGTTTTTGAGTATACTCAGGGACGCCATTCTTCCAAATACTTAGATTTTATTTAATGTTTAAGAAGTATCATGTGGCGATACATACTACTTTTATTCAAATGAGATACCCATAATTTTTTACAGTAATAATAAAGCAGATGATTTGTTACAAATATTGATGACTGATGAGTGATGAGTATCTAAATTCAAAATTATAACGAGTATAGTTCCAATGTTATTTATACATTGATAATAGCCCTTAAATATCGCTTTACGAAAATATAAAACGGATTTTATATTTAATCTAGTGCATATCATAGATTATACGTACAATTTTATAAATTTAAAAATTCTTTCTAAAATTAAATTTATTGTATAAATATAAAAAAAAATCCACCTATATCATTCTACGTGGAGCTTTAAAAAATCGTTATTAGTATAATTTTCGGTATACGCCATGGTTTAATTTAGAGTATATTTTCAGTCCACGTCGTATGGGTAAGACCCGAGTAACCGTTTTTTTTTCGGGTGGTGTAGTGACACGCGCGCGCGAGCCTCTGCCATGACAATACCATAAAGGTATATATAGGTACTTACACCGTGAAATATATACGCTTACCTATGTATTGTGGGCACGTCACGTCAGCACCTTTACCGGTAGTGATGTCTGTCGACCGAGACCCAATTACTACGCCTGCAGGAGGACGCCCTGGAGACAATATAATATTGTATGAACAAACAACCGATATAAATATTTAAAAAAAACCACTAGCGCGTGTTTTTGTTTTCGAATTTTTCGTTTTTACTTTTATTATTAGATTTATGTGTTTGTAATATTTCACTTTTTTTCGTCGTCCGGAAACCCTAAAACAATGCACGGTAATAAATACCATACGCGCGCGCGTACTACCGCCGCTGCAGCTTGGACGATTCATCCTCACAAACGACAATTAGTGTCGCGTGTTGGCCCGTTTTTGTTCTTGTTCGCGTCCGAAGGTAAGTACACACACCATCCGTATAAGTCTGTATATATTGTGTGCAGCGTCAAATAGGTATAATATATTATAGTGCGAGTCCTAAACTCCTAACGTCCTATAATAGGACACATAGTGTGTAAATGCAGTGTAATATACCTGTACGCGGCGGCCGCCCAGGTGGCTCGTGCAGGCTCTGTTACATTGTCACGTCATTATATTATTATCATACATTATTTTCCGTTTCGGCTCGCCCCCGCCGACGACAATCGTACAACACACATTTCACTATATAGGTACATAATCATATTATGTGGTATACGTCATTTACTTATTATATGCCTATAATACGTCACAAGCTGCACACTGCACGAACTGCGATAATAAAAATATAATAAACGATTTGGACGGTTTTTTTTTAAGTTCTTTTAGTGAGTTTTGTC
Source organism: Acyrthosiphon pisum (assembly GCF_005508785.2). Lineage (NCBI taxonomy): Eukaryota > Metazoa > Arthropoda > Insecta > Hemiptera > Aphididae > Acyrthosiphon > Acyrthosiphon pisum. The sequence continues at coordinate 88,510,423 of NC_042494.1, read as the reverse complement.
TCTCTCTCACGGCTTGCAGGCGGAACGATCCAGCGACCCGTTTATGGCGATAATACATATTATTATTATATTATGCGTACCATAGCTATTAGAGTCGTTACACGCTGATTGTGTTTATTCGACGGATTATCGTAAACCGTTGACGCGACCACACGAATCGCACATATATTTTGTCATTTTGGTACTATATCATCGACGTGATAATATGTCTTTCGCTTTCGAAACGGTATTATTTTTTTCCGTGCGTATTTTGTTGGTTTTGTTTTTCCATGTCGTTCCACGTCCAAACACTATAGTAGTCTTCTAGCTGTGTACCTATGACGGAATTGAAACGGGTTCAAAAATAAGATTAAAAAAAAAAGTATATTAGAATTATTATAGTATTTTATTATACAGTTTTATAAAATGTTGATTATCTGTACTTGGAAAAGCTGACCTAAAACAAAATGATAAGATGATTTTTTTTGTTTGTACCTATGTCAAAATATAATAAATATCTGCTCTTAAAATAACTACTTAAACTCTATAACATATAACCCATGGTATTGTGTGAAAATTCCGCGTGTAATAATATGTCCCACAATCCATTAGAACCTGTTGAATTCGTTGTAAAAACATTCTGTTCCATGTAATCATACTATTTACACCTGAGTAATATCCACTTTGCTACATAATATTGTGGTTCACTGCGAAATTTGTCTTGTTGTAGAAACTATTAACAGTGTAAAAAATGTCTAGATGTTATCTCTAAATCGTGCCGATTTACGCAGTGACTACGCTGATTAAATAAAATGAAAAACCTGGTATACTCGATAAATGAGCAATATGCACGACGTGTTCTATAAAGTCGAATTCGATTTAATTCCCGTGAAAATGCCGACTTATTGGCGACGGGTGCAGATATAATTTTTAAAGGACATGATATAAATAGTTTATCAATATCGGTTAACGTGACGAGAAAAGTATTATCTGTCGTATACCATAATATTGTGTGACAGAAGACCATCTCATTCACATAAATATTTTAGATAATTTAGTTAACTATCGTTTTCTGCCGAGGGAGAAAAAAAAATTGCTAAAGCTAAATTACGAGATTATTTAACACGAATAATACACAGGTAACAAATCTAGTCATAAATATAGGAAAAAATTCGTGTTAATACAAAATTATAAGCCTATTATAATATTATATACAATTTTTCATATGTAGGCATACTTCAACCGTACTTTTAATCAAGGGCTTGCCGCGTGCTCAAGAAGAAAGAGGTTGTATAAAAATGTGTGGTCACCCCTCCCCATTCTATAGGAAATTCCTGAGCACGCCATCGCGTACAGTTATATTAAAAGTTGGCAGGGTAAAAATGATCGACCTACGGACGTATAAGCAAATTTTATCGGAGACCAATTAATACACCTTAGGTACTAGTATACTAGTACTTTAACAAAGACGGTATAACGGTGTGGCCGAGGAGGACCAATTAATTTATTAATATATAAGATAATACCCAGAGGGGCAGATAGATATAAAGGTCTTCAAATATATATTTAGATAACCCTAACTTAATTTTAGTTGTTGTTATATTTCATTGCCTACTAAATAATTACAAATAATAATACTTTCGATTTGTAAAGGAAAATTAAGTTTTACAATATAGTAGCAAGTGGCTGTAACTATACGGAGGCTGTAGCGGATGAACCTTTTTTTACGAGGTTTTCACAGGTTACCTATAGATTAGTAATAGCCTGTATTTTTTATTTGATCAAAACAAGTCGTAAGACTGTGTTAAAAATTTGTGCAACTCACATTTAACATAGTATAAGAAATTTAACTCCACGTGCGTTTCATTTATCCCGTGCAACGCCATGCAAAATCAACTAGTTTTGTCTTCGCAATTGCAGCACCCAAAACGAGTTGGTTTGCCCAAATTCTTTGGCGGTTCTTCGCCGGCCATGGTTATATTACCGTTTGCTTAAGTCAAACGCTAGCGGCTTAAATAACTACCTATATATAGTATATACGCAATACCTACCTAATATATTATTTTATGCCCGTCAATGGCACAATTATGGTCGCACGTACGTTATACCGGGTTGTAGGTATATAATATATTATTATTATTATATATTATACGGTCATTAAAACAATGAATAGATAAATTCAAACGCCAATAATAGTTGTTTATACATAGGTACAATAATAATAATAGTATATAATATTATAAAATAATAAAATACGCACCCGCGCGCCTTATATATTGTTATTGCAACAATATCGAAAACGCGATTGCTGGCCGCTGATAAAATCCTATATATTATTATTATTATTATATACATGCACATATATACGCACAAATATAATATATTATATGGTATATATTTGCTTACCACGCCACCCACAAACCCGTGCGGACGGCGATAATAATAAACCATATTATATTATATTATATTGATATTACGCGCGAGCTGTCGTGTCGCGTGTTTATGTTTTTTTCTTTTTTCTAAAAGTCCCTCGGTACCGGTGACCTTTGACACGATTTTACGTATATTTTATACAAACGTACAATAGGTCGACGAACGACATCTTGGCCGTTAACGATGTATACATTAGGTGGCCCATCATGTTTTCTCGTCATAATAATATAACACTGCTGGAAATTATTGTGGGGCCGCCCTGTATAATATTATCGTAGTTCACGTAGTATATTATTATTTTAGCTTAATTTAACGGACCTTTAACGATAGGTTTCACCAAAAAAAAAAAACTGGCACCAATTGACGTTGTTATAAAGAACAACCTACTTTAAATATATCATATATTAAACATTTTTAGAATGAGAAAACCATTCAATCTAAAAAACATTCAGGAAAACTCAGGTAGCGTGCTCTTCCCACACTTGACAAACTGTAATAATCCACATTTCCACCACTTGAAATTCTTGAGCACTCCACTGCAGGTAGTAAGCACATATCGCGGTCTTGGAAATGTTGAAGATTATGTTTCCTATAATAAAGTTGTACTGAGATGGTAGGTTAGAAAAGTGTATTATAAATTATAATATAGTTCTAGCGGTCATTATTTGATACGTATTTTCGAATAAATCAAATTTTGATTTTCTTAATATCACAATAATAATTATTTTTCACTTTCCTGTAATGATGTCCCCCCTCCCCCCTCATAGATTCTTTATTACAATAATATAACTATAGGTACGGCTGTACATATTCTATTGTGTATGAACATTAGTCATGACCAACTGAATAACCAGATGGACGACTTAAATGCTCGGTGACCAATATAAATATATAATAGAGACAACTGTTACATCATGCGTACGAACAAAATTTTAACAAAACGTGTTGAAGGTTTATGCATTTAAATTAAAACCTGTATAGCGCACTGCGCACAGGACTCGGTTGCTTTGGTTTCATCTGGGATGATGATTTGTCACCAAAATCGTTTAATTACACGCGAATCCCTCTGTCTGTAAGACGATCGACCTTAATCATGTTTTTAGCGCAAAACAAGTCCAGTCCGGTCGCGTATGTTGATAATACAACATGTGTACATCCACTACAGCAACCATAACAACAATAACAATAACATTAATACAAAACGATAAGTACATAATATACGATATACCAACACTAGAATGATATAAGTGTACCTATATCCGCGAATACCGTGGTCGCGAGGCAGCTGCCGCTTAGTCGTGTGCACGTTGGAGCGCGCACGTAATTATTATTCAAAAGTATTCCGTTTATTGAAAGTTATCACGAAACACGTGTAAACATGCACACACGCGCAGATAAAAGAAATAATAATAATAATAATAATAAAAAACAATTCTCTCCGGTTACGAGTGTCTCCGGGCACTCGACTCGTCGTCGTCGTCGTCGTCGTCGTACTTCCCGGCCAATATAATATTATTATTATATAGGTACCTACAACTGTAATATACCAACACTACAACCATATACCTAATGTAGTGCGTATAGTAATTCTATATATATTTATGCATAATGCTAGTCTGTCGATAACTCGTAGATTATCATTATTATTACTATTGGGTAGCCAGTGCAGCATCTCTCGTCGTGAAGTCAGAGTTTCGCAAATGTACGATAATAATAATAATAATTATTATTATTATTTTTACTACTATCATCGGCGACTGCCTCCTGTACACAGCTATGTGTGTGTGTGTGTGTCTGTACGACCATGGTAGCACTGCGAATCAGATAAAAAAATAGAAATATATATACACGGAAAAAATGTCGCGAGATTTTTTTCTCTTCCTCCGGTCCAAGTTACTGCGACAGGGTTCCTTAACCCCGGCGACGAAGACTGCCGTATATTATGCGAGAGACGTCTCGCGCCCCGGTTTGTCATCGTCGTAGCAAGGTTCGGTGCGGAACTAATTATCTCACAGCCTCGCCGCCAAATGAGATGGCAATGTGCGGATAACGTGAGGGGCGGATACGGGCGGAAACACATCAGATGGCCGAGCAATTATATCAACAATATATATAGTTTGAACGATTTTTAAATGTTTAAAATAAATAGTTCAATCCGGAGTGCCAGAACGTTTGCCGATCGAGGTCTATACCTACCACCGCGCATAACTCATCATGCTGTCTTATAGTACCTTGCGGTCTTTTCGTACGCAACTGGGTCAACCTGAAAATGGGAGATTGTACAGATTCCACAGATACGTAAACGCATGAGCTCAGCATGTGTATAATATTCGTTGTTTGGATTTTGTATCGTTTTTGTTAGGGTTTTCATTTTGAGAGTTGCATGACTTATAATAATTTGAGTAGTACACACTTTAATCAAAGCGAATGGGTATGATATTATAATATATAATATAATATACGTAATACGTGGTATTGTAAAAAAATACTTAACAACTGACAATAATAGTAATATTATGTACATACTATATTACCACAGTCAGTCGGTTGCAACAGTGTCACCTGTGACCGAGCTTTTGCGGTAAGAGTGTGAGACTATTAATATTACAGCATTGTGTAAAGAATTATATACGTGTATCAACAATATTATATAATTATACCTATGCACATTATAGATTCTCTGATTCTGTGAAATTAAGGTAAAATAGTAAAGTACATACTCGCAAAAAATCAAAATTCTATTTTCTATTATTTTTGCCAGTGGAGTTGACATTGATTTTTATAAATTGTAATTATGATTATAAATCGGTGGAGTTTGCGCGCTAAAAATTACTGCAGCGATAGTAAATTTATTTTCCCGTCCACAACTTCTTACAAATTGCACATGCTGTATCTATATAAAATACGCGTATGTGTATTGTGCAGCACCCATAGTGTTTGCATTATATTATGACGTTACGGTGTACCTATTATATATTGTATTATTATGGCAGCGGTGGATTATGACTGCAGAATCTCTTCGAGACTAGTTTCTGCTGCTGCAAGTGGGTGGACTCAGTCGGTTTGAAATATTATAATAAGTCGAGGGGCCGCAATGTGTAGTAAAGTTTTCACCACACGCAAAAAAAATTTAAAAATACAACTGCGATCATAATAATATTAATGAAATGAAAAACTACCGCGTCATCAATCGCGCGGTCTAAAGCGGCATCAGCAGCAGCAACAACATTAGTAGCAGAACAAAGGTGACCATATACGCGGTTACGACACGGGCTGAATTCGTGACTGAGTTCAGAGATTATCGTCGTCGTCGTCCGGGGTCTTCCGTGTTGCACATGATCGCGTGGGAGCCACTGCCGAGTGCCGACAGGTGTGTGTGTGTGTGTGTATGTGTGTGCGCGTGTGTGAGCTGACCGTGCGATTTCTTCTTCGCCGCCGCCGCCACCGCCTCTCCGTATTTCTTCTCCTTTTATTTTTTCGCGACGATTATAATTTATCCGTTCAACTAGCTTTATACACCCGCATTAACTTTCCAAGTAGATTTTCGAAGTGTTCGAAGTCGTAACACGCATCGTTTTTACAAAAGTGTTCTATGACGAAATCAAAAATTCACAACTATCGTGATAGTATAATATTTACAAGTCCTGTCGAATCACTGTGATATAAATAAAGCATATTATAATAGAAAACACAGTATAAAAACTTTCAAGTGTTATAATAATACTTCAAATTATAATCGAAATCATAAAAATGTGCTCAGAAAATAAGCTCGTAGCCAGTATAAGTTTACCTACTTATCATAAACATGTAGTTATATGTATCTATATTCTATATAGCAGGTAGTTATTGTATAAATAAATGTATACGTGTATGTATAAGCTGTAGGTATTATATTATATACATATGGAGAGGTATATGTACTTATAATTACTAAATAAAAATAGAGAAATACATATATATATACTATTATGAAGTGATGTGATCAGCATATAGGCTTTAGTATACGCCGATGACATCAGATCTGGCATCCACCGCATCCCACATTGTAAGACTTATGTGAGTTGCAGTGTTGTAGCAATATTGCTGCACATCGCCTATGTAGGATCCACTCGCAGTCACTAAATTAATTACTAGTTCTCAGGTAAAATGTTAGCATTCGAATATAATTTAAAAAAACAATATTTTATTTTATATTAAAAGTTAGCTAGACACTTGTAATAATACACTGTTAGTTATTAGTTATTACTAGGGTTCGGATTTGAAGGCAAATGCCTTTCTTTTATTTATCATAATAGAAAAATAATTTTTATACAAAAATGTGTTTCATTTAATTTCTTAGACGATGGATGCATTTTTTTTTTGCCTTTTTTTGCCTTTTTACTTATAAATGCCTTTTTGCCTTTTTTTTACCTTTTGTACTTATAAATGCCTATTTTGTGTTGAATTTATTCAGGTAATTTTATAATTTTATACACAGCTTGCGTATTATCGCTACAAATGGGTTTTATTATTCGCAATATTTATCGATATCGTCTTATCGAGTATTTGGTATGGCCATAAAATTACCCGTACACCTATTTAAAGATTAAGATATGTTCGTAATGCGTAAATTCAAGATTGTTCGTCAGTCCGCCCGCATTTGTCGATCGCAATAATTGTCGTTCAATAATTTTTCCACACGTTTATTTTATTCTGTTTTTTTAATTATGCCAAAAGTTAAGCAAAATCACAATTCCAAGTTGAAAAAGTATGTTACAGAATTCGGTGAAAATATTTTTTCAACCGATGGATTAATTTTATATGCAGTTTTTGCATGCAGTTTTAATTTTTAATTTGTATTTTTCTCAAAATGTGAGCAATTGAAAGTGTTTAAAAAATGTTCACTTTTTTATTTTGTAGTATATTTATGAATTGCCTTTTTATATGAATTAAATGCCTTTTTTTGCCTTTTTTTACATTTTAAATGCTTTTTTATTGATTATATTGCCTTCAAATCCGAACCCTAGTTATTACCTATATTATATTATGTCTAACCGTGTTGGCTCATGACTTTATTTGTTAAGAACTTAATATATACACCCCAACATACATTGACATGCTACCGAAACTTCGTTAAATAAACACTGACTGTGATCGCAAGGCGCATTACTTCAGTTGACCACCCCTACCCCCATAACATTATTATATCGACCTATATATTATTATATTATATATGTGTTTCACAGGAAGTGAAACGTGTTTACGAATAATTCGGATTCGTCTCGATCGCGGACTATCTGAACCAACGACGGCGGTAATAATAATATACTAAACACGTACCTACCTATCTGCACCTGGCTATAAGTCTCATAATATTATATAAATTATAATAGAATATAATAATAATCTATAGACGCTGCAGGCGAGGTGGCTTAGAATCAATATTATTATTATTAAAATCGTCCGCCGTGCGTCAGTTCGTAATTATTCTTAATTACTATACTGACGAATTTTCGGTAGGTTTTTTTATTTTTCTCGAGTTAATGAACAAACGACTTATCATATTACGGATGATATCATAATAATATATTAAAATATACAATAAATTGAATATATATTCTGCATCTTCGTATAAGAATATTATGTGAAATGCGTCGGAAATTACGTTTTCAGAAACCCATTCTCATCATTATATATGTATATTTTCTATATATTATGCAGAACATAAAGTGTATAGACGTATATAGTATATAACACATAGGTACGTGTATTATTATTATCACTCACAAAGGCGGAGGCGCACCAATCAATTTGCTGAATCACCGCGTAAATATACCATTTATTCATTACATCCCTCCCAACCCCCGAGACTCCTAACACAAAAGCACAGCGAATATTGTTAACGAGTAATGAGTGTACGATGTATAATATATGTACACGTATATGTGCCTGTAACGTACACACACACAACATTATATACACGTCTACGTATAAGTCTTATACATAACATATTATAGTACCTACCTACCTATCTACCTACCCATCCACCTCCTTACCAGCAGCCTGCCTGCCCGTGTTCGAACGAAATAGTAATTGAAAATAGTACTCGGTTTCACCGGGGCCTCCGCCGTTGCATAATAACGGGAGAATGCCGCTCGCCGCACGAAGAGGTTATATTCATGAGACACTTGTCAATGTCGTTGAAAATAGTGCACTGCAGTTTTTTTTTAGCAAGTCCTAGACACGAGGATTTTAATGAATATTATTACAATACAATATACGCGTGTGCCGCGCACTGATTGCCTCTTTTACGTGTAGTAATATTATAATACCTAATAATATGATAAATAATATGTTATATTATATGGGAAGGTACATTATATAATAGGCGGGTACACAACGTGGCGCATAAAGGTTTTAATTAAAAGTTAACGTTTAATTAGAAAATGCGCACAGACATTCGCACTTGACTATAATAATTACAATACTTAACAGTTAATTATTATTATTATAATAAATATTATCGCGGTGTATCTACCTATTATACCACCTCGCACGTCCCCGTGGCCAGATGATGTGTATAAACTATTAACACGTGTTTTGTGTGTGTTTGTGTGCGTTTATCTATTTATTGTGTAGCAGTTGTAGTATCTTTGGGTATTTTATGTAATTCAGTGTATGTATAATATCATTATGTGTTTTTTATGCTCATTTACTCTCGATACGTATATTATAGTTATCATCTCTTAAAAAATATAATATCGCATTATCCTATATAATATAATATTGTATAAAATTATGTATCCTGTATTATTATGTAATATTATTTTGGTCTTTGAACTGTACTCTTCGGCTTACTTAATAATATGGATAGCCACAATAATATGATAATTTATATCTAAATAATATAATATAATAATATATGATATTATATTATATTATCATTACACAATAGTATAACTTTAAGTTGACTAACAAATAAGTGCACCTCAGTACCTCACCACGTAGTCTTCAAAAATAATATTATGTAAGATACTATTTAAAATAATATATTGAAGTACATCAGGGTAAAACTAGAGCGTGGATTTTATTGTCATAAGAAACAAGAAAATATCCTTTGAAAAATACGGCTTTATGCTCTAATAATATTGCGAAACGTTAAAAATTATTTTTTTTACCTACATAATGATAAATTATAAATAAAGAAGTATATCAAAAATCATTTTATATATTATTTAAATAAACGTGATTTGGCGTTAACACGATCGATGCAAGTCGTAAATAAAATTACCTGTCTGTATTCATAACTTATAGTTGAAGTTCCGTGTAGTTTTGTTTTTCTTTTCATAGATCTAAAACCAAAGTTTCAAATACTTTACTATTTTGTTGTACGCGTTTGTGGACTTTTTAGTACAACAAAATATATTCACAGTGAAATATAACATATAACATTAAGCTACTTATATTAGATTTTAATATTACATTTCGTAGGTACACCTATTTGTGATAATGGTAGGTAATGTAATAATGTGATAATGTGGTAATGTGATAATGTAGGTAGGTTGGTTAAATTTATAAAAAATATAAAACCTTAATTCAATATATTTACAACGTACAATATTATTTTAAAACAGTAAACACTGTCGAGAATGATTTTAGTATTTTGTTCTATTGCTTTGTAAACAAAGACGTAATAATATATAAACGGCGGTTAAGTGTCCTCTTAATCGTGTATCTATATATACAGTGCAGTGTTCCAGAATTAATTATATACACTCGATGAAATGTGTAAGTGTGAAACAGTACTCAAATTTGTCGAATAGAGTTTTACGAACAATGCAACGAGATTACGAAAAGTCGGCTAAAAATGAATAGGTACAGCCATTGTGTACAGACCTATTAGAAGTAATGTCTCCTCAAAATATATTATGCAGGTAGGTACTACTACTCAGTATGTATACTCGGCAAGCATATAATCAAATATAAATATACAATTGATGCTAAACTTTGTTCCAACACGTTATTTTATAGGTGTATAATATTATATACCATGGTATATGTGTTGCTAAAAATATACTATCATCATACCAGACCATTGCGCAATATTGTATTTACGATAAACCAAGACCGTCCACCCTAAACCGAACTCGTGGCGTTTAATAGGAAAACGACAGAAACATGACTGTAAACAGAACTACATTTTAATTTAATGTGTACGTCATTCTTCTATCAGCAAAGATCAATTTTCGTTTTTGCCATGACCGCATTGCACATGATTGATTTTTAAGAGATGAAGAATTACATGCAAATTTCGGGAACGTGCGCACGCTAAGGTACGTGGTAATTAGGTGCTAAATACTGGCTTTAAGAAAAAATTTGGAATTTGAAGTTATTTATGTGTGTGTGTGTGTGTGTGTGTGTGTGTGTGAGGGGAGAGGCTGAGGACATATGCTAATAGATAAATGTTTTTTTTCCGACAGGGGAATGACGTGTAAACTTTGGGAATGGTCACCCAAATACATGGTAATTACGTGCTAAATATTAATAGTGTAAGAAAAAATTGGAAATGAGTATTTTTGGTTTGATGGTTGAGGGAGATGGTTGGTGTCTACAGCACCATTGAAAATGTCAATGTGAGGGAGAGAATCTTGGTACCACTGCGTAATCTCCTCGCTGAGTGTGCCATTTCATGCCGCTACCATATTATTCCAGGAAAAAGTAACTATCGGTAAGTGGTCGAAGTGTAGGGATGGCTGCACACTAATGTATAATAAATAATAACATAATATAATATTACAAATAAATACCCATTTATATTATAGGCAAATTCACGATCATATACATTCATAGTTGCAGTTGCGAAACGATGATTCAAAAAGCGTAGTCATCTTCTATCCTCGTTCGCGGCCGCGGCGTATCGTTACTCAACGCGAATGAAATGAATAGATAGGTACCGCTGATAAATAGTTTTTATTTTTCTACATAGCATATTATTATTATTATACAAATAATATTACCTAATATTTTGTTACTCTATACATAGCACTATATAATACATGCAGATTATACTATACGCAAACACCAGTAGCGACAGAACGGTCGACCGTGGCTGTTATTAAAGTCATCACCCCTTAGTCAGAATTTATTATGCATTATTGTTTAAATAACTATTTTAAACTGTTTAAAAATAAGTGAAACACTCGTTAGTGTTTAACTATACGCCTTTTTAATTGTATTATACATTTTTCAAGTAAGTACGTTCGTTATTAATATAAATTATAAAGTTTAAAAACTAATAAAAATAATTAGATTTAAATAATTTTCCTATATAGGTTGATCCTCAAAGGAAAAAATATATACGTACTTAATATAACCTCTGCTTCGTTAGAATATACTATGCTTATTTATAAACTTGTTCAAAGTCAAGATTACATAGATCTATTTGCAGCTATTTCTTGCTCAAAAATAATGTACCTTTATGATATATATTGAGGTTATTTATTTAAACCAAATAATTCTGAATTTATCTGATCGGTATATGTATCAAGCTGTATATAACTGTTTTTTTTTTATTATACCATCTAATAAGCGGAATGTGGCGGATTTGTGGTTAATGTACCTAGTTCTTCTATAACGGCATAACTGTCCACCAAACCGATGAGATTCAGTCATCCCAAATTATATCAAATATTTAGAGACTTAGAGTCAAAGGACGATAACATTAGTTGGTATGTCTCTCGTGCGCGCGTGTGTGTCTACGTAATACATAGGTATCTATACGGAGAAACAAAACGCATAAACTTAAGTATTAATAACAAGAGTGACACGAAAACTCTCGCATCCTCTCACTCTCTCACTCACTCTTTATCTATCTATCGGTCGTCCGAGGGCAACGTGTGTGCGTGTGTACACGATCAGTGAGAGCGAATACCGTCGCCGACCGTGGTCATTAACGATGCTCGGACACGGGTGATTGATGATACCTAGGTATGCGAGTTAACGCGCAATTAGCCCGAATTGACCACATCTCTTGGCGCGCGCCCTGTCTTCCGCGTATAGACGTTTCAATGCGTATGCACACGCACGAGTGTGTGTGACCGGTCCACAAACAAAGTACGGACACGAAAAGACAGACGTTTGAATGGACGCGAGCCGAGACGAGACGTATATTATAATATTATACAGTATGATATATTATTATTATTATTATGAATATGAGTATCATCTTTTCGGAGTTTCGCGGTGCTGAATGAAAGGGAAACGAAGAGAGAAAATATGAAGAGGTCTCTACACCCGGCCGCGTACTTTCAAACGCATAACATAGCAAATTATACGTTCTGAATGATCCATTTAACTCGGTTTAATATCAGTGAATTTAAAAAAAGTACAAAAATACATTTAATTTCTTTTGAATTTTATAATAGGTCAATTCTCTATATGTTAAACATATCACAGTTAATTAAATGGATGATTCATAACGTACAATTTGATATAATTATTTATTTTATTGTTTTATGCGTTTGTAAGGCAGATACAACACATACGAGTGTAGCGTCCTCTTAATAGAATGGCATATGTGGCCTAAATATGTGTTTTGGTCTCCATACAATATTACAATATATTTTATGGGCATACATTTTCTGCTGGTATGGCATTTGTTGGTTGATTCAGACTATCGCTATAAATATGTAATAGATCTGTTTAAAATTGGTTTTTTTAAATTCCAAATGTTGGACGAAAAAGATCTATCGAAGGAATAAGAACGTCGTCGATGTCAATAGAGGCCCAAACGAATGAAATACAATTCCATAATATTGTGATTCAGAATGTATATGATTTACGAGTACGATTTATATACAATAATATCCTGCATGTATATAGAATTACGAGTGTTTCAATTGACATAATGATAAATAATATAACTATGAAATCGTGTTTCTATCGGATCGTTTCTTATTCTTGTACTTAATGATATATCTAAATATACGCATATTGAACACCTGTTGTAAGCCGACCACATGATAGGTTCAGAACGATACTTAATAATGTTATTATAACTGACGGAAGGAGTTTACTCGCGTCGTTTTACTCGAAATGTATGCCGAAGCGTTATGGCTTGGTTCCAACATTTTGCGTTTAGTCGTTTTTTACACATTATAACACTTATAAATTATAATCGTACACTAACTATATTGTAATAAGAGACGTCTGCGCGCGCGTTTCGGTTAATTAATTTTTAGGCGGTCTGCGCATGAGAATAAAACGGGCACGTCGTCGTTATAAAATCTATGTATTTTGTTGTAAATGATTTACGAATAGAGATGCGCCCTGTGTAGAACTCATAATGGACTATGCTCACATACTTCACAATACTTTATTTGTCTAAGACTAAAATAAATATTAAATCTGCAAACTCTAATATTACCTACACTTAAAAAATCAAAAATATACACTTTAAAAAGAAGTGAATATGATGAATATTTAGTCAACCATCTACGATCGGTTTACAATAAACACGTATTGTTATGAAAATAAATACTGCAGGCAGCTTGTGTTAAATACCTATATTAAATAAATTGTCGATCGTGCGATGATTCCTGCACGACACGCACATGAGATTACATAAAATATCAAATTAGTTTGATTTTAAAATACGTAGTTGTTAATCACATTATAGGAATAGATACCATCAATGGTTTATTTAAGCCGAACCTTAGGCTAAGGCGCTTTTATTATAATTTAATTTCTGTGTTAAGGAGCCGGGTGCCAGTATTTCAAGTTTTCCACAATTCTATAGTTTATGTTAGGTTATATATTTTAGTTTCCACCTCAATAATTATAATAATTTTCCAGTAATCCACTGTACGATAACTATTTAGAGGGGGGAGGTTAATAATATGTATTGCACAATAGCGGATGCAGTAGTCACCCGAGAGAAGGGGGAGGGGATTTTCAAAAATTAAATTACCATTGTGTTTAGCCAAATATTATAATAAAAAATAACGTTAAAAAGACAGTCCAAGCGCGGGGGGGGGGGCAAACGCCCCTTCTCCTTCCCCTAGTATCCATCACTGATATTACATCGAAAATAAATTACTTGACAAGAATAATTTTCAGGCTTTGTTGATTTTTGGATGTTGATAACTATTTTTTTGTCTGAAAGAAGAAACTACTTCCTACAAACTGAATTGAACTCAAATTTTTATTTTAATTCATTAATTCGTAAGACTCGGATTATACATTTTTAGATTAAAATATTGAAAAACGGAGTTCAATGTAGCCTGTAGACATTGAACCTAACCTTCTGTCCCTCTATATAGTCTATTAGTTTAAAAAAAGTTATCAAATTTGGTTGATTCTGCAGAACAGGATCATTATTCCCGTAGAGCGTATTTTTGTGGACAAAATTACTTTGACGTGAGGGACCTTAGAGGACCACTGTCTCTAAATCATCAATAATAATCAATTATGTGCATTATTTTTCATTAAAAATGTTCGATATTTCGGTAGAACGAAGATATAGCTTACTTGTCGATAAATCCAACGAGCCAAACAAAGTTTGGCCCCACTTGCAGGCTGCTTATTATAATATAATAATAATATGCAATCTACAACAGCCGTCAAGGCGTCTACGCGTGCGACGCCTTATTATGATATACCTAACTAATAATCGTCCATCACGACATCATAATGGACCCTTCCGTAGTTGTACGATATTTTTTTTATTGTAATCACTGTTTGCGGAGTACGATACATCCGATTTGTATGGTAATACATAAAATGGTTTTTATTTTACAAATTTGTTTTTTCCGCCATGCCACCGCTGCCACACATAACCGTGAAACCGAAATCCGACTATATCGTGTGTCGGAATCGGAAAAGAATTAATATTGTTCGGTCGACGATTTAAAACGGATTTTCTGTGTGCCTATATAACATACTATCATGAATTCGTAACGAATAAAAAGTATTAAAAAAAAAAAAAATAAAGAAACGTGTAAACCCACTGACAGAATAATAACAATATAATCGTACAACTCGCGCATGTTGTAAATGTGTGTTATTCACGGTTGATTTGTCGCACGGGCATATAATAACATAATTTTTTATATTATTATGTATTTATATACGGTGTATAGGTACGAGCAAACGGATCCACCGCCGCTGCTCGCATCTTATCGAGTTACGACTGTGTCAGTCTCCGCGCGTATATTACAACAGCGGTAAAACATACCTAATATATTATACCTACGGAAATCTTAGGTGTTATTCTTCTATTTAATTTTATCTCGAGGCACGTTAAGACGCGAAATATTGATTTTAGGTATATTTTCCGACGGGTACATCGAGTACGCTTATGAATATTGTGACACGGACCGATTAAATTTTTTCTTTCCGTTGGCATAATATGATGAAAAGATATTAATTTGTATAGAAATTACTTGTTCGAATCACGTCTTCCACGTATATTGCAATCGAGTATTCTCAACTGTGTATGAGACACGCGATCAAAGCGCACTAATGCTATCTATAATGTGCTTAGGACGTTATATCGCTGTACAACTTGTAGGTATCGGACGGTGGCCGGCAAAAATACTTTTCCATATCCAAAAAATTAAAAATGTTGTGTCCAATATTACAATTTAAAATATATGCTGCAATTGAGAACATATTGTACATTGTACATCTAGAGTATGCCTTTCGAGATCGTTGGATTAATGAAATTATCTTTTCTGTCAGTCAATTCGAGTTCCAAGCTTATATAAGCGATTTTTACGTTTTCGTAATATTGTGATGATTTTTTTTTTTAGATTTTTCAAATTTATTGACAAACTACAACAAAATTATTAGACATAACCGAATTACGTCGTTAATATTATTTATCGATTTGTATATTAACTTGGAACCATACTTCATTATTAGGTTTGGCATTCCAAAAATAAAAACCCTTCTATATCAACAATATAAATATTCACAAACCTAACGGTACCTATTTGACTAATCAAAATAATCAAATTTAAATTTGAATTTAAGATTGAATATTTGTATATACAATGGCGTTTGTGGTTCATCATTAGTCTTATTATAGTTATGAGTGGCTCTGCATTTGTTATGAAATATAATAATAATTAGTGGCGGCACATGGGATGTAAAAAGGAGCAGTGCAGATCGGGTGAAACGCAGAAGTAGGTACTATACTATAGTAATTATAGTCTATAAAGCAGATTCACTTGACAATTTCAGAAAATTCAATTTCGCAATAAATTATAACAGTCCCATACAATGCGAATACCTAATATTATAACTGCACTGTCTTCGTTTACAGCCGTGGAAGAAAAGCCAAGACATATATTCGTTACCGGACCGTACTCTGCATGTGCAGGTGGACCAGGTAACACATTATAGGTAACTACTGAAAACTGAAAAAATGCATAATACTATACATACATAATATTATTGCAACAGCGGCTATTCATTTATATGCGCACAAATATATGATCATTTACATGCTTGAAACTGACATCGTCACAAAAACCAGCGACGGAGGCGTTATGATATATATATATATATATACTTCTACGTATATAAATTATATATAATATTATACGGTTTTCCGCGCGCGATGACCTCCTCGGTGACAGTGGCGGCGTGACACACGATCGTCCCCGCGGAGACCAAAGGCCAGACACGACTATCAAGTCCGGTAGCGCGCAAAAGCGCGTGTTCTATATATATATGCGTGTGTGTGTGTGTGTATGTATGTGTTATGTGTTCGTAGATATCTCTCACAGTCACAGCTATGTGCCGAGTCCCTAACCTAACCTAACCCCGCACGGCCGTCTGTTGTAGAAGCGAAGACGTACGCACGCCGCCGGCCGCCGCAAATACCTGCAGCTATTATTATTATTATTATTGTAACTATCGTATACGGTATAATATTACTATCATCATCATTATGCGACGACGTAACCCTCGGAGATGGACGTGCTGGTTTTAATAATTCCTGGTTGAAATCGAAATCCAGATATTAGATAGTCATAATATACAATATAGGTACTACATAATATAGAATATAATTACAATAGTTGATATCAATTATAAATATCATAATATACTGCAATACATACCTATATTATTGCACGTTAAAGTAAAAAAATCCATAAACAACTATTGAAACACGTATATGTTTACTGTCAAAAAATTATCTAGATTATAAAAAACAATTCATTATAAATCGAGGTGGTATTTTCCACGAGATTATATCGAAAGTAAAAAAGCTGTTTTGTTGTATATCATAATATACTAGGTACTTGTTTAAGTATTTAACCCGACCGGTGAAAAATTTAACAAAATATATAGAATACAGTGCCACACCACGCTTGTATGCCAAACAAAATTCCTGGGTGAGCCACATTATACTGGTTGAAAAACAAAACTATAAAAACTCACTGGGTCTCTAGGAATATAATATCATGTGCAAAATTTGGTGACTATTGGTTAAGTAGTTTCCGAGATTTAAAATGCTTCGTTAAACGAAATATTTTTTAGAACCAAATTAAATTAGGTTATATCAAACGTAATTCCCTATAATACTAATTTTCTTTTGTTATCCATCATAAGACTTCATGACATGGAATTCACTGTACTAATATATTACTCAAGGATTTAACTTTATATTAGTGAAATCATTTTTAGAATCGGTTGAGTACAGAGATTGTAACCCATATGATATCCAAACAAATTTTACTTCTTTTTAATATTGTAGATAGAGATTTATATATTTTATAAACAGTTTGGAGTAGTAAATGAACTCACTGAATAATACGATTAAAAATATAATTCAGTGGCGTGCGGCAAAGTGGTCGCAACAACTGCAGTGTAGCTATACCGTCGACTCCAGATCGCCACTGACGCCTGCAACCTCCAATTATTATTTATTATTATGATTATGATCGTCGCGTGTCCACTGCCGCGGGTGGTGCTGCAGAGGTCGTCTGGCGGGCAGCTGACGACTTAAACGACGTTTGCGCGTTCAATGGGACGCGTTCTCCGGGCGCGATGACGAGACATTTTATTTTTGTGGATAATAATTTTCTTTTTTGTCATTGTGGTGGTGTGCTACCGGGCCGATTTCGACAAAACGTCTTCCGATGATCGATCGTTTTCGTAACGGTTTTTCGCGCGTTTACGTATAATAACATCGATTCCGCGCGCGCTTATAATACGTATAATAATAATATATTCGATGCGACGTAGTTATTCGCACGGTGCCAATAGTGCATGTCTGCATAACACGCGGACCCGGCCAATTCGGCGACGTATTATATTGTAAAACGTCCATCGCCACCGCTGCAGCAGCAACGATTAATCGGATCCGTGAAATTTACAAACGTTCCGCGACGACGACAGCAGCTATTTAATAATATTATATTATACAGAATGATTCGCCAACCATGCTCAGTATTGCTCACCCTTATTTTTTCCTTAAATAATATGAATTTTTACAAATTTTGCTTGTTGGAACTTATAAAATATATACTCAAAGACCACATTTTCAAATCCTTGAATTTTTTTGTACTATTAAAATAGTGCTCTGTGAAGATACGAACATCTGTTTTTAAACGAGAATCTCTATTTTCTACTTTAATAATTTAATAATGTCGACGTACCAAAATCAAAATTCGATTGAGGACCTACAGTTTTAAGTTATTTAACTTCATGTATTCAGGTCTTGGCACAATGGATTTGGAAGATATAGGGTATATTATACATCATGAAGGTGATTTAAAAATTGTAGTAATTAATATTAATCTATTAACGTTTTTAGGTTGTTTATTAAAATGTCCATACTAAGAATAATTATAGTCCTTAAAAATGGTTTTACTAAAATATAAATTAATAGATGTAAATAGATCTAATATATTGTAATTACAATTGAACAACTTTTACAAATAATTAATACAACAATATTTATTACTACAATAATTTTCAAATCACCAAAGTGCCTATTTCTCTCCTATTATCATCCAGATCCTTTATCATGAAACTATTATCCGTAGTACAAAAATGAACTCAAAAGTTTCTCATTAGAATTTTTATTCTGAGACGTCAAAATGTTCAGACAAATTATCCACTATAGGTAAATGATTTCAGTAGAAAAAGGAGTTACTCTTTTGAAAATATTAGTTTTTATCTCCACAAAATACTCCTTAAGTAATACAAAAAATCTCAAGAATTTTAAAATAATATGTAATAATTTGTATAGTATTATATAATATAATATAGTCAACAACTCACCGTAGAAATTCTTGAAAAGTTTCTTTAATGCTTCACGAACTAGTATAAAATGATTAAATATTGAAACACGAGTACCTATCTATAATAATATTGTTCTGGGTCTCGGTGATATTATTAATATTCTATTTTTATTATCTATAATATTCACCTAATAAATATACACTATTTGTTGCGCCTCTGGAGATGACCTCCAGGTACACCTGTCATCGGCGACCTGGTTGTCCAGGTCAAGAATTAACAACTGGGCCATGTATTGTCACCGACCCTAGACCTCCATACAAAATTTGAGCCTCCTAGGTCATGTAGAAGTGACTTAAATTGAACTCGCAAGATTTTATGACAACAGAAATGAATGAATGAAACATTGCGAGTTAAAGAAAAGCATGTAAAAATTCAAAAAATCGTATGACTGCGTTATTGAAGAAATATAAGTTGGTGAACATGCATTTTGAACCAACCTGTATGGCTGTATCATAGTGACGATGACGATCAGCTATCAGTGTGACACCTGACCGAATCGTCATATACCTCGTTTAAAAATTAATATTTCAACGCCTACAGTTTTCTCACTAGACATTTTTCTATACAAAGACGTCTATACTGCGCTTTGTTGACGTGTGAACATTATATTATGATTTTGCAGCAGCACCTCGAGTTTTTCGTCTCCCTTCGTACCTTCCATATGCAGCTTACTTATCTGCCATTTGTCGATAAACCATCGGATTGTGTGGCTTTTTCAAAGGTCCCCGGTCCTTACGTTTCCCTAACCAATCTAAGGTCTACACAATGATAAACGTTCTAAATATTCATCTACATGACCGGTTTCCGCGTGATAATGCGTGCCATAGTAATTGGTTAATATTATTTGGGGTATTAGGTGAATTATATTATAATATTGTTCTCGTTACGCAATCTGCACCTCGCCGCCAATTCGATCACGTGCGATTCGTGTGATATTCCGTCTCCTATAATAATAATGTAACATAATAATGGGTACACGTCATTATAATATATTCATCGTCATCGCCGTGATCCATCATCTCTGTAGATAATACTGTTTATACGCCAAATATCAACGTAATAATAAATAACCGTATAAAATTCTTCGACATCTCGATAGATCGAGTACGGGCATTTTTTATTTTCTCCACCCGACGTCGATGGGCACAGTTGACGAATCGTGCATTCACACACTATCTCGCACGTCTTAATATAATATATTCTTGTAGGGATTATTTTTGAAAATTTTTTCACGTGCGCGATTTTATTATTTTTGAATTTGAACTCATAAAATATATTTGATAATTTTTATACGTTCAAAAATATTTTTATTATTTATCGTGATTTGTCAATTATGCTACCAAAACCAAGTAAAGTTATATAAAGGTAGGTCGTTACTATTGTTATAAAAAAGAGATTTCTTTAACTATAGTTATAATTGAACACTTTTGAGATTCCAAAACGTATCGATTCACATAGTAATAATATAATAGTAGGTATAATGTATATTATGTCTTAAATTGAAAAAAAATGTATAAATATGTTAAGAAAATGCGTGTAATTAAATTTGAAAAATCAACACTATCGGTTTCACCTGCTACACATACTACATAATATTATTATTATAATAGGTGTGTGTTTTAAATCAATGTAACATCTTATTTTCAGATAACGCACACATATTACCCGTCGTGGGTTTTCACGTTGTACTTGACGAGTGGGCGTCATTGTGATGGAAAAAAAAAGGTTGTAATAAAAACAAAGAATTATACCTATATATTATATCACCCATAAAAATGGTGAGTAAAAAGAAAAAAATGTTTAACAAATATAAATTATATCAACTCCTCCCCTCTCATCGAATAATGATGTTCATACTGAAAAAAAAATGAATATGATTTTTCTTAAGATCAATCAACGAAACATAATTAATATATAACAATATTATATTACAATATTATTATCATCATAATAATATGCACCATCCGCATACGAAGTAATCGTTTTTATTATGGGTGTAGCTATATTAAACACATAATATTATCGTATAGAAACCTGGTTAGACCTAGTAGACGTGGTAACAATAAAAGCAGTTGCTCGTTTTTTTTTTTTATTAATTCAAGAAATCACGCACTAAACGAAATAATTACATTATTAACACACCACATAATAATAATAGTAATAATAATATACGATTAACCGATTAGTGTATCGCGTGAGCGTGAAAACACGTCGTATTATATATTTATATTATATACCTACCTACATATTATACATATCAGTGAAGTTTAGTACCCAATATACATAATATTATAATATACTCGTCGGTCGATCTAATTTATCTTAATATAGACGCCTCGTATTATATAAGACAAGTACACAAAAATAATATAATATTACGTTGTGCGCATCGTCGCGTCTTGCGAAGAAATAAAAATGATCGGTTAATTATATTATAATAAGTTACCCTATAATAGTTAGGTACGCGTTGTCGGGACGAATGAATGATCAGTCTATCTGAAAAAAGGGATTTGTTTTGTTTCGCAGGAGGTTTTTATTTTCAAAAAACGCGCGTCATATGTATTATTTCAGTATTATAATATATAGATGGGTGTTATAATAATGCATGTTGCAAGCTATCTGCAGTCGTATTTCACGAGACAACACTTCCTAGATAATGAAGTACGAGTTATTGTGGATACTAATCGCGATATAATGTTGTACTTGCTGCAGGTGTATTGTCATGTAATGACAATTATAATTGTAATTAATAGTTAATAAATAATAATAATACAAGATCATCGTGTCGTCTTGTCACTATATATACCTCATATTATATGCACAAGAGGTGGGTTACTCGCTTATAATATAATTTATAATACACATAATAAACATTCGTGCAAGGTCAGTAGCAGCGGCGACGGTATAACGCGATAAATTATTACGAGTTAAATACCGGTAAAAAGTAAAAACGTTTGTAGGACTCGATTTTTATACCGCACAATAAATAAGCGTTACGGTTTACGAGTAAAAAAAAAACAATAGCGAAATAATAAAATTGCATAAAAGAACAAACAAATAAATTAGATTGCTGTTATAATATAAGGTAGCTGTTAATAACGCGTGGTATATTATAATATTATTATGATTGTTATTGTTTATGGGTAGGTACTGCACTATAGTGTTGTACTCCATTAGACGACGTCGATTTCAATTTGAATGTTTATATAAATTGATGTCACCATAAAAATATTATTATGATATTGTTATAGATTATGCACAATATTACAACGCCTTTGTAAAATGTGTCGATTGAAAATTTTGCGCGAACGCACAACAAAATACTATTTGATCGTATCGAGCACCACGCTGTATATTCGAGACCATTAGAATATATAGGTACTGTCCTCATATTATATCAAGATCGTAATAATTATAAACAGCGGCACTAAAATTTGGGTTTAGTCCTTTATTAATTGTTTAAAGCCCATTTGTGACGCGTAATAATAGCAATTATTACCGAGTGTTTTAGTAGGTACCTATATTATGGTGGAGAAATTATCGCATTACATGGATATATATTTATCTATTTATATTTATTTTTAAACGTGGAGTATGGGATTGTTGAATCTAAAATAAAACCCAAAACCCAATTTTTAAAATATAGGAGTTCCATTATTTTCAAGAGCTTGTTCTTAACCAAGTTTTATTTTGCGCTCTATGCCGTAGTTATGTATACATATTTTTTTCCATATATAACTTGACCGGACTCAACACGCGCAATTATTGATATGCATATTATATAATATAATAGGTATTATAATATTAGACCCACTGTGAAACATTTTTCTTCGCGGACGCACAACGCGTACACAATATTTATGTTGTTAAATCGTTTGTCGTTCAGAGCCGCGAGCGTACACACAAATTTACTCGGATTACGCGAGGCCCTCTTTATACACTCATATTATCTTTGAAATAGTTTTAATATTAGCACAATTAAAACGTTTAGTGCAGATTTATGCTGGTACACCAGACCACACCACAGAAGCTATATCATTACGTAAAGGCCCAAGCACCAAGCCCCCAAAGGCTAAAGACCATACAAAGGAACGTCAATAAATTAATTCGCTGTCTAGGGCGGCCCCTATAGGTCTTCTCCCATTTATCTTTCCTTCTAGAGCTTTCTTTAAAATTCCCTTTGACCTCCATACATGCCCTGCCAACTCGATTCGTTTACTAATGAGGTAAGCATTGATATCGGATTTTTGGTAAATTTGTGTATATTATAGAATAATAATAATTTTATTTTGCTAACGCCACAGCACATACCCAAGACCTTATAAAACAGATGACTCTGTGCGAGACAACCGGATGATAATACGTCATAATATTTATCGACTGACCTACAACTATTATAAATGTATAATAGACGAATGGTGTACATTACACAGATAATATTATATCCAATGCGTATATAGTTATAGACAATGTAAACCGTTGATAAAAACGCTTATTAGGCCGTTAATTATTTACAACCACTATCACAATATATTTATCATTTATAAAGTTTTATGACGTTGTGTTAAATGTCTCTCTTACATCAAGGGACATAATATTATAGGTAATTATAAACTCATAACAAAATAATATGTATAGATAGGTATTAGGTAGTTTAATAAGACCTACCAATCTGCGCAGGACGTGTAACGGTAGTTCGGAAGATTCTCTAAAAAGACGAACGTGGCAAATATTTTGCACCCATACCTACCTATATTATTGTTATATTTGTTAAACACATTTCGATATAGCAACCGATGAGCGGTTGCATTCAAATCAACATTGACTTATAAAGCAAATTATCGCACACTACCTATTTTTAATTTACAGATTAGATGGATTCTGAAAGTCGATAAATTTAACCAAGTTTATCAAAATATTCAATCGAAACATTCAATTTTGTTTTAAATAGTTGTGATATTCTTGCCACTCAAAATGTTGGATTTTAGTTTAACTCACTGAAAATGTGCGGTTTTTTCCCGAATTTTATCTTAAGTGTGTGGTTTTTACTTTTTAGATTCAAGGTTATAATAACAGTACGGTAAAGGTTCGATGAGTTGATGCATACAGAGAAATATCGATCCAAGTAAAGACAGTTTTTCTATACAAAAATAACGTAGGAACCTATAGTTGTGCGTTGTCATTGCGTAGGTAGGATACTGGCCATTATGCTCTCCTTCAGTTTCGTTCTCAGCTGCTGTAGCAACGTATATTATACTATAGAGACGTGAACCGAAAGATGGCAATATTTATGCGATGTTTCGCATATAATGAAGTTATGGTATGGTGGACGACGATACATCATGCTCGTCAGTCGTCGAGATTATAATGGAGTTGTATACATTTTACGGCACAATACCTAGGCAATCCGAACTTTTTAGAACCAGAGGTCAATGAAATAATGTTATATTATTGGAAAACTAAAAAATCTAAATTTTTCTAACATACCCAAGTGATAATATTAATATATTGATTAGAAAACGTATGATATATTACTTATTATAATGTACATATTTTATTGTATAACACAATTAATCTAGTGTGGGCAATAAGATGATATAACACGTTTTTTTTTAAAAAGCTTAGCTAATAATTATTACAATATACGATATGAATTAACAATCGTATATTATTATACGAGAGGTATAATATTATCATTTTGGTATAAACGAGCTCGTGAATAAGTTTAGTAAAACTCGTTTTGCTTACGTTTGTTGTTCTTTTACGATCGTAAATTTCAAATTTTTTCTATTAATCTGCGAAAAACAAGCATTTATTTTGATTTATTCGTATAAGAAATAACAATAAAATAAACAAAACTACATAATATTAAATGTATTATTCTCATGTTTCCCGACTGATTTAATTGATCAGTGTTGAAAATGAGTGTGAAGTTGCCCCCCCACGTTTTCCAATTTTCTCCAAGCCTACGCCATTTTTTTGAAAATGTTAATAATATTCTATAGGAATCTGGTGGAGGTGGCTATTATTTAATGTACAAAATTGAAAATATGTAATAACATAACTGTACATCAACTCATATGGCGTTATATACGGCTGTACCTATAGTTTTCATTTTGACCTAGTGGGAGCTGACAGCATATTAATAACAAAACTAACCTCATATAATATCTATAATAGCGACTATAATAATATTGCTGCACTTGGTATACACATGCACCACTCTTTCCCCCACAAGGATTTTCGTTGGCTCTATCTCGTTTCAATTAAAAATGCACTTATAAACTGTTGCAAAAATAATGTAAAAATACGCCTGTCGTCGTGGTTTTTATCTTTTACCATATTATGAACCAATTTTGTACAATGAAAGAAAAATCAAAATTATTATATATTGATCTATCTATTAGTCATTATATATATATATATAATACTAGTGTGTAGGTTACCTACAGTAAGTGTAATATATTATTATAAAGTCGTTAGTTGCAATTCAAACGCGAATAATATACAATAACAACAAACACCGTCGGACGTGTGTGTATAATATAATAATATATACGAGCGACCGGTTGCTCCAATTATTTATTTGACGAAACGTCGTGAGGCCGAGGTGACAGATCCGTCGTCGTCGGCGAGGCGGTGCGCGGTCGTATCGGCGCGGGTCGTGATGCAACGCCGTCCGTCGGCGATGACTGCATTTCTATATAATAATATTATAATATCATGTGTGTGTGTGTGTGCTCGCCCGCGAGAGAGAAAGGCCAAGAGACGATTTATCAGTGGGCCCCGTGGGCGGAAGATGTGTGTCGTCGCGCGTATATAGGTACCCATTATATATATTATTATATACGCGTCTGTCGTCGACGCGCGCAGGACACACTGAGGCAACAAGTGTGTATGCGTACTTAAGATGTGTATGTATGTGTGTGTGTGTGTGTGTGTGTGTGTGTAAACTTGCGCAACGCGGTCACGCTCGTCCGATTTGCATTGAATCGCGCGCTAAAATGACCCGACGCAGACATCATAACGTCCGACGACGACGACGTCGACGACAACGACGGTTCGTCGTGTGATCGCGCTCGAAATAATAGAATACAATGATAATAATACAAAACATAATATATTCTCTTTCGCGAAGCTCTTCCGTCTACATCACCGCGCGTCCACCCACGCGTACACACACGCGCATTATATAGGTAGTGTGTATATTGCATATACAGGTACCGCACGTATTATATATAATATAATAATATTATAATATATATATTATGAACCTACTGCAGTCCATAATGTGCACGCAGCGTCCGTGCGAGAGATTTTTTTCTATTCTTTTTCAGTTTATTTTTCTATTAACATAATATCTATAGCTGGTACCTGCGCGAATCTCGTACCGATATTGTAGTGGCGAAACGTTTTACACCGTTAAAGTAATATCTTATTATCGTAATCGTTATTGTTGTTATACGCGTGTGCGGAAATTATTTAAAATGCTATAATGGCCCACGCCGTGATTACGAGACGGCTCTTCAAAGTCTACAGGACTATTAATTGTCTGCTATACAACTCCACTACACGCGATTATAGTAAACGTCTTTTTGTTTCTTTTTATTTACTTTATTCTCTCTTTAATTTCCATTGTAAATACGAACGCGGTCGACGACCCGTAAGTCAGAAGCGTCGCGTAATATAACTGTTTAACAGCAGTATCAAACTACGTATAAATAATAATAATAAACGTTATTTGTAGCACAAAAATACATGATAAATGATAATAAACACTTTCCGTAAGTTCAGCTTGTGTTTGAAAAGTTAAGTTCTAAACAGAATCGTTGTTTATGTTACAATCTTACAATATAAAATAAAGCTCTTACATTTTAATATGATCTTCTTTTTATAATTATTACAATTATTTATAATCTATACAGTACAATAAGTATAATGAGAACATTTTATAATAGGTAATGGCTAGTCATAAAAATATGCTAGCGTTTTGGCAGGCACTTAGCAATGTCATCGCACATGGTACTTTTTGGATATTATTGTGGTAATATATTCTAATAAATGTTTCTATCTATTTAAAAAAATATAAAGAAGTAAGAAAAGCTTTGAATTGGAAATAACAAAATTATTGATACGACTATTCTATATTTCAATTCACTTTCCAATAAGATACCAAGATACCTATTTAATTTCTTCAACTTTTTCTAAATGTTTGCAAAATATAATAAATTTAACATAATATACTGTAATACCGTACACCGTAATATTTTTACACAAACATTAATCACATTCAAAGACAATAATCCCACATCAAAATGTCGGACTACTTAGGCAGATGAAAATTCGAAGTTAACGTTTATATAAATACCTATATATATATAAAGGTCAACGGAAAAAGTTCGTTTATATTTTCCTGTACAATTTGCCATGTACATACTACATAGATATATATAAAATCGAACAAAAAAGCGTCAGCGTAGATTATCGGAACATCTCGTCAATTTGTCCGATTTAATATTATGTTGCAGTATACAGAGCAGGATAGAAGAAATATGACATACCGTGCGAAAGGATCGGTCGAGCGGTGGTCGTATAATAATACGATTGTTGTAAAATTCACGACACCGGACCCGCGAGAAGTAACAAGCCGAGTGCTCGAGTAGGTAGTAGGTACCTATATAATAATATGAGCTCTGTGTATTATTATTATCATAATAATATTATCTACGTCTGACCTGCCGTCTGCTGGTTCGAGACGTCTGCATTGTGCCTGTTTATACAATACAATATACGCATTACCTACGTGGTATATTCTTCGTACGAGTATTATTATTACATTTTTTTTCATATTATAATATTGGAATAATTGGTTCCGTTGGATTTCGGTCGAGCAAAACTCACACACGCATATTACACGGGCGCACACCGAAAAAAGGATAAACATCATATGGTCGCGATTATTATTAGGAATATATACATAGTATATATTTTATTATTTTTAGGTGCCACGCGCACTTTAACCCTTTTACGTTGTCGTTATTGTATGTACTATATTATAATATAATAGTACTACGCAGTGTGTGTATGTGTGGGCCTTATATAATAATATAATGTACGCCGACCGAAAATATAAAACATCATGTTATATACCTGCCGACGACATCCGAGTGCCTCCCTCCTCCGCTTAAAGATCGTATCGGGCTTTTTGTTGACCAGATGCTCTCGTTTATTTTGTTGTTGTAGTAGTAGTATTATTTTTTTTGTCCCCCGCGCCGCTGGATAGGGTCAATCGGTCGACTGCAACGGTGGTGTGTATAGGCCGCGCATTATATACGCGAACGCAACGCAAAAGAGACGGACACGGAGAGAGAAAGAGAGAGATAGACCATTTGATGATGTTTGTTCGACCGGAAAATTGATAATAATAATAATATATACAAAACGACTGCTGTCCGCCGCCAGTGCATAATACGATAGGGGTAATCGTATTCCCTCCGCCCGCCTGCAACAGTGGTAAACGGTACGGGTTAATTTTTCGGACCACTTTCACTCTTCTCCCCGGCAGTCCCGCGCGCGACGGCCGAAATATATCATCGCATTTTGCCACCCTTCGCCCTCTGTTGGCCGAGTAAAAAAAAACACTACACTTTTATGATATTATATTTTCATTGCGCGCTGTGCGTACAAATTAATTATATTAGAGCGATTCATATTTTCCGTTCCTAACGCGACGACGTCGAGTGGGCGCCGGTCGAGATTGTTTTCGCGGCCGAAATAGTGCGTAGATAGGAACCGGAGATTGTGTGCCCATTATTATTAAAATATTTTATCGCGGCCGGTTAAATATGTCGCATTGTTTAAGCCGTCCAAAGAAACTCGGTGAAAACAGCCATCTCTATATATAATATATACGTGTATATTATTATATTATCTTAACGAATAATAATAATAATAATAATAATAATGCAATCTACACGAGTTCATCTGTCGACCTCGTACGAATAATCGCGTAAGTACTTGTGTCGCGGACATGATAATAATAATAATATTATAAGTTTAATAATAATATTATATCCGGGCGGCCCGCGTCCGAAGTAGATCATATACTATCTAGGCGTAGTATTTAAACTATTGCGCCACCGAAGATCCAAGAATGTGCAACACGCTGAATATATGATAATAATTATATGGATAACAAAGGTGGGGGGGGGGGGGACATGAGCTAGTTAAAAAGTTTAATATTCTTAAACTTTAAATTTTCTAATTTATTTAAACTGTCGAAATAACTTGGTTTCTCTCGGCCAATTTAAAAATAATTTTTAAAGTTAAAATTAATAATATTTTTAAAATTGTGGTTCTATTGATTTTATACTTAAACTACGGTATACAAGGTATCTATTAAATAAAAAATAATCTAATATAGGTACTATAATAATTTAAGTTATGTTTTTGTTATAATAATAATACAATAAAGAATATGAATCGGTACAAGATCCTTAAAAAAAACTGTCAAATTATTTGTATTAACTTGCCTGTCTTTGATTATAATATGTAGGTAGTTTTAGGTACCTACCTTTATTATTTCATTTTTGTACATAGATACGATGCTTCATATTATATTATAATACAAGACGATTTTGGATGCACAAAATATTGAGAGGGTAAAGTTTTGATTTATATGGGTCAGTAAATTGTGATTAATTGTTGCCCCCTCCCCTTATCAATTAGAGCCAAATGCCACCTACGCATAGGGTGGTCAGTCTAAAAGTCCACACAAAACATTACGAACGTTTCTATGGGATAAACTCAAATGTTTTAAAATGTGTATTTTGACGGTCACCTCACCCGCTCAACTGTTAACAAAGGTTGCTTAGTTATTTTCAAAATGATTTACATTGGTCTGAGTGACATTGACTTAATTGACTAATTATCAAATAACAAAAATTAAGTGAAAAAAACAACAAGATTAAAAATATGATATTTTAGAAGGGGGTGGGGAGAAGCCAATTATCTACTTCACCCTCCCCCTCAAAGCTTAATGAATCGATCGTGTGTGTAAACGTGCGGAGCAACTAATATAAAATGAATATTATTATATTTGGTTCCAGAAATCCTCGTGTACAAGACACGATGGCAAAAAAAATTTCGAAATCGTCCGTATAATTTGCATACGCATTTTTTTCACTGGTATGACACGAGTCGCACGTTGCGGCGGGTCCACCACGATGGGTACAACACATTATACCTATAATATTACTGCTGATATTATGTGTGTCGCAACTCGCGGTGTTAAGTTTTTTTTAACTCGTGCGGACCGTTTCGACTTTCTCCGGTCCTCTGCTACAGCAGCATCTCAATATGTGCTATGCGTGAACATATTTTTATAGCCACAGCCACTCGTATCTCTATTATATTGCAACCAATATTGTACAGGATGTCTCCAAGTGTCGGATTTGCTGCTCAAGCCCACGCGTCTCATGCTCCAGGAGCTGAAAGTTCAAAAACTTTCGTAACGATTTGAATGTAGGTGGATATAATATGTAGGTACTTGACGGACGACGGTCATATTAAACTATCTAATGTATATGCTTTTTCATTTGCCGAGAAACACGAAAACGAACGTTCCGATTTTAATCCGTTTTAAATTATTATGTAGGTATAACTGCAGGTAGCTAAACCAAAAAAATACGGTATTATTTACAATATTATACTATTAATATTGGCACTGCGTCCGATTCAACAGTAACTCTCAAAGTGAGTTACAAAAATATAAAACGTTACCTCGTGTAGACACTCTGGGTGGTGGTCGTTACTCGTTTGGGCGAGATAAATTATTTGTAGGTTAGAATGATATATTATGAAATTTAATGCGGATGACATTACCATATTGTTACAGTATAACTATACCAACTCCTTTTTAAGGTATTCCATTATCAATTCAATTATCAATTATTAATTTATTATATTGTGTATGATTTTATTATATTAATTTTTGACTGTCCATTACTACATTACACAACATTACTACACCAATATCTTTTTAAAGTTAGTGTTTATTATTAATTAATAATTATTTATCATGTATATTATTGTACATACCTATATATGATTCTATTTTATTATTTTTATTTTTTTAATTGAAAATTATTTACATAATTATACAATAATATACAAATTAGTTTATCTCCACACCTATTCACACTTAGAATTCGCCCAATCAGCTATTGTTTGTGGAATAAACACTCGCCCAAATAAACCACGTCTTGGATCGAATCGCTTAAACCACGGTCTTTGCCCAACACTATTCGGTATTTATATGCATAATATTATGTGTAAGACATATTGTGTACACAGGCACGGATCCAGAGCAATGTCCTAGGGTTGGGGGGGAGGGGCAACCATTTTTTTTAAAACACAAATACAATTATAACAAAATATTATGCTTTACTAAAAATGTTTTCATAATAGAAGGTATAGGTAATCAATGTGATCAATAAATTATCGATTATTTAATATATAAAGCGACAATGTGAAAAAAAGTCTTGATTTTGTTTATTTGTTATTTAATATATAATATTTATATTTATAAAAAAATATGTCTGGGGTAAGTATGTCTGGATCCGTCCCTATGTGTAGATATTGTCTACTATTTATAAGACGTAAACTTTGTATAGAAATAATATTGCGTAACGTAATATCTGTTTAATACGGCTTATTAACATATAGTGGACTTTAGATTTGAACCATCGCGGTGGCATTGAACTTTGAAAGTAAGAGCGACTATAAACGTGAATAGTACCTATAACCAACAAACATGATATGCCGATGATGATGAGATAATTATATGGTTTGCCGTTCGCGCGAGCCCTCGCGTGTGGGTCGTTTAATAATATAAAAAATTATACGAGCACGCGTTATAGCGAATCGGATGTACGGCCACGCCGAGATAGTTTTTAGATGATTAAGAATTAAGAAATATTATGAAAACACTTACGATTAATGTACCATTATAAATTATATACCTATGTCTGTAAACATATAGGTACCATACCATGGTATTTCGGTAAAAAAAACCATCGCAAAAAAAGTTAGATAACAATATTTGTTTCAATACGCTTAGATCTTATGTATTATATCCATTTTAGATTCTGAGTGAAACGATTAATGTATTAATTTTACTATGTGTGTTTTTTTAGATTCTGAGTGGAACGATGAATGTATTGATTTCACAATGATGAGTGTTTTTTTATTTTTTTATTTATTTTTTTATTTTTGTGTCTATCATCACGGTTTGAAGCAGTAAAACTGCTTCGATTTTCTTCAACAGTACCTTGTTTGATGGGAAAGTGAATCTAGTTGGTGCATTCGGAAGGTCAAAATTTGAAATTTCCAATAGTTTTCAAAAGTGCCTTGAAAAACAAAAGAAAAATTAAGGAAAAACAGGAATTTTTACGCAAAATCTGTTTTTGAGAAAAATGATTTTGGTTTTTGGTGTAACTTTAAAACGAATGACTGTAGATACATGAAATTTTCACTGGTTGGTTATATTTCCAATTTCTATACATGATAAAATTTTAAAAATATTTTGATTTGTTTTGAGCTGTTTACGGACAATTTCAGTTTCCAATTTAATTAGTTTTTTTTCTATGAATGTCAATAAAACTTTATTTTTTGAGTAAAAATACTTGAAAATTAATACA
>NC_042494.1:88464593-88476894 GCF_005508785.2 Acyrthosiphon pisum | reverse complement strand
GAGTGTTTATATTAGCATTTTCTATATGTGATAAAATTTGAAAAAAATTTGACTCTTTTGAGCTGTTTACGGACATTGTAAGTTTTCAATTTTTTTAGTTTTTTTTTTCTATAAATATCAATTAAGTTTTATCTATTGGGCCAAAAAGTGTAAATAATTAATACAAGGCTCCGGATACAATGTTACAATAGCAGTTGAAAAATATTAAAAATACATAGGCACAATTATTTTTTATAAGCATTTGAAGTTGAAATTTTGACAAAATTTATCAATTTTAAAATTGAATAATTATTTGGTAGTTAAAAATTTATAAAATGTTCAACTTTTATACCTAAGGATTGAAAATTTAAAACAAGATTCCACATAAGTAGTAATTTCTGTTACCAAAAAATCTAAAAAATACATAAGCTCAGTTTATTTTTATAGTAATTTTAAGCTCAAATTTTGACAAAATTACATATTAAAAAACCTGGAATAACCTGGAATTTTAGTTATTTTGTTGTGATTGTGTAATATTATTCGTGGGTACTTGAAACTTCTAAATTATACTATTATATATCTACGATAGTACCACGATTTGTTGTTGATGTATAACGCGTTATAAGTACCTATTGTGATATTGTGATATGATGAATTTGGAATTTATTATAAATACCTATTATTGGTCATTTTTTTTTTTTAATACCATAGATAAGTATATAATATATCTTATACCTAGACTTACATACCGTCTCCACTCAGAATCGTTTTTCTTATACAGTGATATTATTATTATTATTATTATTATTATATTTTAATTTCTAACGCTTTGTTTATCTCCATAGAAACGATTAAAAAATTATAATATTTTAATATTAATTCAACTTACATGATAAAATAAATAATAACAAAATATAAAATATCCAGACTGTCAAACCGTCTCCGCTCAGAATCGTTTTTCTTATACAATGATATTATATCATTGAATTCAAGTCTAATACAACCATTATACAATGACCCACTTGTAGTCTACTGTATAGCAGAGCGACATCCACTTACCTGCTTTTTTTTTATTTGATTCATGTATATAATATAATATAATATTATATCGGTCAATTTTATACGTTGGTTTATTTTTCATACCCACATTTTATGCGATGAATATTTTGCTCGTAACCAATGTCGTTAATATTATTCATCACGAAGTTGTTTTATAAATATATATACATATTTATATTTAAGATCTTATATATAGTACCTATATATAAATGTATTGAAATGCCATACTGTCGTATCACCCGTCCAATCACTGTTGATTACACCATCCACAATATTCCAATCACTTCTTCTAATTATGTCCATGACCTAGGTTTTCACTTTTCCCAAAACATTTCCCCCCAAACTACATAATATTCTGGAGATTAATATTGTAAAACATTGAAAACTCTCGAATTCATCTGGCGTATCTCCTCTGAGTTCAAATCGTGTTGACGGGTTGCTATAGCTCATCAGTCCAACCTATACTAAAATACCGATCTGTTCTTTTGAACGCTCGATTATCCATATATTCCCTAGTGGTTGAATGGTTCAATGCAAAATGTCTATCATTTGGTGCTTATTATCTAAAGTTCTCTTGTCCTCCAAAGTCCACTTGATTAAGACCTTATATCTGTATATTTATCCAGCCTTGATAATCGAACAAACATTGTGAATATATAATTTTTATAATAAACTTTTATTAACCCTCTTTTCTTAAATAAATGTTAAATCCATACTATAGTCTTTAGATACACGTCTTCTCCCTTATTTATACCATTTTCCACATCTAATTATCTATATATGTTTTATAAAATTAACCTACTCAGTAAAGTCTCGTATTATTATTATTTATTCTACTTAAGATATTATTGTAAATATTGTGGTCTTAAACTGTATTGTTATTCAATAAAACAAATATAATTTTTGCGATATTAAAGTTTAGTAAACTTGATTACCTGCTTGATTATGGTCGTCGGTTGATTTTTGATTAACAGAAAAAAGGTTTAAACTATTACTATTTGTTTAGATAGTAAAAACTCACTTTACATTTAAATTAAAAAGTCAGTCAAAATAATATAACAGTAAGAAAATATTAGAAATTACTATAAATGTTAAAAAGCAAAACAAAATTATTATTTTTGAATTTATACCTAGCCATAATTCATAATTATACAACAAAATAATATTTTATAAAAAATAAATGAAAACCATTTCAATTTCAATTTCTTATTATTTTTGTATAATCAGCAATAGTTATTTTATTAACCATCATCTAACTCAGGAGACTCAACTGGGGCCCTCATCTCAAAAACAAAAGGAAACAGCTAAACTCCCACCTACACGTCATCAGACCTCTCCTCAAATCAAACATGAACCTGTCCAACCGTTTACTTTTATATAAAAGTCTCCTCCAACCAATATGGTCATACGGAATCGCCCTCTGGGGCACTGCCAAACCATCAAACCTTCGGAATATCCAAGCTTTCCAATCTATATGTCTTCGCATGGTCGCCAAAGCACCTTGGTATGTCACAAACGCCGCTTTACATCAAGACCTCAAAGTACAATCCATCAACCACACAGCAACCACATTCTACTCAAGACTTCACCGCAAAATGCAAGGCCACTCCAACAAATTAATATCCAATCTTTACTCAAAACATCTTCTCAGCAACCCCACCCGCCGACTTAACAGAAATTGGTCTAGAGACCTTATCTAAAATACTACACTTACTCAATTAGATTTAAGACTCACTAAAAGGTAGCTCAACTGTGAGCTTCCCTTCACTGCCCCATAATTGTCATCCCTCCTCCAATTTACTCATTGTACATAACTTTTATAGATGGTAAATTTTCAATAAACGCTATTTAAAAAAAAAAAAAAAACTATTATCTAACTTTTTTTTCCTATTACTATCTATTAAAGATTCCCTAGATAAACTTTATTTATATTGATCTATTGTCTATTTAATAGTCTTTACTTAAAACTGCATTTGAATATATTATATGAGACGCATAATTTATTGTTATATAAAAATAAAAAACATTTTTTTAACGGTCAATTACTATATCTTTGATAAACAGCTCAAAATAAGTCAAAATATTTTGAAAATTTTATTATGTATAGAAAATGGAAATTGTTTTAAAGTTACACCAAAAACCAAAATCGATTTTCTCGAAAACATATTTTGCGTAAAAATTCCCGTTTTTCCTTAATTTTTCTTTTGTTTTTCACGGCGCTTTTGAAAACTATTGGAAATTTCAAATTTTGACCTCCCGAATGCACCAACTATATTAACTTTCTCATCAAACAAGATACTGTTGAAGAAAATCGAAACAGTTTTACTGCCTCAAACCGTGATGATAGACACAAAAATAAAAAAATAAATTAAAAAATTAAAAAACACTCATCATTGTAAAATCAATACATTCATCGTTCCACTCAGAATCTAAAATGGATTTTTTTTAATT
Source organism: Acyrthosiphon pisum (assembly GCF_005508785.2). Classification (NCBI taxonomy): domain Eukaryota; kingdom Metazoa; phylum Arthropoda; class Insecta; order Hemiptera; family Aphididae; genus Acyrthosiphon; species Acyrthosiphon pisum. The sequence goes on along the minus strand of NC_042494.1, from coordinate 88,473,405 downwards.
TTAATAGCATGGCACGACTAGAATTTCATAAAATTTACTTATAGCATAAGTTTTCAAATATTGAACTGTGATAAAAAATAAGTCAAAAGACCCGAACAAATTACAAAAATACGTAAAAATAGCAATCAAAAATAACAATCAGAGTCGGGCAAAATTTTATCTAGATAATTATTCGAATAAATATTTATTCGAATGATTTTTTTTTCAATTATTCGAATAAAAAATTATTCGAATGATTTTCATAACTAATTATTCGAATAAAAAATTTACAATTATTAAATAATCCCATGTATTAATATATATTATAATATGGCCTCTACGATAGACTATTGGATCGATAAGCTTTCTACTTTTAATTTGAAGAGCATGGTTTAAATATCTTGGTGCAATTAATTTTACTTTACGCTTAACGAATAACAATAATATTACAAAAATAACGTGTAATTGAAAGTAAAAAAACTTAATTAGTTTGTCATCAACCGATTGAAGACAAATATTTAAAATAACGACATAAATTATGCATTCTACTACATCCTGTAGTTATGACAGTGGCGTATCCATGTGAGGGACTGAGGGGGCTGCAGCTGCCCCCCGAAATGTTAAGAAAATTTAAAAATTACTTCAATGGTTTATGATAGTTACACAAAAAGTCTTAAATTGTATTTAAAATATTTAAAATTTTACTATAAGTATTAATACTTTTTAGCCATCTATCTGTGCTAGTAGGTACGTATTTAATGGGTAAAAGTGTAAAAGTTGATCAGCCTATTATCTATGTATAAAATATGTTCTAAAACTCTATATATATATATATATATACTAGCTGATCCCGTGCACTTCGTTACCCGTTAAATGTACAAACTGTATATGACTCAAACTTTGTTCAATGCGTTATTTAATATTCGGTGTGTGATGTTCTAGATTTATCTTACTTTTCTGTCACCCAGGATAAAAATTTTGATTCACAGCAGTACATTATCAGTAGCAATCTACCTGCGGTAGATCGCGACCACGTGCTGTTTGTGCGTAAGTGTATGATTTACTCTAAAATATCAAGCTATACCAGTTGTCGGTTTTACTTAATTCATCTACGATGGATTAATATAATCATTAATACAAAAACCCAACCTACCATACTAAATCCGATGAGTAAAAAAACCCAAATTTACCCTTTTTAAATTAGCCTATCTTCTTCCCAGTGGTCTAATCTACCTACAAACATTCATATATATATATCGACAAAAAATAATAATACAAATCAACAAACATGCCCAATTAACCAATAGGAACCAATATATAATACACTATTATTTTTTAATAATAATATTATTATTTCTTATATACATAACCAATAGCAACCATTTATAAACAAATATTTCTATCGTAAATAATATTTTTATTTTATTTTTTCTGGACAACCCTTATCACTTAGGGGTATGAAAAATAGATGTTGGCCGATTCTCATACCTACTGAATATGCATAAAAAATTTCATAAAAATCTGTCAAGCCGTTTCGGAAGAGTATCGAGACTAACATTGTGACACGAGAATATATTAGAATATGATTATATATAAGTATAAATTAATAATGAATATACTAACGACTAAAGGTCACCACACACTTCAGTGGTAGTGGTTAAATTGTATCGTCTCGGCGGTGCCTCTGTGGCAGCGGATAATATTTGCATACTATGATTTATAGTAAAAATGGGTAGAATTAATGTTCTTACACGTCTGTGAAGAACATGTGTGGTGACTATATCGAACGCATGGGTCCTGTGACCGTTATTGAAAATCAAATTATGGGTAAATATGAGCCTATATAAAAAATGAACTTACATCAGAGAGTGATATCCGAGGGGGGTAGTCAAATAGTGAGAAAAAGATAACATACAACTTAAGACTATATACATTAATAGCGATAGAGAGAGAGAGAGAAGTTCCACAACAAAAATAACATTATTTTTTAGAAAAATATAATTTAAGGACTCATCATCATTTGCACAGTAATTAACCATCTCTTTCTAACAATGGTTGGCACGTACGTTGCACCTGCCCGGTCCATTAAGAAAACCTTAATTTTTTTTTCACAATTATTTAACGCATAATTACACACGAATTTACACAACTAAATTTAGAATTTGCATGACATTTATTTTACCATAAAATCAAAATATGGGCGGTACTGACCTCACGTTTCGTCAGCCCCACACAGGTGAAAAATTAAATCTTTTATAAATTGAGTACCCAATAAATTAACATTAATTTGAAAACCTAAATATAGAATTTTCATGAAATTATTTAACACGCAAAATCTTTGTATTTTTATCAATACGCTGGCCCAGCCACAAATAAAAAATATATATTTACTAATATTTAACGCGCATAATTAGTAAAGAGTTCAAAACAGCAAGGTTTGAATATTTTTTTGGTTTGCGTGCTATTCGAAACTTAAAAAAGTATATGCTACTCAAAGGATAGAGCTACAACATAATAGTATGATCATATAGGTTACCAGTCTATGGTAACTGCAGGTATATGGTTTCACAGTGTATGTGTTCGTATAATATATAATAACATATAACATATTATGCACATCCGTACCGTAGTAGTGTATTGAAATATAAATCATGAAAGTATTATTGATTCTACGTCTACATAATTATTAAAATACGTCATAATGTCATGTACTTGATGTTATAATTAACGAGCCAACTCGATTTTTTTCGACATATTTTTTTTAGCGCAATCATCATAACGCTTCAGCGATCGGAATAATCGTTTGAAACTGCGTTTCGAAATAATATTATAACATATCGATACATCAGAAAAGTGGAATCGTTGACATTGATGAACACGGCGGCGGCGAGACGCCGCGCCCTCCAGTATAATAATATAATATATTATATTACACACAACTCGCACAAGTGATATTCTCGGTCGGGGCATTTTTATTGTGATCTCCAAAACGTGTAACCGGTAGCGCATAATAATAACACATTATGACTATAAACATATAAGCTGCATGTGATCCGCGGAGATGAGCTGCACATATTTCATTATACCTATATAATAATATATTGTCCGGATTAATCACGGTCACGAATCAGTGTGCATATTGTACGGTGTTGGTCATCAATCTCTCCGGGAACACATATCATTATTATATGCGTATTGTGCAGAGCTGGTTATCGACGGACAAGGTATATAATATACACGCATATAATAACATAATACATGGTATTGTAATAATATATTATTGTATGTATATACCTACTTGGTACATGCATGCGTGCGAATCCTTCAGCTCTGACCGGACCGCGGTGTATAAGAATTTCGGCAAAGGGTTCCTCCCGCAGCCAGCAGGGTTGTTTTTTACACCCGAACCACCCGGGAGAAAAAAGTCGTTTATGATATTACAGAGACACATATTATAATATTGTAACATAATATTATTATGTATATAAAATAATATTATATTAAAATATGTAACTCGATTTGACGGATTCGTCCGTATAAACCTCTCGTTTTAATAATGCCATCACGGGAAGATAATAATATAACATATTATATTTAAATGTAATTTCGGTATAAAACTGTGAAGTCTTCAAGGTTCATATTGTGCGTATTATATTATTATACATGAAGTGATGTAGTGTGGTGATGTATACGTATTAAATTGTTTGAAACGAAACGATTGCATACAATGCGTGAAACGAAACGACAAAAATGTTTTAATAATATTATTATGAATTGGGTTATTTTTTTTTTACGTAAGCTAGAGGCCGGCATGATTTGTTTAGCGAAACGCCAAAATACATAATAAAATATATTATAAATTGTACGCTGTCACGTCTACATCAGCATTTAACATTTTTATTTACATGATGTACAAGATGATATAGTTAAATGTTGGCTTCGTTATACGCTTGAGCTGGGTCTTCACTTTGCAGGCGTTGACGTTAAAAACTCACAGGTAAAACTTAATTATTTTGAAAATAATCAAATTATCATTTAAATAATCAGTTTTTATTCACAGGAAAATCACATTATGTCTTTTATTTCATGTTTTGAATCTGAATATTATTTTAATACGACCTAAAAGTCGAAGATTGGACATTTTTCATGTTAAACTATTATATTTTTGTAATAGTTCAAAGTTTAGATGAATTCATTAGGCACATATATGTACTATAGTAACATTCAAATAACTTCTGCAGTAGTTTAGATAAATATTTTCTTCCTTACTATAAATGTATAGGTAATCAATATTATTTTTCCGATTTGTTCTTTAATTATTAATATGATAATAATATGATAAGTAAATGTTATTATTGTAATTAAATGTCTGTGAACGTTATCTCCTTAATTAATTATAATAATTTACATGATTGACCACTTAACAAACCTCAGTAACCTTAACCAACCTTTTTTATTTAAATTCTAGCATTCAAGACCGACTAATAAAAATATATTGTTATGGTTATATTCGACTAACAGTTGTAAGAATCTTGTTTAAACAAAAATATAAAAATAACAAATTTAATTAATCGATTTTGGTGAAAATGAGCGATAAGTTAATAAAGAAAAGTTATACAGAGTGTCGAGTGGGCGCAACGTTTTTCTATAGAACTGTGTTCTTTTATTAGATATTTGGATATAATAATAATGATAATATTATATTATAAGTACCTCATTAGGATGTATAATTTGTTGAATATAAATAAAAATTTTAAAATGTTATTAATTTCAGAATATGATGAGTTAATTAATATTAAATATCTGGATATATAATAACTAATAAGTAAAAAAGTTTTCTCTATTGCATAAAGCTAAAAACTACAAATTTGATTTTTATAAGGTTTTTTATTGCTCTCCCTCACCTTCCAGAACCTCACACAACTGTATAATATTGTAGAGATTTTGCAGCCTAAACCACGCGTTTACGTTGCCTTACCAGAGTCGTAAGTGAATTTTATTCTACCAGGTACTATAGGTACATATAATACGGTTGAAACCGAACGTAGTAGCCGCGTTTTATTGGCGAGTTATTTTCGATCTTTATTATTTTTTTATTTTTTTTTCTTAAGCCCACAACAATCGAACCGCATCGATCATTTTTCGCTCACTATACAATAATACAAAAACATTATTATTATATGTGCGCGTATTAGGTACCTGCACATATATTATATTACCGTCGTCGTTATACTCTCCTCGGACGTACGCGGCCCGCGGCACGTGTTTAATAAGGCGTTATTTTATTCCAGTCTGTTGGTGGCCTTTCCTGCAGCCGATGTCTTTTCTCTTCCGCCACCGTAGTCGTCTTTTTACCACTACCTATATACCTACTTCTACTGCTACTGATATTATATGTGCAGTGCTGTTATTATTATTATTATTATTATCATTCTTTTTTTTGCCCGATTAGTTTTATTGGATTTATCGCCGCGTGACCGACCGGTGCCCGGAGAATATTTCTCGACCACAAAAGAAACGGTCGCGCGCGGGCAGGCAGTGTGTTTGTACAGTTGTTGCGCAAATAGCCGCCGGCCGCCCGCGTACAATGTTATGGTACGTACAACGATAATACTATACGCCTATATACGATATTATATTATGTATAAGTAAGTTAACCGTGCAAAGCTTTCGCGGAGAGAAAAAACACGTATCACGCGGTTCGAATAACATATAAATTGCAGCGGGCGAGGACCAACGCAGCTGCCGTAGTAGCGTTTTAGTCTGACGTGGTACGTACGCATTACATGTTATAGGTACCTAAGGCGTATATACGAATATTGTTCGGTCGACTGCTTCCTGTCGGATTGTGCAGCCCCGACGATGGGGGTGTGATGGTATTGGGTAGAGAGCGGGGTTAACCGCTAATAATTGGATAACCGTCGTCGCCGCCGCCGACGGTATGTTATTTGCCACTTTTTTTTTATATCGTACATTTTTTATATTTATATATATAATATGACGTGGTCGCCGAAAAAATCGTCTCCTGCGGTTGTTACGCGCAACAGGCACGGATCCATGGGGTGAAGCTAAGAGAGTTTACCCCCCTCCCCCTACCCTTTGGAAATGTTATATAATATGATGTACCTATTATTGATTTGTATAATAAAATATAGTTCATAATATGTCTTAAAATCATTAAATTTAAAATATAAATAAAATTGTTGATATTATTGTTATCAAATCTTATCAATAATTTGTTACATTTATGTATAGATACTACGCAATTATAACTGTATTGTTTCTGAAAAAATTAACCCCCTTCCCACCGTTTCAGAATTTGAAGAACTACACCTGCACGCCTAATATAATAATAATTAATATTATAGATATATTGAAATATATTAGATTATTACAATTTAAAGTAGAAGTCTAACGGCAAAATACCACTGCGCGCAGACTAAAACAAATATATTGAAACATAGTGGAAAAGACATTAATGGAAATTGAAATACGAAATGTACACATATTAGCGCAGGATAGTGATGGATAGATGGAAACAGGTACCTACATGTGTTGTGGTAGTAATGGCACTAGTGGGTCTCGATAGCTTTTGAAAAGCAAAACAGAAGAAGAGTTTATGTATATATATTATATATAGGACCGTTGTAAAACGTCTTACAATTTTGAAAATCATTTAATTGATTGAGCAGCTCACAGACCACAAATTATAACGTAGACATTTATTTGATATACCTAATTTAGTGATTTGTGTTACATTATTGATTGATGTTGTAACAAGAATTAAAAAAAATAAAAAGTTATGTGGATATAAAAAAAAAAAGTCAAAATATTATAACTTTGGGAAGCTGAGATATCCGAGAGTTTTGTTTTTTGTATATTGTTTAATGGATATTTTAACAAACGAAATGTGTAGAAATATTTGAAACCAAATTTTTTAATTACCTAAATGATAACTGAAGTCCGAGATTCTACGAAAATGCAGAAAATATGTGAAATTGTTCAAATCAATACAATTTATAGTGCTCACTACTTAGCCAAATTAAAACCAATAAATTAATTACAAAAGTTTTTTTTTCTAGGATTGTGCAGTGGTGGATTTAAGGGGGGAACAGTGGTGCCCGGACCCCCAATTGGCCTAGCATCAAGGTCAATAAATTGGGCCATTTTTAAATATTTGTGTCGTAAAACTTGGAAAATTACAAATTTTTTTGGCCCTCCCCAAAAAAAAATTCTAAATCCGCCACTGGCTATAAGGTATACATAACAGGTGTGTGGACTGCCAGAGTTACGGCCGTTGGGCCACCCTTTATTTTTTGTGGTTTCAGACTGATAAGTGAAGGTTGGCCGCCGCTCGCAACCACTTGTTTTGTATGTGGTCCGTAAGAGGATCATGCGTCCATGCACTTTCAACAGGCACCAGGAATTTTGGACTGGATAAAGTACTTTCAACGGGTACCAAGTGATCTGAACAGGAATAATTTATTTTATAATTTCAGCGAATTACGATCCATTATTATTGTTGTCGTCGCATAAACATCGCGTGCACTATAATATTATTGTGATTTGTGTTATTGTATTATATTGTGTTACCTACGTAATATTTTACGAGCATTATTTTTTCACACAATACATCATATTTATACGAGCAGTTATTTTTTCACTCGCTCGGCCATTGGCACACATTATATACATTATAATATATTATATAGTGGACGTTCCCGCTGCGAGAAGATAGTTTATATCGTATATTCGTTTGTGTGTGTGTATATATGTATATTGTATAATATATATAGAGAGAAAGTCCCTAGAGCAATCAACTCGACGGCAGAGAATAACACAATAAATGTTAAGCCCGTGATGTAAAGGTGTATAGGTATAAAATTCGAAGGAGAGAAAAAAATATTTGGGGTGAGAGGCGAGTGATTAAACTGCCTCGTAGCCGTCGTCGTCGTCGTCGTCGGCCTTGCCGCGACGTCGCGCGCATTGTATGTTATATACCTGAAATCGCAACCGTGGGACCCTTGAGCATGGGACGCCATTCTCTCGGGTATTTTTTATACACACGCATATATGATATATATACAGACGGGATTTCGTTTTTTATGCGCACACGATACGTAATTTTAACCCCTCCTTCTTCCGCTTTTTTTATATTTTTTCAGACCCCATCGGCCCTAGAGAAACTATTTTTTTTTATCATGTACACACACACACCACTCTCACGTAGGTATAATAAGACGGCGCGCGGAGTGTATATTTTTTTCGAGGGTGACCTCGAATTGCAAAAGGTTGACCCTGAGCCGCGGCTCGTCTGCAGCAGCATCGCGAGCACACACTCACACACACGCACACGGTGCGTTAGCCATCTGCGATGCACAAACAATGCACCTACGATATAAAATTATACACATAGGTATAGCCGCGCACCGGTCGACGTGCCGTGTGGCGAAACTACCCCTTCGGATGACGAGACGAACGACGTCGAATATTATATTATGATGGTGAAACGGAGAGAAAGTATACAATGTAATATAAAAAATATAATAAATACCTACGCAATATTGTATTATAATAATATATTAATAAAAAACACATAACTGGTAGGTGTATAAAGTATATTACACTTATGTTATTATGATATCCGACGTCATCGTCCTTGGCCGTTTTCTCGACGACGGCGTCTAATAATTAATATAATGAACTTTTGATTCGGGTGGATTTTTTTCGATGGTGCATTATCTATGAATGGTGGGGGTGTAAAAGAACAGGAAACGCCGTGTAAAAAATCGTCCAGCCCATGCAGACGGTATACCTGCTATGATACCCATTA
>NC_042494.1:88457342-88464493 GCF_005508785.2 Acyrthosiphon pisum | reverse complement strand
CACGCCACTGAATTATATTTTTTAATCGTATTATTCAGTGAGTTCATTTACCACTCCAAACTGTTTATAAAATATATAAATCTCTATCTACAATATTAAAAAGAAATAAAATTTGTTTGGATATCATATGGGTTACAATCTCTGTACTGAACCGATTCTAAAAATGGTTTCACTAATATAAAGTTAAATCCTTGAGTAATATATTAGTACAGTAAAGTCCATGTCATGAAGTCTTATGATGGATAACAAAAGAAAATTAGTATTATAGAGAATTACGTTTGATATAACCTAATTTAATTTGGTTCTAAAAAATATTTCGTTTAACAAAGCATTTTAAATCTCGGAAACTACTTAACCAATAGTCACCAAATTTTGCACATGATATTATATTCCTAGAGACCCAGTGAGTTTTTATAGTTTTGTTTTTCAACCAGTATAATGTGGCTCACCCAGGAATTTCGTTTGGCATACAAGCGTGGTGTAGCACTGTATTCTATATATTTTGTTAAATTTTTTACCGGTCGGGTTAAATACTTAAACAAGTACCTAGTATATTATGATATACAACAAAGCAGCTTTTTTACTTTCGATATAACCTCGTGGAAAATACCACCTCGATTTATAATGAATTGTTTTTTATAATCTAGATAATTTTTTGACAGTAAACATATACGTGGTTCAATAGTTGTTTATGGAATTTTTCACTTTAACGTGCAATAATATAGGTATGTATTGCAGTATATTATGATATTTATAATTGATATCAACTATTGTACTTATATTCTATATTATGTAGGTACCTATATTGTATATTATGACTATCTAATATCTGGATTTCGATTTCAACCAGGAAATTATTAAAACCAGCACGTCCATCTCCGAGGGTTACGTCGTCGCCAATAATGATTATACCGTATACGATAGTTACAATAATAATAATAATAATAGCTGCAGGTATTTGCGGCGGCCGGCGGCGTGCGCACGTCTTCGCTTCTACAACAGACGGCCGTGCGGGGTTAGGTTAGGTTAGGGACTCGGCACATAGCTGTGAGAGATATCTACGAACACATAACACATACATACACACACACACACACACACACACACACACACACACACACACACACACACACACACACACACACACACACACACACGCATATATATATAGAACACGCGCTTTTGCGCGCTACCGGACTTGATAGTCGTGTCTGGCCTTTGGTCTCCGCGGGGACGATCGTGTGTCACGCCGCCACTGTCACCGAGGAGGTCATCGCGCGCGGAAAACCGTATAATATTATATATAATTTATATACGTAGAAGTATATATATATATATATATATCATAACGCCTCCGTCGCTGGTTTTTGTGACGATGTCAGTTTCAAGCATGTAAATTATCATATATTTGTGCGCATATAAATGAATAGCCGCTGTTGCAATAATATTATGTATGTATAGTATTATGCATTTTTTCAGTTTTCAGTAGTTATACCTATAATTTGTTACCTGGTCCACCTGCACATGCAGAGTACGGTCCGGTAACGAATATATGTCTTGGCTTTTCTTCCACGGCTGTAAACGAAGACAGTGCAGTTATAATATTAGGTATTCGCATTGTATGGGACTGTTATAATTTATTGTGAAATTGAATTTTCTAAAATTGTCAAGTGAATCTGCTTTATAGACTATAGTTACTATAGTATAGTACCTACTTCTGCGTTTCACCCGATCTGCAATGCTCCTTTTTACATCCCATGTGCCACCACTAATTATTATTATATTTCATAACAAATGCAGAGCCACTCATAACTAATAAGACTAATGATGAACCACAAACGCCATTGTATATACAAATATTCAATCTTAAATTCAAATTTAAATTTGATTATTTTGATTAGTCAAATAGGTACCGTTAGGTTTGTGAATATTTATATTGTTGATATAGAAGGGTTTTTATTTTTGGAATGCCAAACCTAATAATGAAGTATGGTTCCAAGTTAATATACAAATCGATAAATAATATTAACGACGTAATTCGGTTATGTCTAATAATTTTGTTGTAGTTTGTCAATAAATTTGAAAAATCTAAAAAAAAAAATCATCACAATATTACGAAAACGTAAAAATCGCTTATATAAGCTTGGAACTCGAATTGACTGACAGAAAAGATAATTTCATTAATCCAACGATCTCGAGAGGCATACTCTAGATGTACAATGTACAATATGTTCTCAATTGCAGCATATATTTTAAATTTTAATATTGGACACAACATTTTTAATTTTTTGGATATGGAAAAGTATTTTTGCCGGCCACCGTCCGATATCTACAAGTTGTACAGCGATATAACGTCCTAAGCACATTATAGATAGCATTAGTGCGCTTTGATCGCGTGTCTCGTACACAGTTGAGAATACTCGATTGCAATATACGTGGAAGACGTGATTCGAACAAGTAATTTCTATACAAATTAATATATTTTCATCATATTATGCCAACGGAAAGAAAAAATTTAATCGGTCCGTGTCACAATATTCATAAGCGTACTCGATGTACCCGTCGGAAAATATACCTAAAATCAATTTTTCGCGTCTTAACGTGCCTCGAGATAAAATTAAATAGAAGAATAACACCTAAGATTTCCGTAGGTATAATATATTAGGTATGTTTTACCGCTGTTGTAATATACGCGCGGAGACTGACACAGTCGTAACTCGATAAGATGCGAGCAGCGGCGGTGGATCCGTTTGCTCGTACCTATACACCGTATATAAATACATAATAATATAAAAAATTATGTTATTATATGCCCGTGCGACAAATCAACCGTGAATAACACACATTTACAACATGCGCGAGTTGTACGATTATATTGTTATTATTCTGTCAGTGGGTTTACACGTTTCTTTATTTTTTTTTTTTTAATACTTTTTATTCGTTACGAATTCATGATAGTATGTTATATAGGCACACAGAAAATCCGTTTTAAATCGTCGACCGAACAATATTAATTCTTTTCCGATTCCGACACACGATATGTCGGATTTCGGTTTCACGGTTATGTGTGGCAGCGGTGGCATGGCGGAAAAAACAAATTTGTAAAATAAAAACCATTTTATGTATTACCATACAAATCGGATGTATCGTACTGCGCAAACAGTGATTACAATAAAAAAAATATCGTACAACTACGGAAGGGTCCATTATGATGTCGTGATGGACGATTATTAGTTAGGTATATCATAATAAGGCGTCGCACGCGTAGACGCCTTGACGGCTGTTGTAGATTGCATATTATTATTATATTATAATAAGCAGCCTGCAAGTGGGGCCAAACTTTGTTTGGCTCGTTGGATTTATCGACAAGTAAGCTATATCTTCGTTCTACCGAAATATCGAACATTTTTAATGAAAAATAATGCACATAATTGATTATTATTGATGATTTAGAGACAGTGGCCCTCTAAGGTCCCTCACGTCAAAGTAATTTTGTCCACAAAAATACGCTCTACGGGAATAATGATCCTGTTCTGCAGAATCAACCAAATTTGATAACTTTTTTTAAACTAATAGACTATATAGAGGGACAGAAGGTTAGGTTCAATGTCTACAGGCTACATTGAACTCCGTTTTTCAATATTTTAATCTAAAAATGTATAATCCGAGTCTTACGAATTAATGAATTAAAATAAAAATTTGAGTTCAATTCGGTTTGTAGGAAGTAGTTTCTTCTTTCAGACAAAAAAATAGTTATCAACATCCAAAAATCAACAAAGCCTGAAAATTATTCTTGTCAAGTAATTTATTTTTGATGTAATATCAGTGATGGATACTAGGGGAAGGAGAAGGGGCGTTTGCCCCCCCCCGCGCTTGGACTGTCTTTTTAACGTTATTTTTTATTATAATATTTGGCTAAACACAATGGTAATTTAATTTTTGAAAATCCCCTCCCCCTTCTCTCGGGTGACTACTGCATCCGCTATTGTGCAATACATATTATTAACCTCCCCCCTCTAAATAGTTATCGTACAGTGGATTACTGGAAAAGTATTATAATTATTGAGGTGGAAACTAAAATATATAACCTAACATAAACTATAGAATTGTGGAAAACTTGAAATACTGGCACCCGGCTCCTTAACACAGAAATTAAATTATAATAAAAGCGCCTTAGCCTAAGGTTCGGCTTAAATAAACCATTGATGGTATCTATTCCTATAATGTGATTAACAACTACGTATTTTAAAATCAAACTAATTTGATATTTTATGTAATCTCATGTGCGTGTCGTGCAGGAATCATCGCACGATCGACAATTTATTTAATATAGGTATTTAACACAAGCTGCCTGCAGTATTTATTTTCATAACAATACGTGTTTATTGTAAACCGATCGTAGATGGTTGACTAAATATTCATCATATTCACTTCTTTTTAAAGTGTATATTTTTGATTTTTTAAGTGTAGGTAATATTAGAGTTTGCAGATTTAATATTTATTTTAGTCTTAGACAAATAAAGTATTGTGAAGTATGTGAGCACAGTCCATTATGAGTTCTACACAGGGCGCATCTCTATTCGTAAATCATTTACAACAAAATATATAGATTTTATAACGACGACGTGCCCGTTTTATTCTCATGCGCAGACCGCCTAAAAATTAATTAACCGAAACGCGCGCGCAGACGTCTCTTATTACAATATAGTTAGTGTACGATTATAATTTATAAGTGTTATAATGTGTAAAAAACGACTAAACGCAAAATGTTGGAACCAAGCCATAACGCTTCGGCATACATTTCGAGTAAAACGACGCGAGTAAACTCCTTCCGTCAGTTATAATAACATTATTAAGTATCGTTCTGAACCTATCATGTGGTCGGCTTACAACAGGTGTTCAATATGCGTATATTTAGATATATCATTAAGTACAAGAATAAGAAACGATCCGATAGAAACACGATTTCATAGTTATATTATTTATCATTATGTCAATTGAAACACTCATAATTCTATATACATGCAGCATATTATTGTATATAAATCGTACTCGTAAATCATATACATTCTGGATCACAATATTATGGAATTGTATTTCATTCGTTAGGGCCTCTATTGACATCGACGACGTTCTTATTCCTTCGATGGATCTTTTTCGTGCAACATTTGGAACTTAAAAAAACCAATTTTAAACAGATCTATTACATATTTATAGCGATAGTCTGAATCAACCAACAAATGCCATACCAGCAGAAAATTTATGCCCATAAAATATATTGTAATATTGTATGGTGACCAAAACACATATTTAGGCCACATATGCCATTCTATTAAGAGGACGCTACACTCGTATGTGTTGTCTCTGTCTTACAAACGCATAAAACAATAAAATAAATAATTATATCAATTTGTACGTTATGAATCATCCATTTAATTAACTGTGATATGTTTAACATATTATAGAGAATTGACCTATTATAAAATTCAAAAGAAATTAAATGTATTTTTGTACTTTTTTTAAATTCACTCTGATATTAAACCGAGTTAAATGGATCATTCAGAACATATAATTTGCTATGTTATGCGTTTGAAAGTACGCGGCTGGGTGTAGAGACCTCTTCATATTTTCTCTCTTCGTTTCCCTTTCATTCAGCACCGCGAAACTCCGAAAAGATGATACTCATATTCATAATAATAATAATAATAATATATCATACTGTATAATATTATAATATACGTCTCGTCTCGGCTCGCGTCCATTCAAACGTCTGTCTTTTCGTGTCCGTACTTTGTTTGTGGACCGGTCACACACACTCGTGCGTGCGCATACGCATTGAAACGTCTATACGCGGAAGACAGGGCGCGCGCCAAGAGATGTGGTCAATTCGGGCTAATTGCGCGTTAACTCGCATACCTAGGTATCATCAATCACCCGTGTCCGAGCATCGTTAATGACCACGGTCGGCGACGGTATTCGCTCTCACTGATCGTGTACACACGCACACACGTTGCCCTCGGACGACCGATAGATAGATAAAGAGTGAGTGAGAGAGTGAGAGGATGCGAGAGTTTTCGTGCCACTCTTGTTATTAATACTTAAGTTTATGCGTTTTGTTTCTCCGTATAGATACCTATGTATTACGTAGACACACACGCGCGCACGAGAGACATACCAACTAATGTTATCGTCCTTTGACTCTAAGTCTCTAAATATTTGATATAATTTGGGATGACTGAATCTCATCGGTTTGGTGGACAGTTATGCCGTTATAGAAGAACTAGGTACATTAACCACAAATCCGCCACATTCCGCTTATTAGATGGTATAATAAAAAAAAAGTTATATACAGCTTGATACATATACCGATCAGATAAATTCAGAATTATCTGGTTTAAATAAATAACCTCAATATAATATATCATAAAGGTACATTATTTTTGAGCAAGAAATAGCTGCAAATAGATCTATGTAATCTTGACTTTGAACAAGTTTATAAATAAGCATAGTATATTCTAACGAAGCAGAGGTTATATTAAGTACGTATATATTTTTTCCTTTGAGGATCAACCTATATAGGAAAATTATTTAAATCTAATTATTTTTATTAGTTTTTAAACTTTATAATTTATATTAATAACAAACGTACTTACTTGAAAAATGTATAATACAATTAAAAAGGCCTATAGTTAAACACTAACGAGTGTTTCACTTATTTTTAAACAGTTTAAAATAGTTATTTAAACAATAATGCATAATAAATTCTGACTAAGGGGTGATGACTTTAATAACAGCCACGGTCGACCGTTCTGTCGCTACTGGTGTTTGCGTATAGTATAATCTGCATGTATTATATAGTGCTATGTATAGAGTAACAAAATATTAGGTAATATTATTTGTATAATAATAATAATATGCTATGTAGAAAAATAAAAACTATTTATCAGCGGTACCTATCTATTCATTTCATACGCGTTGGGTAACGATACGCCACGGCCGCGAACGAGGATAGAAGATGACTACGATTTTTGAATCATCGTTTCGCAACTGCAACTATGAATGTATATGATCGTGAATATGCCTATAATATAAATAGGTATTTATTTGTAATATTATATTATGTTATTATTTATTATACATTAGTGTGCAGC
>NC_042494.1:88450907-88457292 GCF_005508785.2 Acyrthosiphon pisum | reverse complement strand
TTTCCAATTTTTTCTTACACTATTAATATTTAGCACGTAATTACCATGTATTTGGGTGACCATTCCCAAAGTTTACACGTCATTCCCCTGTCGGAAAAAAAACATTTATCTATTAGCATATGTCCTCAGCCTCTCCCCTCACACACACACACACACACACACACACACACATAAATAACTTCAAATTCCAAATTTTTTCTTAAAGCCAGTATTTAGCACCTAATTACCACGTACCTTAGCGTGCGCACGTTCCCGAAATTTGCATGTAATTCTTCATCTCTTAAAAATCAATCATGTGCAATGCGGTCATGGCAAAAACGAAAATTGATCTTTGCTGATAGAAGAATGACGTACACATTAAATTAAAATGTAGTTCTGTTTACAGTCATGTTTCTGTCGTTTTCCTATTAAACGCCACGAGTTCGGTTTAGGGTGGACGGTCTTGGTTTATCGTAAATACAATATTGCGCAATGGTCTGGTATGATGATAGTATATTTTTAGCAACACATATACCATGGTATATAATATTATACACCTATAAAACGTGTTGGAACAAAGTTTAGCATCAATTGTATGTTTATATTTGATTATATGCTTGCCGAGTATACATACTGAGTAGTAGTAGGTACCTACCTGCATAATATATTTTGAGGAGACATTACTTCTAATAGGTCTGTACACAATGGCTGTACCTATTCATTTTTAGCCGACTTTTCGTAATCTCGTTGCATTGTTCGTAAAACTCTATTCGACAAATTTGAGTACTGTTTCACACTTACACATTTCATCGAGCGTTTATAATTCTGGAACACTGCACTGTATATATAGATACACGATTAAGAGGACACTTAACCGCCGTTTATATATTATTACGTCTTTGTTTACAAAGCAATAGAACAAAATACTAAAATCATTCTCGACAGTGTTTACTGTTTTAAAATAATATTGTACGTTGTGAATATATTGAATTAAGGTTTTATATTTTTTATAAATTTAACCAACCTACCTACATTATCACATTACCACATTATCACATTATTACATTACCTACCATTATCACAAATAGGTGTACCTACGAAATGTAATATTAAAATCTAATATAAGTAGCTTAATATTATATGTTATATTTCACTGTGAATATATTTTGTTGTACTAAAAAGTCCACAAACGCGTACAACAAAATAGTAAAGTATTTGAAACTTTGGTTTTAGATCTATGAAAAAAAAAACAAAACTACACGGAACTTCAACTATAAGTTATGAATACAGACAGGTAATTTTATTTACGACTTGCATCGATCGTGTTAACGCCAAATCACGTTTATTTAAATAATATATAAAATGATTTTTGATATACTTCTTTATTTATAATTTATCATTATGTAGGTAAAAATAATAATTTTTAACGTTTCGCAATATTATTAGGGCATAAAGCCGTATTTTTCAAAGGATATTTTCTTGTTTCTTATGACAATAAAATCCACGCTCTAGTTTTACCCTGATGTACTTCAATATATTATTTTAAATAGTATCTTACATAATATTATTTTTGAAGACTACGTGGTGAGGTACTGAGGTGCACTTATTTGTTAGTCAACTTAAAGTTATACTATTGTGTAATGATAATATAATATAATATCATATATTATTATATTATATTATTTAGATATAAATTATCATATTATTGTGGCTATCCATATTATTAAGTAAGCCGAAGAGTACAGTTCAAAGACCAAAATAATATTACATAATAATACAGGATACATAATTTTATACAATATTATATTATATAGGATAATGCGATATTATATTTTTTAAGAGATGATAACTATAATATACGTATCGAGAGTAAATGAGCATAAAAAACACATAATGATATTATACATACACTGAATTACATAAAATACCCAAAGATGCTACAACTGCTACACAATAAATAGATAAACGCACACAAACACACACAAAACACGTGTTAATAGTTTATACACATCATCTGGCCACGGGGACGTGCGAGGTGGTATAATAGGTAGATACACCGTGATAATATTTATTATAATAATAATAATTAACTGTTAAGTATTGTAATTATTATAGTCAAGTGCGAATGTCTGTGCGCATTTTCTAATTAAACGTTAACTTTTAATTAAAACCTTTATGCGCCACGTTGTGTACCCGCCTATTATATAATGTACCTTCCCATATAATATAACATATTATTTATCATATTATTAGGTATTATAATATTACTACACGTAAAAGAGGCAATCAGTGCGCGGCACACGCGTATATTGTATTGTAATAATATTCATTAAAAGCCTCGTGTCTAGGACTTGCTAAAAAAAAACTGCAGTGCACTATTTTCAACGACATTGACAAGTGTCTCATGAATATAACCTCTTCGTGCGGCGAGCGGCATTCTCCCGTTATTATGCAACGGCGGAGGCCCCGGTGAAACCGAGTACTATTTTCAATTACTATTTCGTTCGAACACGGGCAGGCAGGCTGCTGGTAAGGAGGTGGGTGGGTAGGTAGATAGGTAGGTAGGTACTATAATATGTTACCTATGTATAAGACTTATACGTAGACGTGTATATAATGTTGTGTGTGTATACGTTACAGGCACATATACGTGTACATATATTATACATCGTACACTCATTACTCGTTAACAATATTCGCTGTGCTTTTGTGTTAGGAGTCTCGGGGGTTGGGAGGGATGTAATGAATAAATGGTATATTTACGCGGTGATTCAGCAAATTGATTGGTGCGCCTCCGCCTTTGTGAGTGATAATAATAATACACGTACCTATGTGTTATATACTATATACGTCTATACACTTTATGTTCTGAATAATATATAGAAAATATACATATATAATGATGAGAATGGGTTTCTGAAAACGTAATTTCCGACGCGTTTCACATAATATTCTTATACGAAGATGCAGAATATATATTCAATTTATTGTATATTTTAATATATTATTATGATATCTTCCGTAATATGATAAGTCGTTTGTTCATTAACTCGAGAAAAATAAAAAAACCTACCGAAAATTCGTCAGTATAGTAATTAAGAATAATTACGAACTGACGCACGGCGGACGATTATAATAATAATAATATTGATTCTAAGCCACCTCGCCTGCAGCGTCTATAGATTATTATTATATTCTATTATAATTTATATAATATTATGAGACTTATAGCCAGGTGCAGATAGGTAGGTACGTGTTTAGTATATTATTATTACCGCCGTCGTTGGTTCAGATAGTCCGCGATCGAGACGAATCCGAATTATTCGTAAACACGTTTCACTTCCTGTGAAACACATATATAATATAATAATATATAGGTCGATATAATAATGTTATGGGGGTAGGGGTGGTCAACTGAAGTAATGCGCCTTGCGATCACAGTCAGTGTTTATTTAACGAAGTTTCGGTAGCATGTCAATGTATGTTGGGGTGTATATATTAAGTTCTTAACAAATAAAGTCATGAGCCAACACGGTTAGACATAATATAATATAGGTAATAACTAATAACTAACAATGTATTATAACGAGTGTCTAGCTAACTTTTAATATAAAATAAAATATTGTTTTTTTAAATTATATTCGAATGCTAACATTTTACCTGAGAACTAGTAATTAATTTAGTGACTGCGAGTGGATCCTATATAGGCGATGTGCAGCAATATTGCTACAACACTGCAACTCACATAAGTCTTACAATGTGGGATGCGGTGGATGCCAGATCTGATGTCATCGGCGTATACTAAAGCCTACATGCTGATCACATCACTTCATAATAGTATATATATATGTATTTCTCTATTTTTATTTAGTAATTATAAGTACATATACCTCTCCATATGTATATAATATAATACCTACAGCTTATACATACACGTATAAATTTATTTATACAATAACTACCTGCTATATAGAATATAGATACATATAACTACATGTTTATGATAAGTAGGTAAACTTATACTGGCTACGAGCTTATTTTCTGAGCACATTTTTATGATTTCGATTATAATTTGAAGTATTATTATAACACTTGAAAGTTTTTATACTGTGTTTTCTATTATAATATGCTTTATTTATATCACAGTGATTCGACAGGACTTGTAAATATTATACTATCACGATAGTTGTGAATTTTTGATTTCGTCATAGAACACTTCTGTAAAAACGATGCGTGTTACGACTTCGAACACTTCGAAAATCTACTTGGAAAGTTAATGCGGGTGTATAAAGCTAGTTGAACGGATAAATTATAATCGTCGCGAAAAAATAAAAGGAGAAGAAATACGGAGAGGCGGTGGCGGCGGCGGTGAAGAAGAAATCGCACGGTCAGCTCACACACGCGCACACACATACACACACACACACACACACACACACACCTGTCGGCACTCGGCAGTGGCTCCCACGCGATCATGTGCAACACGGAAGACCCCGGACGACGACGACGATAATCTCTGAACTCAGTCACGAATTCAGCCCGTGTCGTAACCGCGTATATGGTCACCTTTGTTCTGCTACTAATGTTGTTGCTGCTGCTGATGCCGCTTTAGACCGCGCGATTGATGACGCGGTAGTTTTTCATTTCATTAATATTATTATGATCGCAGTTGTATTTTTAAATTTTTTTTGCGTGTGGTGAAAACTTTACTACACATTGCGGCCCCTCGACTTATTATAATATTTCAAACCGACTGAGTCCACCCACCTGCAGCAGCAGAAACTAGTCTCGAAGAGATTCTGCAGTCATAATCCGCCGCTGCCATAATAATACAATATATAATAGGTACACCGTAACGTCATAATATAATGCAAACACTATGGGTGCTGCACAATACACATACGCGTATTTTATATAGATACAGCATGTGCAATTTGTAAGAACTTGTGGACGGGAAAATAAATTTACTATCGCTGCAGTAATTTTTAGCGCGCAAACTCCACCGATTTATAATCATAATTACAATTTATAAAAATCAATGTCAACTCCACTGGCAAAAATAATAGAAAATAGAATTTTGATTTTTTGCGAGTATGTACTTTACTATTTTACCTTAATTTCACAGAATCAGAGAATCTATAATGTGCATAGGTATAATTATATAATATTGTTGATACACGTATATAATTCTTTACACAATGCTGTAATATTAATAGTCTCACACTCTTACCGCAAAAGCTCGGTCACAGGTGACACTGTTGCAACCGACTGACTGTGGTAATATAGTATGTACATAATATTACTATTATTGTCAGTTGTTAAGTATTTTTTTACAATACCACGTATTACGTATATTATATTATATATTATAATATCATACCCATTCGCTTTGATTAAAGTGTGTACTACTCAAATTATTATAAGTCATGCAACTCTCAAAATGAAAACCCTAACAAAAACGATACAAAATCCAAACAACGAATATTATACACATGCTGAGCTCATGCGTTTACGTATCTGTGGAATCTGTACAATCTCCCATTTTCAGGTTGACCCAGTTGCGTACGAAAAGACCGCAAGGTACTATAAGACAGCATGATGAGTTATGCGCGGTGGTAGGTATAGACCTCGATCGGCAAACGTTCTGGCACTCCGGATTGAACTATTTATTTTAAACATTTAAAAATCGTTCAAACTATATATATTGTTGATATAATTGCTCGGCCATCTGATGTGTTTCCGCCCGTATCCGCCCCTCACGTTATCCGCACATTGCCATCTCATTTGGCGGCGAGGCTGTGAGATAATTAGTTCCGCACCGAACCTTGCTACGACGACGACAAACCGGGGCGCGAGACGTCTCTCGCATAATATACGGCAGTCTTCGTCGCCGGGGTTAAGGAACCCTGTCGCAGTAACTTGAACCGGAGGAAGAGAAAAAAATCTCGCGACATTTTTTCCGTGTATATATATTTCTATTTTTTTATCTGATTCGCAGTGCTACCATGGTCGTACAGGCACACACACACACAGCTGTGTACAGGAGACAGTCGCCGATGATAGTAGTAATAATAATAATAATAATAATTATTATTATTATTATTATTATCGTACATTTGCGAAACTCTGATTTCACGACGAGAGATGCTGCACTGGCTACCCAATAGTAATAATAATAATAATCTACGAGTTATCGACAGACTAGCATTATGCATAAATATATATAGAATTACTATACGCACTACATTAGGTATATGGTTGTAGTGTTGGTATATTACAGTTGTAGGTACCTATATAATAATAATATTATATTGGCCGGGAAGTACGACGACGACGACGACGACGACGAGTCGAGTGCCCGGAGACACTCGTAACCGGAGAGAATTGTTTTTTATTATTATTATTA
>NC_042494.1:88448578-88450807 GCF_005508785.2 Acyrthosiphon pisum | reverse complement strand
GATCGCAGAATACAGTGGGTACCGAGGATTCGTAAAAATCTCACGTTGATCACGTCACTCTATATAATATGCACCAAATCGACTTTTGGCGCATTTGTTTTTTTCATTTTATTTAGATATAATCATATATAGCTAGGTAAATTTCATAGTGTACATTATATAATTTTAGCAGCAGAAGCGGCGGTGGCGTAGTGACGATAAACGAGGAACTTCCGGTGCGTTAGTTGAACTTTTGGCCCGCGCCGGAAAACTTATTCGAGGGTCCGGTGGTGGAGTCGTAAAACAGTTGCTGAGGCGAACGAAACTCGAGCACGAACCGATCGCCGAGACCAGATAAAAACCCTTTAAAACTTAAAATATATATAATATAGGTAGGTACATGCATAATCGTAACCCGCTGGCGAACGGACGTTATCTCAGAGCCGGGGAAATCCGTCGTGCCCTACAGCAGTGGTGTGCGCACGGATGAGTAGCACGTGCTAATTGTTTTATACATTTAACTTTCGACGAACGAAACCGAAAACCCGGAACGTGACCTCTCGTCGAAATCTCTCCAAGATATATACATAATCGTATTATTATAACTAGCGCACTCGGGGAAGTTATAGCTTTAAGAAATTACTCATAGTGCATACATATGGCCTTAAAACGATGATATATTATATAGGACGGCTCTAAAAAACTTCTGCAAAGATAAGAAGAAAAAAAATACAGGATGAATAGAACATTTTTTTAATAATAATAAACAATAATAGAAAAATATATTTTACATGACTTGTAAAATATGTCTCCCGTTTAACAACAGTGACTCTGTTGTAAACTGAAATCAGATAATAATGTGAAACATAATATACAGACAACTAGGTAAACAATACCTAAAACTTAATAGAAAAGTATTATAGCACTTAACTATAAAAATATTATACTTATAGTATTAAAACCATAAAAAAATTAATTTCCTAATATATAGTCCCGACTTCCAAGCGGCAGTGTGAAACAAATTCATGTGTTACTTCTCTTATTTAGCCTGTTTTAGTAGGACGTTACCCATTAGCGAAATTTTGTAAATGGAAAATCCCATCCGGATTCCGACATATTTACCCGCGTCATCTATTTTGAAAATGGGGATCGTTATGAAATTTTCTCGTTGTGTCTATATTATTATTATTATTATTATTCGCGAACAGTGTTTATACTTATTAAGTTTATTAAATTATATATAAACTGTCCCCCGCGGTCGCGCAAAGATTCTCTCGAGATTTTTCGCAAACGCCGTTTTTTTCTCCGCGCAGTACTGCAATGCGATTTTTTTTCATCGTTAATTTATTTTACAACGTCGAAAGCCACTTTTATACACGCTAGTCAGATGTTTCGAAATTTGGAGAATTTTTTTAGTAATTTCTACAATATCCGATAATTCCCGCATCCCGATTTGGACATGACGCGCGTCGCCCCTTTTGAAAATCGCGATATTATAATATTTGATCGTTCGTACGAGTGTCTTGTGACTATATTATTATTATCCGCGAACAGGGTTTATACACAATATATAAATACATATTATATTACGTTACAAAAAGTGTCCTACGGTCACACAAAGATTCTCACGAGATTTTTCGCAAACGCCGTTTTTTTCCACAATGTGATTTTTTATCCGTTGATTTTTTTTCATCGTTCATTTATTTAACTCCGACGAAAGCCACCCTTATACACACTAGTCAGATGTTTCAAAATTTGGAGAACATTTTTTTAATGATTTTTATAATATCCGAAAAATCCCCGCATCCCGATACGGACATGACGCGCGTCGCCCCTTTTGAAAATCGCGATATTATAATATTTGTTTGTTCCTTACGAGTGGCGAGTCTTGTGACTATATTATTATTACTGGTGGACAGTGTTTATACACAAGTAAATGCATATTATATTATGTTAAAAAAGTGTCTCTCGCGGTCACACAAAGATTCTCACGAGGTTTTTCGCAAACGCTGTTTTTTTCTCCGTTCGCGAGTGCAGTACCGCAATGTGATTTTTTCATCCGTAGTTTTTTTTCATCGCTCATTTCTTTTACTACGACGAAAACCACCCTTACACACTGCTGGGGCAGAACCATTATGACGGTCAGATGTTTCGAAATTCGGAGGATTTTTTTAGTGATTTCTATATATTTTTTTTTACAGGACTACTTTTTTGGGGGGGTTTTCGGTTGGTTTTTTTTTTACTAGATCC
>NC_042494.1:88435012-88448478 GCF_005508785.2 Acyrthosiphon pisum | reverse complement strand
CGTTGACCCACACCGTAAGCGCACTACACATTGCTCGCGGAGTTCTCACGGTCGCGGCGCGGCGGCGGCACCGGCACATGTGGGGTAAGATTACGTTTTTATTTTGTTCTTTTTTTAGTGGGTATTTCGTCTAAACAAAAATGCTTTACACACCGGTTTTTTCACGGTAGCTGCCATTATCGAAACTGTTATTATTGATGGACATTCTGAAAACATATAAAAAAAAATAAAATTTTAAAAACTGTAAATATTTATACCATCGCAGCCTTCGTATACGTCGGTCTTATAACGGCGCGGAGGACGATGTACAATATAGTTTTCGTATAATATATTTATTATGTTCATCATAACGAGTAGAAGAGCTGCGTATAGTGTTGTACTCGTATGGGATATTATATATACATTATAATATATTATACACAGTCGCAATACTTGTTAATCATCTTTGCCGGTTTCGAGAATTTTACTCGAATTTCAACAATAATTATGATTTACTCGGGGCGTAAATGCCGAGCAGCGGTGGTTTCTCGTTTTTGGTTTCTCGAGAGGTTTATATTTTCAAGTATCCGGCGCGACGTCGTTAAAATAATAATAATTAAAGTACGCGTGATGGTTTTATTATTATTATACGACTATGCGAGTATACGACTATACGAGTATAGTATACATTAATGGGTGGTTTTTTTTAATTCTTCAATTTTCACGTTTTCATTTTAGTACGCAGCTTAACGGATACCTGTGTACTATAATATTATAATTATTTCGAGTAAAACTACAATTTGTTTTTCTTTATATAAAACCCGAAACCTGTACCAGCATTTATGTAGGTTTAATACGACTGAACTACAGCTTGACGGAGAAGCCACTACCCCCGCGTTGATGACAATTATTATTTGTTTGTTTTTTTTTGTTTTTGTTGATTATTTATATTAGTTTGACAAGTCTGTACACCATTTGCGCTTCAAGGGCTTCTTGAAGAATTACCGGGAATTTCATTAGTTGATAAGCACTTTGGATCAAAGAATAGAACATCTTATTTATATAGGCAAATTACAAAATTAAAACATTTTACAATAAATTAATGTCTTGTCTCTCTAATTCACAGAATATGATGACGTATATAACTTATTTTTGTCGTCCTCAAAAATTTTAAATAGTTTAATTTTTAAACATACTATTTACGCATATCAAAAAATCGATATAACGAAAAAATAATGGCATTGTAGCATATAATAACCGATACAAATGTATAATAAAATCAGGACTTTAACGTTATAATGCAATCCGATTAACATATTATTGTATGTTATATCGGTGTAATTAAATATTTTAATTTAGAACTCAGCGATATTATACAATATTATGCTATATTATACAATGATATTATATCATTGAATTCAAGTTTAATACAATCCATTATACATTGGCCCACTTGTAACCTACTGTACAGCAGAGTGACATCCACTTAACCGCTTTTTTTTATAGTCATAATATGTCAATGGTATAAAATCGAAAATCGAAAAGCAGAAACCATCACCTGTATTCGTTTTTATTTAAAATTATTTGAATTTATCAACTACGCAATTTAACCAATTAAAATAATAATTTACATTTAAACATCTGAGTAAAATATAATAGAATACCTATTATCTAAAATCATAATTTCAAAACTAAAGAGATTTATCTGACGTATCTACGTAATGCGATTTTAAGCAGAGGATGTCTGTAAAATATAATAATTTAAAAACGGAGTCAGATTAAATGCGAGGATAGGGTACAAGATATATAACGGCTGAAATATAACACGTGATTTTGATTCGATAAATCGAGGACTTTGGGGCTAAATTGAGGCAGCATGTGTAAATATTTTCATACTAATAAAATCGCTGTTATTGTAACTCCTGTGTTAAATTACTATCGATTTATTTAAAATGAGGGGAAAAAATCCAAAACCAATATAATACATTAATTTCACCAATCAAGTGCGTCTATTGAATATTACAATTATAATTTATAAGTTATAACAAACCCCGATTCGCCGTCATTGGATCAGAGTGTATAGTATACGAGTTACCTATAATAATATAATATGTCAGCCGGGGTTCGTCACGGCCCGCACCACCGAGATATTACAAGACGGCTTATATAATATTATAATATATAAATTATTACTATTATTTTTATTATTAATGGGTATCATAGCAGGTATACCGTCTGCATGGGCTGGACGATTTTTTACACGGCGTTTCCTGTTCTTTTACACCCCCACCATTCATAGATAATGCACCATCGAAAAAAATCCACCCGAATCAAAAGTTCATTATATTAATTATTAGACGCCGTCGTCGAGAAAACGGCCAAGGACGACGACGTCGGATATCATAATAACATAAGTGTAATATACTTTGTACACCTACCAGTTATGTGTTTTTTATTAATATATTATTATAATACAATATTGCGTAGGTATTTATTATATTTTTTATATTACATTGTATACTTTCTCTCCGTTTCACCATCATAATATAATATTCGACGTCGTTCGTCTCGTCATCCGAAGGGGTAGTTTCGCCACACGGCACGTCGACCGGTGCGCGGCTACCTATGTGTATAATTTTATATCGTAGGTGCATTGTTTGTGCATCGCAGATGGCTAACGCACCGTGTGCGTGTGTGTGAGTGTGTGCTCGCGATGCTGCTGCAGACGAGCCGCGGCTCAGGGTCAACCTTTTGCAATTCGAGGTCACCCTCGAAAAAAATATACACTCCGCGCGCCGTCTTATTATACCTACGTGAGAGTGGTGTGTGTGTGTACATGATAAAAAAAAATAGTTTCTCTAGGGCCGATGGGGTCTGAAAAAATATAAAAAAAAGCGGAAGAAGGAGGGGTTAAAATTACGTATCGTGTGCGCATAAAAAACGAAATCCCGTCTGTATATATATCATATATGCGTGTGTATAAAAAATACCCGAGAGAATGGCGTCCCATGCTCAAGGGTCCCACGGTTGCGATTTCAGGTATATAACATACAATGCGCGCGACGTCGTGGCAAGGCCGACGACGACGACGGCTACGAGGCAGTTTAATCACTCGCCTCTCACCCCAAATATTTTTTTCTCTCCTTCGATTTTTATACCTAAACACCTTTACATCACGGGCTTAACATTTATTGTGTTATTCTCTGCCGTCGAGTTGATTGCTCTAGGGACTTTCTCTCTATATATATTATACAATATACATATATACACACACACACACACGAATATACGATATAAACTATCTTCTCGCAGCGGGAACGTCCACTATATAATATATTATAATGTATATAATGTGTGCCAATGGCCGAGCGAGTGAAAAAATAACTGCTCGTATAAATATGATGTATTGTGTGAAAAAATAATGCTCGTAAAATATTACGTAGGTAACACAATATAATACAATAACACAAATCACAATAATATTATAGTGCACGCGATGTTTATGCGACGACAACAATAATAATGGATCGTAATTCGCTGAAATTATAAAATAAATTATTCCTGTTCAGATCACTTGGTACCCGTTGAAAGTACTTTATCCAGTCCAAAATTCCTGGTGCCTGTTGAAAGTGCATGGACGCATGATCCTCTTACGGACCACATACAAATCAAGTGGTTGCGAGCGGCGGCCAACCTTCACTTATCAGTCTGAAACCACAAAAAATAAAGGGTGGCCCAACGGCCGTAACCCTGGCAGTCCACACACCTGTTATGTATACCTTATAGCCAGTGGCGGATTTAGAATTTTTTTTTGGGGAGGGCCAAAAAAATTTGTAATTTTCCAAGTTTTACGACACAAATATTTAAAAATGGCCCAATTTATTGACCTTGATGCTAGGCCAATTGGGGGTCCGGGCACCACTGTTCCCCCCTTAAATCCACCACTGCACAATCCTAGAAAAAAAACTTTTGTAATTAATTTATTGGTTTTAATTTGGCTGAGTAGTGAGCACTATAAATTGTATTGATTTGAACAATTTCACATATTTTCTGCATTTTCGTAGAATCTCGGACTTCAGTTATCATTTAGGTAATTAAAAAATTTGGTTTCAAATATTTCTACACATTTCGTTTGTTAAAATATCCATTAAACAATATACAAAAAACAAAACTCTCGGATATCTCAGCTTCCCAAAGTTATAATATTTTGACTTTTTTTTTTATATCCACATAACTTTTTATTTTTTTAATTCTTGTTACAACATCAATCAATAATGTAACACAAATCACTAAATTAGGTATATCAAATAAATGTCTACGTTATAATTTGTGGTCTGTGAGCTGCTCAATCAATTAAATGATTTTCAAAATTGTAAGACGTTTTACAACGGTCCTATATATAATATATATACATAAACTCTTCTTCTGTTTTGCTTTTCAAAAGCTATCGAGACCCACTAGTGCCATTACTACCACAACACATGTAGGTACCTGTTTCCATCTATCCATCACTATCCTGCGCTAATATGTGTACATTTCGTATTTCAATTTCCATTAATGTCTTTTCCACTATGTTTCAATATATTTGTTTAGTCTGCGCGCAGTGGTATTTTGCCGTTAGACTTCTACTTTAAATTGTAATAATCTAATATATTTCAATATATCTATAATATTAATTATTATTATATTAGGCGTGCAGGTGTAGTTCTTCAAATTCTGAAACGGTGGGAAGGGGGTTAATTTTTTCAGAAACAATACAGTTATAATTGCGTAGTATCTATACATAAATGTAACAAATTATTGATAAGATTTGATAACAATAATATCAACAATTTTATTTATATTTTAAATTTAATGATTTTAAGACATATTATGAACTATATTTTATTATACAAATCAATAATAGGTACATCATATTATATAACATTTCCAAAGGGTAGGGGGAGGGGGGGTAAACTCTCTTAGCTTCACCCCATGGATCCGTGCCTGTTGCGCGTAACAACCGCAGGAGACGATTTTTTCGGCGACCACGTCATATTATATATATAAATATAAAAAATGTACGATGTAAAAAAAAAGTGGCAAATAACATACCGTCGGCGGCGGCGACGACGGTTATCCAATTATTAGCGGTTAACCCCGCTCTCTACCCAATACCATCACACCCCCATCGTCGGGGCTGCACAATCCGACAGGAAGCAGTCGACCGAACAATATTCGTATATACGCCTTAGGTACCTATAACATGTAATGCGTACGTACCACGTCAGACTAAAACGCTACTACGGCAGCTGCGTTGGTCCTCGCCCGCTGCAATTTATATGTTATTCGAACCGCGTGATACGTGTTTTTTCTCTCCGCGAAAGCTTTGCACGGTTAACTTACTTATACATAATATAATATCGTATATAGGCGTATAGTATTATCGTTGTACGTACCATAACATTGTACGCGGGCGGCCGGCGGCTATTTGCGCAACAACTGTACAAACACACTGCCTGCCCGCGCGCGACCGTTTCTTTTGTGGTCGAGAAATATTCTCCGGGCACCGGTCGGTCACGCGGCGATAAATCCAATAAAACTAATCGGGCAAAAAAAAGAATGAAAATAATAATAATAATAACAGCACTGCACATATAATATCAGTAGCAGTAGAAGTAGGTATATAGGTAGTGGTAAAAAGACGACTACGGTGGCGGAAGAGAAAAGACATCGGCTGCAGGAAAGGCCACCAACAGACTGGAATAAAATAACGCCTTATTAAACACGTGCCGCGGGCCGCGTACGTCCGAGGAGAGTATATAACGACGACGGTAATATAATATATGTGCAGGTACCTAATACGCGCACATATAATAATAATGTTTTTGTATTATTGTATAGTGAGCGAAAAATGATCGATGCGGTTCGATTGTTGTGGGCTTAAGAAAAAAAAATAATAAAATAATAAAGATCGAAAATAACTCGCCAATAAAACGCGGCTACTACGTTCGGTTTCAACCGTATTATATGTACCTATAGTACCTGGTAGAATAAAATTCACTTACGACTCTGGTAAGGCAACGTAAACGCGTGGTTTAGGCTGCAAAATCTCTACAATATTATACAGTTGTGTGAGGTTCTGGAAGGTGAGGGAGAGCAATAAAAAACCTTATAAAAATCAAATTTGTAGTTTTTAGCTTTATGCAATAGAGAAAACTTTTTTACTTATTAGTTATTATATATCCAGATATTTAATATTAATTAACTCATCATATTCTGAAATTAATAACATTTTAAAATTTTTATTTATATTCAACAAATTATACATCCTAATGAGGTACTTATAATATAATATTATCATTATTATTATATCCAAATATCTAATAAAAGAACACAGTTCTATAGAAAAACGTTGCGCCCACTCGACACTCTGTATAACTTTTCTTTATTAACTTATCGCTCATTTTCACCAAAATCGATTAATTAAATTTGTTATTTTTATATTTTTGTTTAAACAAGATTCTTACAACTGTTAGTCGAATATAACCATAACAATATATTTTTATTAGTCGGTCTTGAATGCTAGAATTTAAATAAAAAAGGTTGGTTAAGGTTAGTGAGGTTTGTTAAGTGGTCAATCATGTAAATTATTATAATTAATTAAGGAGATAACGTTCACAGACATTTAATTACAATAATAACATTTACTTATCATATTATTATCATATTAATAATTAAAGAACAAATCGGAAAAATAATATTGATTACCTATACATTTATAGTAAGGAAGAAAATATTTATCTAAACTACTGCAGAAGTTATTTGAATGTTACTATAGTACATATATGTGCCTAATGAATTCATCTAAACTTTGAACTATTACAAAAATATAATAGTCAAACATGAAAAATGTCCAATCTTCGACTTTTAGGTCGTATTAAAATAATATTCAGATTCAAAACATGAAATAAAAGACATAATGTGATTTTCCTGTGAATAAAAACTGATTATTTAAATGATAATTTGATTATTTTCAAAATAATTAAGTTTTACCTGTGAGTTTTTAACGTCAACGCCTGCAAAGTGAAGACCCAGCTCAAGCGTATAACGAAGCCAACATTTAACTATATCATCCTTGTACATCATGTAAATAAAAATGTTAAATGCTGATGTAGACGTGACAGCCTACAATTTATAATATATTTTATTATGTATTTTGGCGTTTCGCTAAACAAATCATGCCGGCCTCTAGCTTACGTAAAAAAAAAATAACCCAATTCATAATAATATTATTAAAACATTTTTGTCGTTTCGTTTCACGCATTGTATGCAATCGTTTCGTTTCAAACAATTTAATACGTATACATCACCACACTACATCACTTCATGTATAATAATATAATACGCACAATATAAACCTTGAAGACTTCACAGTTTTATACCGAAATTACATTTAAATATATGTTATATTATTATCTTCCCGTGATGGCATTATTAAAACGAGAGGTTTATACGGACGAATCCGTCAAATCGAGTTACATATTTTAATATAATATTATTTTATATACATAATAATATTATGTTACAATATTATAATATGTGTCTCTGTAATATCATAAACGACTTTTTTTCTCCCGGGTGGTTCGGGTGGAAAAAACAACCCTGCAGGCTGCGGGAGGAACCCTTTGCCGAAATTCTTATACACCGCGGTCCGGTCAGAGCTGAAGGATTCGCACGCACGCATGTACCAAGTAGGTATATACATACAATAATATATTATTACAATACCATGTATTATGTTATTATATGCGTGTATATTATATACCTTGTCCGTCGATAACCAGCTCTGCACAATACGCATATAATAATGATATGTGTTCCCGGAGAGATTGATGACCAACACCGTACAATATGCACACTGATTCGTGACCGTGATTAATCCGGACAATATATTATTATATAGGTATAATGAAATATGTGCAGCTCATCTCCGCGGATCACATGCAGCTTATATGTTTATAGTCATAATGTGTTATTATTATGCGCTACCGGTTACACGTTTTGGAGATCACAATAAAAATGCCCCGACCGAGAATATCACTTGTGCGAGTTGTGTGTAATATAATATATTATATTATTATACTGGAGGGCGCGGCGTCTCGCCGCCGCCGTGTTCATCAATGTCAACGATTCCACTTTTCTGATGTATCGATATGTTATAATATTATTTCGAAACGCAGTTTCAAACGATTATTCCGATAGCTGAAGCGTTATGATGATTGCGCTAAAAAAAATATGTCGAAAAAAATCGAGTTGGCTCGTTAATTATAACATCAAGTACATGACATTATGACGTATTTTAATAATTATGTAGACGTATAATCAATAATACTTTCATGATTTATATTTCAATACACTACTACGGTACGGATGTGCATAATATGTTATATGTTATTATATATTATACGAACACATACACTGTGAAACCATATACCTGCAGTTACCATAGACTGGTAACCTATGATCATACTATTATGTTGTAGCTCTATCCTTTGAGTAGCAAATAATTTTTTAAGTTTCGAAAAGCACGCAAACCAAAAAAATATTCAAACCTTGCTGTTTTGAACTCTTTACTAATTATGCGCGTTAAATATTAGTAAGTATATATTTTTTATTTGTGGCTGGGCCAGCGTATTGATAAAAATACAAAGATTTTGCGTGTTAAATAATTTCATGAAAATTCTAAATTTAGGTTTTCAAATTAATGTTAATTTCATGTTAATTTATTGGGTACTCAATTTATAAAAGATTTAATTTTTCACCTGTGTGGGGCTGACGAAACGTGAGGTCAGTACCGCCCATATTTTGATTTTATGGTAAAATAAATGTCATGCAAATTCTAAATTTAGTTGAGTAAATTCGTGTGTAATTATGCGTTAAATGATTGTGAAAAAAAAATTAAGGTTTTCTTAATGGACCGGGCAGGTGCAACGTACGTGCCAACCATTGTTAGAAAGAGATGGTTAATTACTGTGCAAATGATGATGAGTCCTTAAATTATATTTTTATTGTGGAACTTCTCTCTCTCTATCGCTATTAATGTATATAGTCTTAAGTTGTATGTTATCTTTTTCTCACTATTTGACTACCCCCTTCGGATATTACTCTCTGATATAAGTTCATTTTTTATATAGGCTCATATTTACCCATAATTTGATTTTCAATAACGGTCACAGGACCCATGCGTTCGATATAGTCACCACACATGTTCTTCACAGACGTGTAAGAACATTAATTCTACCCATTTTTACTATAAATCATAGTATGCAAATATTATCCGCTGCCACAGAGGCACCGCCGAGACGATACAATTTAACCACTACCACTGAAGTGTGTGGCGACCTTTAGTCGTTAGTATATTCATTATTAATTTATACTTATATATATATATATTCTAATATATTCTCGTGTCACAATGTTAGTCTCGATACTCTTCCGAAACGGCTTGACAGATTTTTATGAAATTTTTTATGCATATTCAGTAGGTATGAGAATCGGCCAACATCTATTTTTCATACCCCTAAGTGATAAGGGTTGTCCAGAAAAAATAAAATAAAAATATTATTTACGATAGAAATATTTGTTTATAAATGGTTGCTATTGGTTATGTATATAAGAAATAATAATATTATTATTAAAAAAATAATAGTGTATTATATATTGGTTGCTATTGGTTAATCGGGCATGTTTGTTGATTTGTATTATTATTTTTCATCAATATATAAATGAATGTCTGTGTGTAGATTAGACCTCTGGGAAGAACATAGATTAATTTAAAAAGGGTTAAATTTGTTCTTTTTTATTCATTGGATTTTAGCACTATTAGGTTAGGTTAGAATTTTGTATTAATTGATTATATTAATCCACCGTAAGTGGAATTAAGTAAAAACGACAAACTTGGTATAACTTTGATACTCTAGAGTTAAATCATACACTTACGTACAAATAGCACGGAGTCCACGATCTACCGCAGGTAGATTGCCTACGTGATAGTATAATAGGTACTGCTGTGAATAAGAATTTTTATTCTGAGCAACGGAAAAGTCAAGATAAGTTTTGAACACCATACACCGAATATTAAATAACAAATTAAACAAAGTTTGAGTCATATAGAGTTGGTACATTTAACGGCCAACAAAGTGCACGGGATCAGCTATTTTTAATAAAAATATATTTATCATTATTGGCGCTAGAAACATTTCAATACGTTTTCATCAACCATTTTTATATTTACTTGCCGATCACATTAAACGATAAAATTTGAATAAAAAAATATACATCGCATTGTCCGGAAGCAAAATAAACAACCAATCACGGGTATGTCACAGCTGTGACGGGTTGGCTAGTTATAATATAATAATATACCTAATGAAAATGTCTTTCAACATAAATAATAATATTTTATCATATTATACTTCGTAATCTTACCTATATAATCGTAGCCCTACGTTCGGGCTTGAGAAGACATACGCAACACGATGAGGGCCCGGTACAAACGAATTTTCACGGGTACCTATAAGTATACAATATGAATATTATGTATATTATATTGTCACAGTGACGATATACAAATAATGCAGTATGCTTACCCGGTACGTGGTTGCAAAAATAATACGCACGATCATATCATAATATTATATGAGATCCGCTATAACAGTCACCGTGGGAAATGCAAATCTCAGTAGATCTCACCTGCAGTGTATAATACTGAAATACTATAACTGCACGTATACCTACGATAAAATAGAAGGTACCTACAGTAATAATCAATCGCATTATGCCAGCGTCACCGCCGCCGTCAATCGATCGGCAACGATTTTCTTTTGTGAATATATACTAAACATTTTACTCGCCACGTATATAATATTGTAACCCTTTGATGCTGATGTCCGGGCCACCTGGAATTAACAAGACCCCGCGCATATAATAGTTTATATTCAAATATTATGCGTATAGGTACCGATTTGCGTATACGTAGGTATATTCATAATGGTATATTACATATTATATACCTATATAACCAACGCGGTATACCTGTCACGCGGTCCGCGGGGACCCGGAAGGGATAATTCGTATACCGTATACGCATGTATGTGTCGTAGATGTATAATATATATATATATAGGTATTGTCGATTCAGATCGAGGAGAGAATTTTAATCTGAGAAAGCCCGTGGAATATTATATCATATTGTCGGTCTGCTGGTACAGCTGTGTTGTCGTCGTCGCGCTAGAGACGGAACTATAATATAATAATATATTGTATACATTGTACAGCCACAATAGATTTTAAGGCATCCTATATTATAATATACATAATAATATATAAGGTCGCGGTTGCGTATATTAAAAAACTTGTTCGTTGTCAATGAATACAAGCGGGTATAAGTAGGTACCCGCAAAATTTATTATTATTATTAATATCAATATGATGCCAAGAACGAAATAATATAATAATATTACCTATAATACGATTGTGCCAATTTGTACCTCGGAAAATTATATTACACAACCCTTTTTAAAGTTACAAACTATGGTAAATTCCCGAGGGCAAATATTATATATTATTATTTGCATTATTATTATATAACTATTATTATTAATATGCATAATTCACCTACATAATATTATCGTCTGGCGTCTTCTCGGCGCATCATCTATAATTTGTTTATTAACTAACAATATTATTATTATTATTATTATTATTATTATTATTATGACTGCCGCAGGAACCAGGAAATCTTTGAAATTATATATTATTATGCCCTTCGATTACAGTAATGTACTATTGTATATTGTATAAATTGTTATTATTATAATTGATTTTATAATCAATGTTAATGTATCAACGACGGAAGACTTAGCGAGAATCCTGTAACAGGAGAGTTTACCTATAATATAGCTTTATTAGTTTTACATCACTTTAGTTGTCTGACTTGTACATACAAATATAATACAAGTATATATAACTCAAAATAGTTCAATGTTGAAAGGCGTATTATTATGTATTTCCATTGTAAAATCATCCGAAATATGATTATTAAAAACAAATTATATCTACAACTATGCGTTTATTTAAATACCAAATTAAACTATAACAAATATTTTAATATGTTCAAAAAATTAAGCAGGCATATATTTATAACTGTGGATATGTTGAGATAATATTATATAACAAATAAAACGTATTAATTGTGGTCCGATGAAAAATTGGACATTTTCTCAAAATATTCTTTATTGATATTATATAATGTGTCCCGTGAGAAGTGACTGACTAGTGTCATATGATAGTATTTGTTGGAAGGAAATAGCGTATAACTCAAAATAACGCCGTATTCACTACAGTTTTTATTTTAATTTTATTCCTCTACAGCGAATAATACCTTAAACACTTTTTTTCCAAAATGTTACCTCTTTGTGAAACTTGAGTACATGTCTCATTTAATCCTGTTGTCCAGTAAAACGTTATTTGGAACTATACACGATTTCCTTTTTAAAATCCTAATTTTTTAGATTCTGAGCGGAGCGAGAAAGATATTGGTTTTACAATGGTGTTTTTTTTTTTTAT
Source organism: Acyrthosiphon pisum (assembly GCF_005508785.2). Classification (NCBI taxonomy): domain Eukaryota; kingdom Metazoa; phylum Arthropoda; class Insecta; order Hemiptera; family Aphididae; genus Acyrthosiphon; species Acyrthosiphon pisum. The sequence goes on along the minus strand of NC_042494.1, from coordinate 88,435,890 downwards.
ATCCTGTATACAAAATTTCTACCAGAAGGAGTGCTTTGATTTCAACATATAGTACCTTATATTTTAGCAAATTGGATAAAAATGGTACTTCAAAGAGGATATTTTTCGATTTTCTCAATAGTTATTAAATTCCACGGGAAAAATCACCGAAAAATTACGAAAAAACGCTAAAAATAGGATTTTAATTTCTAACGCTTTGTTTATCACCATATAAACGAATAAAAAATTATAACATTTTAATATTAATTCAACTTACATGATACAATAAATAATAAAAATATAAAATATACAGACTGACAAACCGTCTCTGCTCAGAATCCTTTTTCTTATACAATGATATTATATCATTGAATTCAAGTCTAATACAATCCATTAAAAAATGACTCACTTTTAATCTACTGTACAGCAGAGCGACATCCACTTACCTTCTTTTTTACTTTTTTTTAATTTAATAAATATAATTTGTTCATTTCTTGTTTGATTGAGTATTTTAGTCGATAACACAATAAAATAGTTTAAAAATATACTGTCAAAAGTTGAAAAATTTTGAAGATACATAAGCAAAAGTGCAGTAGGTTTTGTTTAAAAAAAAGTTGAATTGCCCTTAACTAAAAAATAAATAAGTTAGACCTGGTTTTTTTCATAACTTTAAGTATTCTCTTTACGGGACACATTATATAAGAATATGGTTATTATTAAATTGTTCATGTTCATCACCTTGATTGTCGTAGGCTTCTATAATAATACATCTACTTATACAAAAAAATACAATTACAAACCTAGTAATATAATATGTACATTTCATTATATTATATAGGTACAAAATATAATATGTTAAGTTCTTTTGATACGGAATTGTTATTATAATATTATAAAAT
>NC_042494.1:88433686-88434912 GCF_005508785.2 Acyrthosiphon pisum | reverse complement strand
ATACCTCTTGTGCCTTATTAATAAATTGTTTTTAGGAATTTATCTACTGTTTTGGTAATTAAAAATTTACAATTGTTAAAGGTATCATTTTTATTTATGATATTCATGACTAAGATGAATGATTGACATATATCGCTAATCTGAAAATTATGAATATTACATTTAAATAATATATTATAATATAATATTGTTATAAATGATGAGTTATTACTGTAGCATTGCAAAGTGCTGTATTAAGCATATAAATGTGCATAAAATTTAATATTAATGTATCGGTGTAATTGAACCTCTCTGATATAAAAGTATTTCTTTGTACATCTATTATTTTGTTCTCTATCAACATTAGATTATTGTTTGTAAATATACTGTAAAAAATTTTTGTAAATAAACTGTAAAAATTTTTTTTAAATATACTGTAAAAATTAAATGTTATTGTACTTACGATTTAACTTTAGAATTTATATCAAAACTCAATTGTTTGGTATAATATTTAAAATTGTTTTTGAATTCGTAAAATTTGCATTTAATAATTGCATAATAAATATACCCATTATCTGTATTAACATTTGTTTTATAAGTATTAAAAATGTTTAAAAATTTTATTAGATTTTGTATCTTACAACAATCAATATATATTGTAAATATTTTCTTAAAATTATCTATACAATTGTCTATTCCGTATCTGTAATTATTGTAAATTATTGTTAAATACTGTTAAATTATTGTTAAATAATGTTAAATTATTGTTAAATACTGTTAAATTCTAAATGTTTAATACTCACGAATCTCTATACACAAACATGTTTGAGTTTGGTAGGTTTTTTATATCAGAGATATATGTCATCATTTTAATATAGGAGTTGATATTTGTAACATTATTATTTTTAATGTAATACCAAAACAAGTAAGGAATCCTTTTATTGTTACAAATATGTAATATAGTATTAATGAAGTAGGATGTACTATATAAAATTTGTATTTCATCAATACATTCATTCTTTTTTTCTTCTCTATAGTTAGTAATAAATTAATAGATTATTAGTGTTAAGTTAATTGTTTAAGGTATTAAATATAGTATAGCTTACTTATTTGTTAAATCATATAAATGTAATAAATTTTTCATTTGAACACTTTTCATTTTATTTTTAGTTGACTGGTAGGCACTATTTTTTATTGATTTATTTTTTTTAGCAAATTTTGGATTACAATCAACGAATTTTTTTGCT
>NC_042494.1:88431322-88433636 GCF_005508785.2 Acyrthosiphon pisum | reverse complement strand
TCTATAGTGTAGTGTAGTATAAGTCTGTGAAGGCCTATGATCACGATTTAAGATGATACCATAGAATATTTATAGAAGTGACACTCTCGGGCGGCCAATGTTGATGAGTCTAGAATTTTTCATGGCCTTGAAATTATCGTAACTTCTTGTCTTACCACCAAGCTTACAACATCATTCTTGTTGATAATTGTGCGATAAGAGTATCAGAGTAATATAAATTATATTATGTCAATTTGTTTTGTGTTTTTTTTTTTTAATGTTGTAGGATATGAATATATGATGGATGGACGGATTACGAATAATATATTTTTTTAAGATATTTATTCAATAATATTCTAAGTAGTTTTTTTTTAGATATTAATTTATTAATGTATAAGTAGTTATTATTTAATACATACAATTAATTATCTACATTCTATAAAGGTATAAGACAAGCTTGTGTTAAAGCTTAGAACAATAATGTTCTATAATGTTAAAGGTTCAGAATTGTAATTTACTTATATACAAAATATACAAACTAGATAATGAAATAATATAACAACAAATTTTAACATAATATAACCAGTTAATAACAGTACTTTTTACATTATTTTATTTACAGACCATGTTTTTATACAAAATTACGAACTACCTTATCAAATAAAAAAAAAAAAGGTGGGTAAGTGGATGTCGCTCTGCTGTACAGTAGGTTAGAAGTGGGTCACTGTATAATGGATGGTATTAAATTTGAACTCAATGATATAATATCACTGTATAAGAAAAACGATTCTGAGCGGAGACGGTATATCAGTCTATGTATTAGACATATATATACTTATCTATGGTATTAAAAAAAAATTGACCTATAATAGGTACCTATAATAAATTCCAAATTAATCATATCATAATATCTATTAGGTTAATATAACTAGTTATAACGCGTTATACATCAACAAAAAACCGTGGTACTATCATAGATATATAATAGTATACTTTAGAAGTTTCAAGTACCCACGAATAATATTATACAATCACAACAAAATAACTAAAATAGTTATCCTAGGTTTTTAATATGTAATTTCGTCCAAATTTGTACTTAAAATAAACTGTTTGACTATAAAAATAAACTGTGTAAATGTATTTTTTAGATTTTTTGGTAACAGAATTAATTACTTACATGGAATCTTGTTTTAAATTTTCAATTCTTAGATACAAAAATTGAACATTTCATACATTTTTAACTACAAAATAATTATTGAATCTTAAATTTGATAAATTTTTTCAAAATTCGATCTTTAAATGCTTATAAAAAAAAATTGTGCCTATATATTTTTAATATTTTTCGACTGCTATTGTAACAATATATCAGGAGCTTTGTATTAAATTTATACACTTTTTGGCCCAATAGATAAAACTTTATTGATATTTATAGAAAAAAAAACTAAAAAAATAGAAAACTTACAATGTCCGTAAACAGCTCAAAAAGAGTCAAATTATTTTCAAAATTGTATGGTGTATAGGAAATGCTAATATAAACATTCAGTAAAATTTTCATGTATCTGCAGTTATTCGTTTTTGAATAACAACAAAATAAGGAAATCGCTACATGAGAAATTGAGTGAATATCAAATGTTGTAAAAATATTAATTTCAAACGCTCATAAAAATTTAATTTGAGTTTCTTATAGACATTTTTTTTTTGATAAAGGTAGATTATCCTATAAGGAATCTTGTATTACATTTTAAAATCTTAGTTCTAAAAAGAAAAATTTTTATGAATTTCTAACTCGAAATAATTTGCAAATTTTCGTGATTTTTCCATATTTTGTCATTTTTTGAACTTTAAATGCTTATAAAAAAAAACTGTGACTAACGATTTTTAATATTTTTCATCTGCCTTTGAAACAATATACTAGGAGCCTTCTATTAAATTTTCAAGCTTTTTTATCCAACAAATAAAATTTTATTGATATTTTTAGAAAAAAAACTAAAAAAAAAATAGAAAACTTACAATGTCCGTAAAGAGCTCAAAAAGAGTCAAAATGTTTTCAAAATTGTATGGTGTATAGGAAATGCTTATATAAACATTCAATAAAAATTTCATGTATCTACGGTCATTTTTTTTAAAGTTACACCAAAAACCAAATTCAATTTTGTGAAAAATCGATTTTGCGTAAAAATTCCCGTTTTTCCTTAATTTTTCTTTTGTTTTTCCCGGCGCTTTTGAAAACTACTGGGGAAATTTAAATTTTGACCTCCCAATGCACCAACGATATTCACTTTCCAATCATAAAAGTTACTGTTGAAGAAAATCGAAGCAGTTTTACTGTCCTAAA
>NC_042494.1:88383659-88431272 GCF_005508785.2 Acyrthosiphon pisum | reverse complement strand
TTCTTTTGTTTTTCACGGCGCGTTTGAAAACTATTGGAAAAAATTTACTTTTGACCCCCCAAAGTACCAACTAGATTCACTTTCCTATCAGAAAAGGTACTGTTGAAGAAAATCCAAGCACTTTTACTGTCCTAAAACGTGATGACAGACACAAAAATAAATGAAAAAATAAAAAATAAAATAAAAAATAAAATAAAAAAAAAAAATAAAAAAAAAACACACATCATTGTAAAATCAATACATTTATCGTTCCACTCAGAATCTAAAATATTCATGGGGGAATTGTTCACAGGGATGTTCAAAGTACACATTTAACATTAAAGTTTTTAGTTTTTGCCCTACTTTTGGTAATGGTGCTAAAGTAGGAAATTGATTTGTAAATATAGTGTCTAATTCAAAAATATACTGGTAAAAATTACAACCTGGAGTCATTAACGTCTAACGATGAAAACATGGATATAGAACTGTGATGATGTGCTTTGAAGTGTGTGAAAAAAAGTTCACCGGATAACTTTGTGGTAGATCTGCCATATCCTATGCATATTTCACAAGAATGCATGTTAAAACTTTTCATAATCAAATAACCACATTTCTTTCTGGTAATATTAATGACCTGTAGTGGATTGCATCAATAGGTAATGGATTAATATGAATTACTTTCTGCTTGTCAGGGAATATTGTTTTCAAATCTTCTGCCGGTATTTTGCTCAGGGTAGTCAGTACTTGGTCTAAATCATCCAAACAATTAGCAGTTAGCACCTTCATTATATTTAAAATAATTTAAGGAAAATAATTTTTTGAAGGTACGCTGTAGCTGGATACTTGTGGGGTTTATACAGTTACCATTCTGATAACGCATAGATAAAAAAACAAAAATCGATTTTTTTTTAAAATCTGGTTTTGCGTAAAAACAACGTTATTTTTAATTTATTTATGGTTTTTTTTTTGCCCCGAATATGGCTTTCTATAAATATGTTTATATAATATGTATGGTAGTATCGTAAAATAATAAAGGTACATAGTTATTATAACATTATTATTTACTTTATGGTTATTTATTCTAAGGTAGTATGAAGTGACCTTTTTTTTTAAACTTTAGCGGGCTGGTCTCGAGCGGTCCGTTTCGGCGATAAAAGCGTTTCTAACATCATGCCTTACCGCCAAGCTTACAACATCAATCAGTCCACCACGAAATGAAAACAATTAAAGTAGAGGGGCGAGTGTCGCTTCTATAATATTCTATGATAGTACTATCTTAAATCGTGCCTATGATAGGCCGCCTATCCATTCTTATATTATTATCTATGCTTAAATCATGACCGTGGTCGTAATATTATATCTATGGTAGTAATCTCCCGAAAACTATGCTGATAACAACCAAGACCAGTGACATTGTGGTGTGCTAGTGAACGGTGTGTGAAGCCACAGAATAGATAAATTCGGTGAAGCAGCCTGCAGGCTGTCGAATGTCTTTGGAACTACGGTAGTGGTGGTAATATTATTTTATCGTGAGAGCAAGGATGCCGGTCTGCGCTGCCGCGACCCATCCGTCTGTGTGCATCCGTTGCTAACTTCATTTTTGTGTCCACTGTCCAGTGTCCACCAACAACATAACACACAAAAGTCATTCCCGGACCCCTAGGCGAACAAACTTCAACAGTTCAACATTGTTAATATCGAAATACTCGCTGTACTTGTGTAAGTCGTTGTTTGCTTAATGTTTCGCTCCGTCGTTTTCGTTCTTAGTCAACGATCTCAGTTCGCCCGATCCTCGATGCTGTCCGCCTGAGAGTCCAACATCGTCGCCTGATGCTCCACTTGCTGTTGTATTGATGTATCGTTGGATATCGTAGTTGTAGCAATGGTGAGTGTTCCTGAGGATCTTCATTCACTAATAGTGACCCATGTTAATGCTCTGCATTGTTTTTGGTTTCAGGCTTCACCGACCTCCGGACCTCCACTAAACACCCGTATAGCCCCTCCGATGATACCGCCACCAGCATTCCCTCCATCAACTCAGATGGGCTTTACACCAGGTGCCATACCTCCCGGCTTTATGGCTGCGGCACCAATGGGCATTGGACCGCCAGGCATGCCACCACCGTTCATGCCTCCGTTCAACATGAACTTGCCAGGTTAACATTGTTTAAATATACGTATTTTGTTTTTGAGAATATTACTAGGTATCTGCAGACATTTCTAAATAATATTTCGTCCCCGTTCATGCAAAACACACCAAGTCCAAAAACATGAATCAGCTTTTGAAATTTTTTCAAACTTTAAATGTATTCCATACAAGATACCATATGTAACCAAATTTTTTTCTTTCTTTTTTTAATTGAGTTTCCCTTAAGGGAAGTAGCTGTTAATGAGTAGTTGTAAATAATATGACACTTTGAAATTTATAGCTCTTATTATTGTTAAAATACAAATTTCTAAGTCGATTTTTGGACTTAGTGTACTTTGCATGAACGGGGACGATTTCTAATAATGAAATTGTACCCAAGTAATATAAACTCAGTACATGTTCAACAGATAACATATTATGCTTTATCGATTCTAGTTTTCTGTGTTCTCGTAATTGGGACGTACAATTTTATTCATATACATGATAGTGTACATCTATCATAATTCATAAATTATTTGATATTGTTTGTTATTACTTTATATATTAATGCATTATCTTTTGCTAGGTACCTATTTTAATTGTAGTATCATGTATAGAGCTTAGTAAAAAAGCTTAGGAAGTCTTCTCCCAGACATCAATTTTATGTTTAATAATATTAGTATAACATTATTATAATACTATTATAATATTATCATTACAAAATGCTGTCTGGGCTTATTTTACATAATATCTACATAGAAAATTTAGATTTATTATATACAATTTTTTATATGACCTATACAACTTATTTTATATTTATTATACCTAATACAAATGTCTTCTACCTAAGTCTGTGAACACATTTTAGGCATAAAAAGTATACATATTTTATTTATTTTTTGACAAGGTCATTTTTTACTTAAATACAGTATTAGATCAATTTTAAAATGTTATCATTTATAAGTATTAAGTACCAATTGAATGCATTGGTCACTTATATAATTGTTTTTAAATTTGTTGTGAAATTTGAATTGTGGTTGGTGGGTCTATTAACCTACTACCTATGATAATATATATATAAATGTATGTGATGTGTCTGCTGCATACCTATTGGCTGTTGTATGTTAGTCAAAATTTGGTTGTGTTCCTACTAAACATAATAAATATATATTATTATAATATATATCTAATACTAAACAGCAACTAACAAATTTACATAAATTATCAGTAATAAACTATGTAATAACAAAGTATAAAATAGATTAATGAAAAGTAGTGTAGAAAAGTTAGAGGTAACCAAAAAACTTGGCTAATTACTATCCGAGGCACAAATTGATTGTTGTTACAAAGCATTCTATGTAGTACCCGACGTAGTACCTATATAGAAAATTATATGTTATTATGTTATATACCTACTTTCATCGTAATATTGAAAATGCTTGTTAGTAAAAAAACAGAAAGTTTCCAAAAAAGTTCATTCATGGGCCTATTAGAATAATAATAATACATTAATTTTAAAATTGTATGTTATAAGAATAAAAACTGAATTTTTGAAATAAATGTTTTTACTTTGTATGCGCAAGATTTAAAAAAAAATTAAAAGTGGTCGGCTGCTTAAATATGTTAAAAGTCGTTGTATAGTAGGTAATCTCTATAATGTACAAATTATTATTTATTAAAAAAAAAAAAAAAATGAATGGGTATTTGTTGGTAAAATATATTTGTTTTTAAAAGTTAAATTAGTAAGTTTTTAAGTTGTAACTATAGATAACTTATTTTTGTTTTTAGGCGAAATTGTTGGAGCTCCAGTATCTTTTAACAAATCCATTTCACTACCATCAAAGTGAGTACTGTTTTCCACAAATGTGTTAGTTTGATCTTATCTAGTGTCCATAATTTATTATAATTAGCATAACATACTAGATACACATATATTTTTTAAGTCTATATATTATGTATTAAACGGTTGCAAAATTTAGTAAGCAAAAAAAATAGTTGAATCGTACACCTTCTTGTAATTATTACTTACACTTTTTTTTATAATAGAAATTAAATATAATGTTTAATGTATTAAAACTTTAAATTAAATTTGTGAAAATAGATTTTCTATCATTTATCACTGATCGACTCATACATACTAATTTATAATCTATATGTTCATTGCCTTTCCTTCAACCATTTTTTTTTTAAGGATCGCTACATTCTTCTTCAAGCCTTTCATAACAAAGAGCTAAAAACCTCAAATTACAATTTAATATTTGTTTATGAAAAAGTGATTATTGTTGGTGTAAATTGCTATATAAATAATAAACTTTGTAATTCAAATAATGTTTAAAAGTATATAATAACAAATATTTTGAATATTATTACCCTAGTAAGACAAACACTAAATAATCTTGAAAATAATATAAATTTAGTTATTTTTCTATGTTATGTTTTTGGTTTTTATTGTAGGTTTAATAATAACATTTTTTGTCTACCAAAATAAATAAATTTTTACTAGACATTGAATTCTGTTAATTTTCGTTTTATGTATGCATGTATAATGATAACTGGCCCTTAACATTCTACACTTTAAATATGATAAACTTTGATATTAGGCCACACACGATTCCTATTGATTTTGCTGAATGTCAGTACTACAGTATCTAAGATTGGTGGTGACACCCGAGAGAATAGGACTACGATTGGTAAGAGTTATCATAATTGAACAATAAATCATTATTACTTTTAAACAATTTGTGTTTATAACATTATTTTAATTAATTAATATAAATAGAATATTTTAAATAAATTAAATAACTGTTTGGGTGAATGATATCAAATGAGTTTTGGGTAAGTGGTATTAGTTAGTTTTATTCAAACTAAACATATTTTAGAAGCATGGTGTACAAAATAATTTATTTTATCTTATGAAATCTTTAGTTAATTCGTTATTTATTACTATAAATCATTTATTTTATGTGTCATATATTATTCATCCTGTTAATGATGAGCTTAAATACACATTTGGTGATAAATATAAATATTTAATATAATATAATATTCAGAATTCTTACAGGATATTATTATATAGTTTTTCCTATGTATATTAATGTGTGTGAATTTGTATAGTGATGAAACTAAACCTACAAGTGAATGGACTGAACATAAGGCTCCAGATGACAGATTATATTATTATAATGCAGGAACCAAACAAAGCTCTTGGGAAAAACCAGATGAGTTAAAAACAAAAACAGAGGTCAGTGAACATTATTCTTCTAGTTATCAATATTATTAATTTGTATATCATTATTTTAGCTACTATTAGATCAATGCCCATGGAAGGAATACAAATCAGATACTGGTGCTACATACTATCATAACATTAATACAAAAGAAGCAAGTTGGACCGTACCACCTGAATTAGAAGAGTTAAAAATGAAAATTGCCTCTGAACAGGGAATAATGTATAAATAATAATTATTTCTATTACCAATACAAATGTGATGTATACATATTTAATACTTTAATGGTTTTAGTCAAGCTCCACTAATACAGCAGTCCTTGGAAATTCCAATTGATAGAGGAATGGATTCAACAGGTAATGGTTAATGATACAAATTAATATAATTTGAATACAATTTATATACTATTTTTTTTTTTTCATTAGAAGATGGCACACTAAGATTTGTATTCTTTATTTCTCGCGTATCTTAAGAAAAACAAGTTTATGCAGATCAATCATTAACTCCTGAGAAGTAATTTTAAAGCTAAAATAAATAATCTTTATTTAAATTTAAAAAAAATATATTCAAAGAAATTTCATAATCTCTTTTCTTATTATTTTTACATTTTAAGCTTAAAATTTCATTTAATATTGCATATATGATATCAACTAAATATTAAATGTTTTAACTTTTTTAATGAGAATTGAAGATCAAAAGATTTCTTTTAGCACAAATCAGTTGTTTATGAATGGTCTACATGAAGCTTTATTCAGTATTATATTTTAAAGATTAACTGTAAAACAATATAAAATTGTGATGTAATAAATGTCACTCAGGGTTTACATTATACAGGATAACCTTGATTATAGAAATCTTTTATTATCCGAAGTAATATCAAATGCATTCCGAATGTATCTGAATGTCAATAAGCATTGTAGCACTTTCACATTTCCAAACTAGGAGCCTAATTTATTTGGATAATCGAGGTTCTATTGTATTACATATTAATAGCTAAGGGTCTATAAATAATTATCCTAGTATTCTATAATATTTGCAAATTTATTAGATAATCTATGAAATAATAAACAATAATTAATGTTATTTTATTTTAGTTCTTAATTTGTGAGATAAAAAATAAAATTGATTTCGATATTTCCCAAATTCTTAAAGAACTCCAGGTTAAACCAACTTAAATTGATGTTTTTCATGTGTAGGCATACAAACATACAAATCATGACTTAATTAGTTGTTTTTTACAATTTAATAAATGATAATTTATTAAATTGTAAAAAAACAACTATATTCTTAGAGAACTTTTTAATTTCTATCAAAGAAATCTGCATAATTATGTATAACCTATTAAAAACATAGAGGAAATATTTTTTAATTTATATTAATTTTTATTCATCATTCAATTATAAAATGTCTTAGACAGCAATTGTTTGCATGCCTACTTCAATATCAGTGTTAATTTTAAATTATACAGTTATACTGTTCAATATTAATCTGGCATTCACATTTTTTAAGTAGAAACAAATTGTGTATACCTATACATATAAAATATGTATTAAACTAAATAAAAATTGCAAGGTATATGGTTTGAAATATAAAAATTAAAAAAAATAATATATGATTTATTTTTAAGATTCTGGATCAGCTATGGATCAAGCAATGGCAGCTACTTTAGCTTCTATAGCTGTTCCTGATGAAAATAGACCTACCAATAATGTATCTGGCAAAGGGTTCAAATCTAAATTCCAAGCACAAGAAGTTCCAATTTTGAAAAATAAACAAGAATTAATTGATGCGTTCAAAGAACTTCTTAAGAAAAAGGTACAAATTAAGTGATTAAAATATAAAAATTCAAATGTTTTTATTTTTTTTTTCTGAATTGTAGAATATTCCAAGCAATGCGTCATGGGATCAAACTGTGAAAGTTATTAGTCGTGATCCACTTTATCCACAAGTAAAGAAGTTAAATGAAAAAAGGCAACTTTTTAATGCATATAAAACACAAAAACAAAAAGATGAAAAAGATGAACATCGATTAAAAGCTAAAAAGGCTAAAGAGGATCTAGAAAAGTTTTTTATGAAAAATGAAGATGTCACGTCTAAGACAAAGTATTACAGACTAGAAGAGAAATTTGAGCATTTAGATGTAAGTATATCATGTTGAAGATAATCTACAGTGTGTAGATTCTACTAATTTTATAGAATGATATTTTCTACAAATACAATTTTTACCATTTAAAATAATGTAACTTAAACGTCCTAAGTTAGGATTAAAATATATTATAATATGTAAATATTAAATTTAAATATATAAATTAACACAGTTAGTATAAATGTGTTACTCTGTACTCATAACAACTTACTACAAAATTAGTATTACAAACAGTATTTTAATGTATTTGTTCGTTCGTAAATACAACAAAAATCAAAGCATTTTATAAAATTTTGATTTTAACAACTACCAACATGTGGGAATGGGTAAATTTTATGTTGATTTAAAATCTAAAACTAAAAAATCGCCTCGAACGCGGTTAAAAAAGTCACAAACTGTTTGAACTTTGAAATTAAGGAAATTACATACAGATGTTAGCGCAAGCTAAAATAAAAGTAACTCTAAAAACTTTTACTATAGTTGCGAATATATCACAATTTTACCTACAATCATTGTAGGTTTTAGGTTGCACAGTACTTATATTGTCAGATTTTATATTTTAACTTCCAACATGAGCGATACATTTTAAGTACTTTAGAAATCATGGCCAGCATTCAATGGCATTATACATTATTTATTTACATTTTTGCATTTTATTAACATTATTTTCAACATTAAATTATGCATGTAAATCATATGGCCTACAAGGTATGGTTTTTCATAACAATTCAAAAAATATTTTTGATATTTTTGATTTATTGAACAAAACTAAACATCTTAAAAACCGCACAGTTCAAGTAAAAGAATTTGCATAAAAAAGGATGGCATTTTGAAGTTATGTTACTAATGAGGTTTTTATGACAAAATATTGATCTCCCCCCCCCCCCCCATTTCCATACTGCAAAGTTATGTGATAACCAATTTGTTCAAGAGATATTACAACACTATATTTTGTTAGTCATTGGCTCTTAAAAATATTGATAATAAAATAGGTAAACCTTTAAAATTGAATGTTTTAGATGCAGTTTTATTTTTGAAATTAAATACTTATTTTTTTGATATAACCCTTTTACAAAATAATAAATATACATTATTATTATTTTATTTTATATTTATATGATATTTATGTGTTTATTTAAGATTTGGAGGAATGTGTCTGAAATTGATCGACGTGATGTATATGATGATGTCATGTTTACTTTAGCCAAAAGAGAGAAAGAAGAATCTAAATTACAAAAAAAACGTAACATGAAACAATTAGCAGCAGTATTGGATTCTATGACACTAGTTGATCATACAACAACTTGGTATCAAGTTCAAGAAATGCTTCTTAACAATCAAAATTTTGTTAATGATCCAAAATTATTGGGTTAGCTTTAACTATATTAACTTAGGATAATTTCATTAATAATTAGGTTCAGTAGTATCTGTCATAAGTGATATACGACTACTACTGTGACATGGTAATATAGTATAATATATAATATAATATTTGATTGTATTGATAGTTTGAAGCTTGAATGAACCATTTCAAAGACGAACCCTATCAATTAGTTAAATTGATTTAGATTGAAATTACAGAAATTAAATAATCGTTTAACCATTATCATCTTGAACTTAACAGTGGCCTTATTATTAAAGCCTATTAGTTAAATTTTAAACTGTGAGTCTTTAAAATATTAATCTAAAAAAGATTAAATTAAATTAATGGTTTTCACACAAAATGTTCAGTTAGAGCTTAATTTATGGTAGATTTCATATAGAAATCACAATGTTGGACCACTTAATAGATAATATAATAAGGATAGCCTAACATTATCTAATATTATAAAAAAATGTTATTATTATTAAATATACAGTTAATTTTGATTTATAGGCATGGAGAAAGAAGATGCTCTTACAGTATTCCAAGATCATATCAGAGAATTAGAAAAAGAAGAAGAACATGATAAAGAAAGAGAAAGAAGAAGAAGAAAACAACAGGAGCGCAAAAACCGTGATAACTTTGGTGTACGTATTTTAACGGAATTTGTTTTTTAATTAAATTTATTTATTGCATAATTATTGTGAATTAGATGTTTTTGGAAGAACTCCATCAACAAGGCAAATTAACATCAATGTCATTATGGAAAGAGTTATATCCTATTATAAGTACAGATGTTAGATTTTCAGCTCTTCTTGGTCAACCTGGTAATATTTAATTTTGTTAACAGTGCATTAATATATTATTGTAATATGTTAACGTTAATTCTAATTTATATTTTAAATGTATAGGTTCTACAGCTTTAGATCTTTTTAAATTCTATGTGGAAGATTTGAAATCCAGATTTCATGAAGAAAAAAAAATTATTAAAGAAATACTCAAGGAACACTCATTTATAGTTGATGTATGTTATTATTTAAACAGTTGTTTAGGGTTTTTACTACAATTGTTTTCTCTGATTTAGGTAAGTACTAAATTTGAAGAGTTTGCTCGAGTAGTCTGCTTGGATAAACAATCGGAAACTTTGGATGCTGGCAATGTGAAATTGGCCTATCATGGTTTTGTTGACAAAGTAATTGAAAAGTCATTTATTTTAATTTTATTTGTTCACTATTTAATATTGATTATTTTTCGTTTTTAATAGGCTGAAGCGAGAGAAAGAGAAAGATTACGGGAAGAAAATAGAAGACAGCGGAAATTAGAAACAGCATTCCGTTCGTTGCTTAAAGAAATGGACGTTGACTATAAATCTGATTGGGATGATGTACGTGGACAAATTGAGAACCACCAAGCCTTCCAAGCCATAACTTTAGAATCTGAAAGACTTCGTATTTTTAAGGTAATGTCCACGTTGTAATATATATTTTTAATTTTGATATGATTAAACTATTATATTGGTAAAATAAATGTGTTTAAAAGCAATTTAATGTGTCTTATAATAATAAAACAATTTAAAATTTAAATATTTTATTTACATATACTCTGTTAACTATCTTGTATTTAAACCAGACTTTAATTCAATTTTATTTTTAAAACTTGATAAAATTATTACTTTTTCTTATTTTGGAATTGAATAATTAATAGGTACCTACTAAATAATTGAACTTAATGTAATAAATATTGAACAAAATTATTTTTAAAACCTTCCTAACTTCTAGATTTGTTTTAAGAATGTACAAAGAAAGTTAAACAAAATATTTAAGGTAACAATGTTTTAATTAAAATTAAATTAAACTTATATGTATGTATATTTATATGAGGATATATCCTATGGTGTTTTGTACTTTTTTGAATAGTGAATAGATTTTTCCATAATAGTCTACACTAATTGAAATCTTTATGACTTAACACTGTAACATACTCTATATGTATGCATATTTATAATAATCATCAAAGTATAATATAATATCATTGTTTGATAACAAAATTTTTTTTATTCTATAATGTTTTTAGAGAAACTTAATTAAAAAATATACATGTTTAGATGTGTATAGTACTGATTATTTAAATAAACACGAATTTGATCATGTAAGTGAATTTCTTGATAAATGTATGTGGTGTATGTAATAACTTTCATATATTATTCAGGAATTCATACTTGATACAGAAGAAGTTTGTAATCATCATCATTCTAAAATGAAAAAATCAAAGAAAAATAAAAAACATAAAAAGAAATCTCGATCAAAATCATTGGTAGGTTAAAAATAAAATGTGTTTTCTGACAGACAAACTTATTGTGTGTATATGAGAATAATAATAATATTTATGTATTATGTAATAATATTTGTGGTAAATAAAAATATCTAGGAATCCACTGATTCTGAATATAAGTATAGAAAAAAGACCAAAGAGGATTCGCCTGACGTCATAAGCGATAGTGAAAACCGAAGGCGAAAAAATAAGAAATCGAAAAAAAAGAAACATTCAGAAAGTCCTGTCACCCGATCTCGTTCTAGGGTAGATATTAAATTTATATTAAACTGAATAGTGCATGCAAAATATACAATAATTATATTATGTAAAATCACAAACCCTATATTCATTTATGATCCTATTGGTTTGTTTTTATTGCCATTTTGCAGTCGTCGAGTCTGAGGAGATCTGATTTAGAAGATGTGAAAAATAAGAAAAATTCCAAATCTGCTGAATTGAGTGATGACGATTTAGAAGCTAAACGAAAAGCATTGCTTGCTCAGTTGCATGATGAAATGAACTAAATCAATTTATTTTGTTGTACATAGTTACATTAATAATATGTTTTACGTTTTAATATTATAATTTATTTCCTGAATAAATTTTAATAATGGAAAACATTTCTATGTACGATCGATTGCAAGTTTTTAAATTTGCCATAACCAATGACCATTTTATGTATATTTGCTATATAGAAATGGTTGTTGTATAAATATGATAAAAAAAATAAATCATAATATAAAAATGTGTTGATGAACTTGAAAGATACATTTTTTTATTATCTATTCTATTTTATTATACATTTTTTAAATTCTGAGCGGAGCGAATTCGCTATTGTTTTTACAATGGTGTTTATTTTTTATTTTTTTATTTTTCCTTTTTATATCCTGTATACAAAATTTCTTCCAGAAGGAGTGCTTCGATTTCAACATATAGTACCTTATCTTTTAGCAAATTGGATCAAGATGGAACTTTAGAGAGGTCATTTTCTGATTTTCTCAATAGTCATTTAATGCCATGGGACAAACCACTGAAAAATTACGAAAAAAACGCTTAAAATGGGATTTTAATTTCTAACGTTTTGTTTATCACCATAGAAACGAATAAAAAATTATAATATTTTAATATTAATTCAACTTACATGATAAAATAAATAATAACAAAATATAAAATATCCAGACTGACAAACCGTCTCCGCTCAGAATTGTTTTTCTTATACAATGATATTATATCGTTGAATTCAAGTCTAATACAACCATTATACAATGACCCACTTGTAATCTACTTTACAGCAGAGCGAAATCCACTTACCTGCTATTTTTGAAATGTTGAATATTAAATACTCGTGTGACATTGTCTATTATAGGCTATGGTACTACACGCATCAGTTCACTGCAAGCACTTATTAACTATAAATGAGTTGAAGTTAAGCTCAGTTATAATCAAAGTTAAAATAAAATGTAGTTTCCCCACCATTTCTACAGTCATTGTAAAAGTTCCATATATTATAATAAATTGTACATAATATATATTATTTTTACTGCCTGTGCGATTTTGTTTTTAATAGTTTTAGCTGTGTGACGCATAATTATTAATATATTTATTATTCAGTATAATTTGTTAATAGGACTAGACACACTAGTGCTATGCAAAAGGTACAAATTTAAAACAGGTTGCACTCAGGAGTCAGGACATCGTCCCTCTTCAAATTTTTTTAGTGTTAGGTACCTCATGATGATGATAGTGCATCTTATATTTACAGTTGATTTTGCAAGTAGGTGTCAGTCTGGCTCACCCAGCAATTGCCAAGGGCCCTTAGATAATTTTCAATATTAAAGGGGCCTTGTACCCAAATGGAAATATTTATAAATAATCACTTATGAGTTGTGAATGGATATTTTAAATTCTTTTTGAACCAACGAGAATGTGGTTTATTCTACACATTGAGCATAGCATTCAAATCATTGCCAGATTCAGCGGTGTTTCAACTTGAATACATCTGGGCATCAAGTTGGTGTCCTAGATTTTCTAACTTCGTAAAGTAATAAATTAATAATAACCTATTAATGGTCAAAAAAAAAATTATTTTAAGAAATTACCTGCACTAATTTATTTTAAATTGTTAAGGACTCAATTTTATCCCTACTTGACAAGAGCCAAATGGTATGTACCCAGTTGAAATATTTTCTTTTTTAAATTCATCATCACTTTTTATCAAACACTCAAAATAATTTAATGAATGTATCAAATGACTAATAGTAATAAGTAGCAATTTATTTTTTTTAAAGTGTCATATAATAAAAATAATAATAATCATAATATAGTTTTAACTACTATTTTAATAATTATTATTTTTCTTTTTTATGTGTGCTATTTGTAAAAAGTATGTAAAACATAATAGTTGATTATAATTTTTTCCCTAATTATTGAGACCAACGGTTTTGACCAATTTCACTGAAATAAATAATGAAGAGTAGCAAGTGGGTAGGTAGGTGCTGCTCTGGTACCTGCTGGACAGTAGGTGTTGAGTTGGTAACTTTAATGGACGTGTTAGATATTATGAATTCAATGATATAAAATTATTCAGAGCGAAGATGGTCTGCCTGCCTTTATTACTAAATAGTAAATATGCATATTAAAATATATTTATTGCTATTAAATTTAGTTATTTTACTATTATTAATACAGTAGGTTAGGTTATTTTTGCAGTAAACATTGCATTTGAAAATGCCATTGTGTATATAAAATATAATAATATACTTTAAAAGTTTCAAGTAGGTACTCTAGTAATAATATTTCTTTATTTTTAAATTGCAACAAAATAACTAAAATTGAAATTCTTTGTTAAAATATCTATTTTCTTCCAAATCTTAAATTAAAATACATAAAAAACTGTGTTTATATTTTTTGGTGAACTACTCATGGCTTATGAGAAACCTTGTTTAAAATGTTCAATCCTTAGCTACAAAATTTGGAACATTTTATAAATTTTAAACTACAAAATGATTTGCAAATTTTTGATGCATTTTGACTTAATTAATTATAAAAAAAAGTAGTGCATAATATATGTGTCTAATATTTTTCAACTACTATTATAATAACTTAAGAGGACTCCTGAAAAATATTTAGCCTTTTCATAATAATTTTGTCCTGTACCTATTGAAAATGATAACATACATTTCAGAAAATTGACTATAATTTATATTATTTATAAGATAAAAAGTGTATTTTATTAAAATTTGGCAGTAGTTTCTGTAGCAGGTAATTAAAAATAAAAAATGTATTCAAATACTGTTCATTTATGTGATATTTTGTTTCAATAAAAGTTATTTTATTGGCTAAGTTTTTAATACAAGTTTATTATTAATATCTGATATAATATTATGCACCTAGGCACAGGCTATGAGGTGAATGAGGCCTCCGCAAGCTTGCTTTCAAAAGACATCATAATATTTTATTGTTAGATTAGACAATGTTAAATATAACAATAAAATAATACGAATTATTATATTTGATTTATGTATATTTTTATTATTATTAAATAAAAGGTAATTGTCTATATTGGTTACCAATCCTAAGCTACATTCTAATATATGTAATCTTTATCAATAAAAGTGCACATATATATCACATCATTCTGAGTGGTGTATTGGTAAATTTAAAGTGTATACGCACCTAAAAGTAGTTGAATATACCTATATATAACTTCTTTAAACAATTGGCTCGCCCCGCTCGAAAAATCATTACAATTAATATTTAATAATTAAGAAGCAGAATCTAATGTATAGACAACATCATTATTGACTGTAACTTCCTGTAAATATAATAAAATAGTTTCTTGCTATAAACTTAAAATATTTTTTAAAATATTACTAATTATTAGTTATTAGTAATATTACTATAATAAATTATTACTGAATACTGACCAAAAAAATAAACAACAATTAATAAATTTAAACTAATTTTACACACAGAAATAAAGAACTTATATAACTATTCAAACAAAAATCTTAAAAGACAGTTTTAATGAAACTCTGTCAGTTAGCTAAATTAATATATAAATTAAAATAGGTTAAATAAACAATTTAATAACTTACTTTTTTACTATCTGACAGATTATTAGTAATTGCAACTTCATCATCAGTAGGTTTGTTTTTTGATCGCCGACACAGAAAAAAAAATTGGTGATTTTTTGTGAAGTAGCAGTACGTTTATTACTATCCATTATCTATCATATAATAATATATGAAATAATATAAAATATTATATATACAATTAATAGAAATATAATAAGTAACTAATAGTTCGATTTGACAATTAGTTTGTATAAGTAATAACACAATAAATCAACAATTATTATTTATCGGCTATTGCCATTATCATTTAGTTTGAAACACAGATATAAATTTTAATTAATTTTATATCTGTGGTTTGAAATTACACATACGTATATAATAATTTTATCAATAATCGTACACGATATTTTGACTATGGATCTATTTTTAACTATTATAATAACCTAAGACCGTGATAATAACCATACACGGTACAAAATTCGATGTATACACGATAAAGAAGTGGTTTACAATCTATTTTTGAAACTTTGGGACACAGTTTGCCGTTTGGGAACCGCTGCTATACACTAATTATGAATTGTATACCAGGCGCGGATCCAAGGGGGGGGGGGGGGGTGAAGGGGGAGTACGCCCCCCAAAATCCCTAAAATGGGTTTGTGTAATTTATATAATATATCGGGTTTTTGATTATTTTCGTGGTTCATTACAACTACAAAATACAGTATTTTAAAGTATAAATTTACGAAAAATAAAATAATAACATTTTATATGTATTGTGTGCGAGTGTGTAAGTGTGTCAGGTACTGTGTTAATGTGTTATAGGCTTATAGCTAAATTGCGTTCCGTCATCGATCGTCGTCGATGATAAACAATTTCTTGCTATCGATGACGATAATTAGATAGTCTTTGTCGATAACTAATAACTATTACCCGAAACCAAATATCATTATTATTGTCAGGCTTTATTGTAATGATCTTTTCCAACTGCACAAATAAAATATATATTACAGTAATAAGTGGGGTACTCCACACAAATACACTATTTAAATTATATAAAAATCTTTACACGAACAATTTTCAAACTAATTTTTTTATGAATTATTGTGTAAACAATTGGTTATTAAGCATAATAATAATATTTTTAACCATTTATGGATGAAAATTATTTTTTTAAATTGTCTGTTTTTGGAATGTTTTTCCGCCTTATTATTTTCAATATCTTGTAAATCCCTTTTTAGACCTTGAGTTTGAGATGCTTCTGCGAACACTCCTTTGAACAAACTTTGTTCGCGTGCTTTAGGAGTATCGTTTACTCGGCGACATGTTTCATTAGTCCACGATAAAACTGCATCTCTTGGGTCCCATAAGGATAAAGGTGGTATGTTGAAATGAACAAATAAATATTCATTCTCCAACTCAACAAACAAATTTTGCCTATCAGCAGCTGTTAAAATGTTACTGCTCTTCATATGCACTATGTAGTTTAGCAGCGAGAACTCGAGAAAAAATAGTTAGTAAGGTGATAAATGATCCTGATTTAGAAAGATGTTCAACAAAAGAGGCCATGGACATTTTACGTAGGTTGTCAGTGTTGCTAACTTCTTGAATTTCTTCATATTCGAATACAAAATTTGATAAGTCTAAATCCGTTCCAATCAACTTGTGTACTTTTTTTGAATTGGTCTTGTGTCAATGTGCCTTAACTAATAAATGGCTTAAGAACTTGTACTAATTCGTCATTAATGTCAATTCGGTCTAATAAAAAATTGGCTAAACTCTCCACTAATTCATTACAAACAGAAGTTTTTTTTAACACGTTCGACGCCGATAGCGAGCGCGTAGTCGTCATTCGTTGTCTGGCGTGACTGATTTCACGTACTACGTAGTAAAACAACACAATAATACGTCATACATAATTTAAATAATTTTGGAAAAGTAATTTTTGTTGTATTTCTCAAGTGCACATATTCACTAAGCCAACTGCACATTTTATATTTCCTAATGCACAATTAGTGTCCTACTGCACCTTACAATAAAGCCTGATTATTGTACCATTATGGCATTGCAAATAAATAAAATATTATTATCGGTATGACTTGCCGTCGTCGACCATCCTTACCGTTGTCATTTCTGGGGGAAAAAAAACATTTCAAAAATATAATTAATAATATTATTGAAAACCGACCGTCCATCGTCGGCCGTCGCACATAATTCCATTTGTGAGAAGTGATATTTTTGTGCATTCGGCAATCGGCATTGCATTACCTAGCGTGAAATATAATGTACGCTGCGCATATCTTGTATAATATTATACTAGACGTACTCTGTGTCTACGTTGTGTAATAAAGCGGTTTTTGCTGGAGCCCTGGAGGATACGATTTTAAGGACAATTTTGCGCTCCCCCTCCCGTAAAATATTTCTGGATCCGCCCCTGTTGTATACACGCTCGGCAGTTGCCAGTTACCGATTGTCTTCACAAGAACCCGAAGTCGGGTAAAATTTAATCGATCTTCATGCGGGTACGAGGCTATTTTTGGACAGTGTACTTAATGTAATAATAAAATATTATTGTATTAATTTGATTATTATTATTTTTAATTGTTGTTTGGTGATAATATGACTGAATTATGATAAATTGGAAGCGTGCGTATACCCATAAAAGACTAATTTTATTAAAGGTATACACATAAATCCAAAAATAGGGATCGGGTATACGACGTATACCCGCGTATCCCCTCCAATACAACACTGCTGATGCCCCAGCGGTCTGAAGCTTTACACATACAAATAAAAGGCATAATACTAATTATTAAAGTACCTAGGTACCTACCTTTGACCAATATTCACCACAGCGCGCAGACTTCATGTGGGAGGTCGTAGGTACCTAATACCTAGGTACTTAATTGTTTGACATTTAAGCTGTGTATTTTCAAGTTTTTTTATGTTTATTTAACTGGGTAGGTATCTAGTAAGATGTTTTGTTTAATTTTCAATGTAGGTACAGTGCCAATATTATTGTATTAAGTAGGTACCTAAACTTTTTCTTATATTGCCCTCGAAAAACCTAGTACCATTAATTATAAATACTAGTATTTATAATCAATGCTAGTACCTATTAAATTTTCAAACTTTTTGATACAACGAACATTTTTTATTGACATTTATAGAAAAAAACTAAAAACTTGAAAATTACAAATGTCAATAAATGGGTCAAAATATTTAGAAAACTTTATGTTATATTATAGAATATGATAAAATAAATATTTGTTAAAAATTTCAAGCACCTATATAGGTTAAGTACCTAGGTAATATGTTATGTAACAAATATATATTTTAAGTTTATAAGGTTTATATAATGGTAAAATTAATATTGGGTATAAAAAATAGCAAACATTTATTTCGTATATAATTCACTATTAATTATTATTGGGTGGGTTATTAGGGTCTCCTAGCTAGTTATGTCATCAAACAATCATAACAATAACAACAACAATAATATTACATTAACATAAACTTTAAACCTATTAAATATTTAAATGGGTGACGGAGTGGCCGAGCAGACTAAGGCGTCTGTTGCGACGTACACCGACGCCGGTTCGATACCTCGGCTATAGGTGGCATTTTTCTTCGGGCAAGTCACGGAGTCCAGAGAACAAGTGCTGCCATCCCCTCTGCCCGGACATAGCAATTACCCACGGGTGCCCAAATCAAAAATTCTGCCAAAAACAAACACACACGTATTCCTCTCCTACCAAAAAAAAACCTACAAACAAAACAAAAGTGGATGTCGCTCTGCTGTACAGTATATTACAAGTGGGTCATTGTATAATGGTTGTATTAGACTTGAATTCAATGATATAATATCATTGTATAAGAAAAACGATTCTGAGCGGAGACGGTTTGTCAGTCTGGATATTTTATATTTTGTTATTATTTATTTTATCATGTAAGTGGAATTAATATTAAAATATTTTATTTTTTTATTCGTTTCTATAGTGAGAAACAAAGCGTTAGAAATTAAAATCCAGTTTTTTCGTAATTTTCCGGTGGTTTTTTCCCGTGGCATTAAATAAGTTTTGAGAGAATCAAAAAATTACCTTTCTAAAGTACCATCTTGATCCAATTTGCTAAAAGATAAGGTAGGTACTATATGTTGAAATCGAAACATTCCTCCTGGAAGAAATTTTGTATACAGGATATAAAAACAAAATAAAATAAACACCATTGTAAAAACAATAGCTAATGACCTAAGTTGCTGAGCTTAAGCTAAATAAAAAAAAAAAAACCTATTTAATTAGTTTTACCTTTTTCATAATCATATCGTTGCCAGTTATGTTTAACACTAATAACACGTTAGAGTTTACAAAATGAATTTGTTTGATTCAAATTACTTTTTTGTTCCACAACTTATTCAACTCTGTAGCTATTACAATTACACTGCATACTTCAAACATTTTCTTTTGTTGCTCAATTCTAATATTAACATCACCTTCTTCAAGGTTAGGAATGATTTTGACAATAGTACATCGATTTCCACTTGAGTAGTTAAATAGTAGGTAGGTTAGCAGACAGTCTATAACGCCGTGTCACGAACAAATATTAAAATGTATTGAAATTAGGGGTGTTCGATTATTTCGATTATTCGATTATTATGATTATTTTTTTTCTTCGATTATTTTACAGTTTTTATAAAATTCGATTAATCGTCAAATAATCAAAATTCGATTAATCAATCAATCAAATAACCAAATTTCCAATTAATCAAATAATCGTATTTCTGATTAATCAAACGATCGAATTTTTCGAATAAACAAGATAATTAATCGTTGTTTTGACGGTTCGAATAAACTTCTATTTTTAGCACTTTGGGAATTTTGTATTCTATTCCCTTTTGTGCGGGTCCGTGTTTACTTTACAGTTTACACCAAAACACTAATCTTCATTAAAAAAAAATCGACTATTCGGTTAATCAGTCATAAAAAAAAATCGATTAAATCGCTTATTCAGTCATTAAAAAATCGGGTATCGATTAATTAGTCGTTATAAAATCGATTTTTGGTTTGATTATTAATTTTCGATTAATTGAAATAATTGATAAAACGTGAAATGAATAATCGAGTGGTAAAAAAAATAATCAAACAGCCCTAGGTAGGACCTAGGTGGGTACCTACTCATCATATAGCTGACCTTCTCCAAAACTTTTTTCCATTTATTTTTACACCTTAAAAAAAAATTCCATAATAATAGAGAATAAGACAAACATTATATACATACGTTGAGCTTAACCATGATTCAAACGATATTAATTCTTGTTAATGACTTCAAAAATTTAACTTTTGATATTTTTCATTTCAAGGTCTACATCACATAAATGTATAATTCATAAACTTACATCACCTAGCTTTTGACTACCTATTTATTACTATAAAGTTTTCTCTCTCTGGGCAGGCAACTGAAAAGTTTAAATAATACCTTCACAATTAATTATTAAATATGTACCTATATACGAATTAAAAAAAAATAATATATGATGATGAAAAAATTAATAAAAATCGTTAGGTATAGCGCATTTTCATAGATAAATAATATATTATATGATTTGATTAAAAAATATAATAAAAATCGTTATAGCGCATTTTCACAAATAAATATATTATAATAATATGATGATTGAAAAATATAATAAAAATCGCATAGTAAGAAATTTTATATTTTATGAGGTTTATTTCTGTAACTTGAAAACTTAACATAATCGTATTGATTATATTGATTGATATTAATTTTGTTTATTGTATAATCTGAATTTATTAATAATTTTGTTGTACAACAATTTTATTCCTACATAACTGTAAGTATTACAACATATGTTGGAAAGAGAGTTTGACTAAAAAGATGCAATATATTTACAATATTAAGCAGTTTGTTTACTAAAATTGACCTATAAAATAAAAATTATTATTGTTATGAAAACGAAATGACGGAGATTATAAGTTTATTTAGATATCATTAGGCGTCATAAAAACACGTGTCTTATACTATTCATACATTAATCCTTGTATCTAACGAAGTACATGCTTATGTAGTCTTATTTCAATGGCTTACATTAAGCATTTACGAACACTCATAGCATTTACCACGAAGTTGATGTTAATTGTCATTAATTACCATTTCAGAATCGACTTATTTCAAACTAGTCATGTCCAGACGATGCCGTCACTTGGTGGTATGGATGGCTAGGAAACATAACTCTTACAAATTATAGGTACCTATATGGTTACAAATCGTATTTTACTCAGGCACGGATCCAGAGCAAAGATCTGGGGAGGGGGGGAAACAATTTTTTTACAACAAATACAATTATAACAAAATATTATACTTTACTAAACAAATTGTCATAATAGTAGGTATAGGTAATCAATGTGATAAATAAATTAATGATTATTTAATATATAAAGCGACAAGGTGAAAAGAAGTTTAGATTTTGTTTATTTGTTATTTAATATATAATATTTATATTTATAAAAAAATATGTCTAGGCCCCTAGGCCCCACCCCCCTGGATTCGTCCCTGATTTTACTTCATGGTAATCTGAAACAAATTTACAACTCACTTTAGCGTGTCTATCTAGAACACAAGTTAAGAACAAATATAAAAATGCAATAAGTCTGCATGAGCCTGGTTTTTAATTTTTGTCTTACGTTTAAGACGTATAACATCGACAATATTTACATTTTGCACATCACAATTATTTAGATGTACCTAATGTACCTAATGTTTTTATTATGATTTCATGTTATACTTATAACATAGTTGCAACGTTAGCATACTATTGTTTATAATTATTTTAAGATAACAATATTATGTATATACAGTCTCGAGTCTCGTATTATTAATTTTAAATAAAAAATATAACAGGTAGATGATATTTTTTGATATTAGTTAAAGGTCAACTTTCCATAATAATTTACATATATTATAAGACAAACGTATTAAAGACATTGTCATCTATGAGAATGGCCAAAAGAGGCTCTGTCATAAATATCTTGCCGCTTAACCCCATAAAGTTGTGCAAAGTATAAAAAATATTATTGAAGCGGCCATTGCTCTTTCATTACAGATTAGGTTAGCACTCATTATATTTTCAAGTTTGGCTTCCAGGTCGACTGACCTGCTTGTTATGAAAGTAAGTAATTAACGTTTGCAATCTGTGTCTGTATTCTTTCGACCATGCCTCGTTAATCTCATAATATGATAAGACAAACTGCCTATAAAAAAATGGTATAACACTAAATGTAGTGATGGGCTGATGACTTCGTGATCAGAAACAATCGACCTTGACAATAATCCAAAAGTCGTAATATTTCCAACAGTCATAACTCACAGTAAATATTATATACATATAGATACTTACATATCTATTGATTAATGTTAGGACTTTGCGAGCTGCACACACAAACACATGTAAATAAAAATCATTGAACCCATACGTGTCCGTGTGATATACCTTATAAACTTGGATCGTATACGTGTGATAAACCTTATAAACTTGGATCGTATACGTGTGTGTGTTGCCAGGGCTGGATTGGACAAATTCGGCCCACCGATTTTTCAGTACGTTATCGGCCCCTTACAAACTGGCGGCCCTCGGTTACGTTCTTATTCCATGCATATTTTTTTTCTTTATAGTATTCATTTCTTCAATTTTTAATTCTTGATATATTTTTAGTCGGTGGCCCCTTCTCATGACTTGAACGGGAAAAATTGTTGCGGCCCACCGAGTGTTACTATCTGTAACTCGCCGGGTCAACCCGGTCCTGTGTGTTGCAAATTTACAAGGCTGGGCAAGTTAATGATTTTTTTAACCTAGTTAAGTAAATATGCACCAATAACAAAAAGTTAAAAGTTAAAAGTTAATTTAACTATAGGTTATCTCAGTAGAGTTAAAAGTTAATACACACTTTTTGTTAACTTTTTATTAAATTAAAAAAAGTTAATTTGTTTGTACAACACTAGCGTATTTAATTTTTTTTCAAAACTAAATTATAGACTAGGTATAGATGTTTATACTTTCTACAGTATATTTCCATATTATAAGTTAGATTCGAATGATATAAATTTTAACTTTAAATAATTTACGGTAAATATTTTTCGACATGAAAACGAAATAGACTGAAATAGTGAAATATAATAAAATTAAAAACAAAATAAACTAACTTAACTTGCATATTAAAATGAAAAATTATTAATTAATTTCACGTTAATTAAAAAATAAATTTAGTAAGTTAACAGTTAAGTAAATGCAAAGCCAAAAGTAACTATAGTTAAGTTAAAAAGTTAAAATAAAATTAACTTTTTAACTTGTTAATGCCCAGCCTTGCTGATTTTATTTATTCTCATCAGTGTTTGGTAATTACTCCGAGTATAGTTAAATTTCCTAATACGGATCGCATATTATATTATAATTAATAATATATAAGACATAGATAATACTAGTTTAATATTGCGGGACGTGTGTTATTCGTTTCAGTTCGAACAATCAATAAACGTAATAATTAATAATACCTACCATACACATTATATTCATATATGCTTAAAATATATTTCATACACAAACAAGAACATAATATAATGGTCTACCATTCGTCACAAAAACAGAAATCCAATGATAAATATTGTGATAAGTCTATCAGATTATAATAAAAGGATTGAACGTCTTAATTACCCACTCACTCGTCATGGATCACATAAACATATCATGTTATCAATGTTATCATGTTGTTTTTGATCCGAGGAGTGAACAGTGGTCGGACAGAATAGTTTGTAGACGTAGTATTTGGTTTAACGGCTACTACTGCTGCAGTCGACAGATTCGTAATATTCCGCTAGAAAATTATATTATTTAATATATTATTATACGTATATTTATTATTGTTTTTTTATCGTTTTAAACGTATTTTATATTTTACTCATACGGTATGGTATTACTTATACAAAATACTACTCCGTAGAACCCATTTGGACGTTTTTCGTTCTAGTCTCGGCGGTGATTTTCAGAAAATTCCATTTAAAGTAATTTATTCTCGCGTATAACCAAAGTTACTATTAATTACCTACCACTATGAAATTTAATTCACGTAAGTAAACGTTTAGATTTTTATCGCAAGATAAAATGTTATATTTTTTTTTATTACATAAAAAAAATTAAATTATGCATTTACAGTAATTTTATCGATATTTTACGCAATTAATTAATGTATATAAACATTAGACACTTAGGTACATAGGTAGTATTTTTTTCTTTTGTTAAAACTTAAAGACCTTAAAAAACTCTATTATTAAAAAAAAATTCAGGGACTGGATCCAGAACCAAAAGAACCAGTTGCTGGAGAAAATCTAAGAACTGGGACCTTGGTTGGGACCTATATTTTACAATGCTTAGAACTGGAATTAGAACAGGAACCTATTTTAATAAACGATACGTTTTCTAGTTCTTTTAGATGTTTATCGCTTCTAAGAAATAATTGAACATTTTATTTAAATTGGGTTTTGATGTAAACAAATAGTTATTTTCTTATATAATGATATTATATCATTGAATTCAAGATTAATACAAACCATTATATACATTGATCCATTTGTAACCTACTGTACAGCAAAGCGACATCCACTTATCCGCTTTTTTAAAAAAACTGAAACTTATAAAGTATATTATTATGTACAAATATAATAATAAACAAATAGGTATAATTAAATTTAACTGGCTACCGTATTTATAGTAACAATAGGTATAAATATAATATGAAAAATCCTAGGTTGGCTGACAAACCATTTCCACTCGGAATCCTTTTCCGTATAGTGTATATAATGATAATATAAATTAAAATGATATTATCATTGAGTAAATTCAAATTTAACACCATCCATTACAGTGATCCACTTGTAACCTACTGTATAGCAGAGTGACACCCCCAGGCCCCACTTGCCCACCTTTAGAATCTGAGCGGAGTGAAAGAATAATGTATTGGTTTTACAATGATGTGTGTTTTTTTTTCTGTCTGTCAGCAACATATTTTAGTAACATGCTTCGAGTTTTGAGATCAGCATCTTTTCTGATAGAAAATTGAACTTAGTTGGTACTTTTGAGAGGTAAAAATTGAAAAATTCCAAGTAGTTTTAGAAAGCGTCGAAAAAATTACCGACAAAATACGAAAAACCTCTAAAAATGGAATTTTAATTTCTAACGATTTGTTTATCATCATAGCAACGAATAAAAAATAATAATATTATAAGGACTACGGTAACCGCTCAGAATCGTTTTTTGTATAATATAATGGTTTACATTGTATTCAAATATAACACATCCATTACAACTAGGTCCTGTACAGCAGATCGGTACCCACTTGTCCACCTTTTAGATTCTGAGCGGAGCAAGGAAGCTATTGTTTTTACAATGGTGTTTATTTTTTTTATTTTTATATCCTGTATACAAAATTTCTTCCAGAAGGAGTGTTTCGATTTCAACATACAGTACCTACCTTATATTTTAGCAAATTGGATCAAGATGGTACTTTAGAGAGGTAATTTTTCGATTTTCTTAATAGTTATGTAATGCCACGGGAAAAAACCACCGGAAAATTACGAAAAAACGCTAAAAATGGGATTTTAATTTCTAACGCTTTGTTTATCAGCATAGAAACGAATAAAAAATTAAAATATTTTAATATTAATTCAACTTACATTATAAAATAAATAATAACAAAATATAAAATATCCAGACTGACAAACCGTCTCCGCTCAGAATCGTTTTTCTTATACAATGATATTATATCATTGAATTCAAGTCTAATACAACCATTATACAATGACCCACTTGTATCTACTTTACAGCAGAGCGACATCCACTTACCTGCTTTTTTATATCAATAATAATAGAAAAGTTATACAATTAACACATAATAATATAATAATGTTTGGATAAAAAATAATATCCAGATATAAGATTAAAATTCTGTTATCTATTATTGGTATTTGGTGCACTGACGCAATATTTTAATTTATTAATAAAAAGTAAAATGATAATATTAAAAGCGATAATTTACCTATTACTTATACCTACTCTATAGTTTAATATAGAACATGTAATATTTTAATTATATTATGCTTAAAATATTTACACATATAGGTACCAATATTATAACATGATGTCCTATTCGACACAAAACAGAAATCCAATGATCATTAATATTCTGTTAAGTCTATAATTAGATTGCAATAAAATTATTAAAAGTCTTAAATCATCCACTTACTCGGCACTAATCACATAATAATATTATCATGTTATCATGTTGTTTCTTGATCCGAGTAGTTTAAATAGTGCTCAGATGAAATAGATAATAGATTGCGTTTTGTTCAACATCTACCACAGCAGTTAACGGATTCGTTATATTCCGCGGGAACATATTGTCATATTATTTAATATATTATTATTGTACGCATGTTTATTTTAATTTGTTTTATCGTTTAATCGTGTTGTATTTATTTAGATGGTATTACACTATTACGTACCTACACTGTATACTAATCTTTAGAACCCAAGTGGACGTTTTCGGGGTCGTAAATGTTTTTCGTACTGTAAACAATTTTACTATGGTTGTTTTTTTCTCTCGTTAAACCAAAATTTAAATTAATGCATTTACAGTAACGTCATCATTACGCTACGCAATTTAATAATGTACTTAAACATTAGACACATAGGTTGTATTTTTCGTTTGGTTATAACTTATAACCCTTCAAAAACAGAGTCGTTTTAAAAATGAACTTACAACCCGTATTACAATATTTATCTCTGTGTATTTTTTATATTAATAATAATAGACATATTATAAAATGTACACATAATATATTGTTTAGATAGAATATAATATCTAGATAGGTAAGATTAAAATGATGTTATTTATTATTGGTGCACTTACGCTATATTTAAATTTATTAAAAAAAAAAGCAGGCAAGTGGATGTCACTCTGCTGTACAGTAGGTTACAAGTGGGTTATTGTATAATGGATTGTATTAAACTTGAATTCAATGATATAATATATTTGTATAAGAAAAACGATTCTGAGAGGAGATGGTTTGTCAGTCTGGATATTTTATATTTTTATTATTAAATAATAACAATATACATTTTATTATATCATGTAAGCTGAATTAATATTATCATATTATTATTTTTTATTCGTTTCTATGGTGATAAATAAAGCATTAGAAATTAAAATCCCATTTTTAGCGTTTATTCATAATTTTTCGGTGGTTTTTCCTATTGATAACTAGGAACTATTTATACTATTGATAAAATCGAAAAATGACCTGTTTAAAGTACCATCTTGATCCAATTTGCTAAAATATAAGGTACTATATGTGGAAATCGAAGCACTCCTTCTGGTAGAAATTTTGTACACAGGATACAAAAAAAAAAAAATAATAATAATAAACTCCATTGTAAAACTACTAGCTTCCTCGCTCTGCTCAGAATCTAAAATAAAAGTAAAAATGAAATATTAAAAACAATAATCTACCAAAAATCATTTATTCGCTGCAGGACACGTGTCTCAGAGGTGGGTGATGGCTGTGATGGGGATGATGGGTCTCACAATGGCGTATGTGATGCGGGCCTGCTTAGGAATTACGCTCACGCAAATGGTCAAGCCCGTGGTGGTGGTGGTGGATAGAGGTGCGAAATCCGTTCGGCATGATTACTGTCCAATGCAAAAGTCGTCGTCGCATGGTCACCCAAAGTCCAACAGGACAGTAATAGTGGAGGGTGAGTTCCAGCATCGGTTCGATTGGGACGAGAAGACGCAGGGTGAGATTCTGTCGTCGTTCTACTATGGTTACATACTCACGCACTTACCCGGCGGTGTATTATCCCAGAGGTTCGGTGGCAAGCACACGATGGGAATAGGAATACTATCCACCGCAATCTTCACGTTGATGACTCCATATGTAGCGAACATGGGTCCGAGGCCACTGACAATTCTTCGGTTCGTCGAAGGACTTGGAGAAGTAATGACGGCGATTGACACTACATACGGTTTTAATACAACTTGCGTCTAACTTACAATTTTTATTATCCAGGGAACTACTTTCCCGGCTCTCTACACGCTCCTGGCACAGTGGGCCCCGCCTGAAGAAAAGGGAAGACTCTCTACAGTAGTGTTTGCAGGTAACATAATATTATATACATAGATACATTATACATATATTATATATAATATATATATAAACAAACATTCATACTAGGTACTTATAATATCCAATATATAAAATTCCGGTGTCACAATGTCAATGTTAGTTACCATATTGTACTCCTCCGAAACGGCTTGACTGATTTTTAGGAAATTTTATATGCATATTCAGTAGGTCTGAGAATCGGCTACTATCTATTTTTCATACCACTAAGTGATAAGGGTTGTCCAGAAAAAAATAAAAATAAAAATAATAATAGTATATTATTTATTGGTTGCTATTGGTTAACCGGGCATGTTTGTTAATTTGTATTATTATTTTTTGTCGATATATATATATTATATATATATATATATAAGTGAATGTTTGTGTGTAGATTAAACCTCTGGGAAGAAGATACGTTAATTTAAAAAGGGTTCAATTTGTTTTTTTTTATTCATCGGATTTTAGTACAGTTAGGTCAGGTTAGGATTTTCTATTAATTGATTAGATTAATCCACCGTAGGTGGAATTGAGTAAAAACTATAAACTTGGGGTAACTTTGATACTTTAGAGTTAAATCAAACACTTACGTACAAACAGGACGATAGATTGCCTACCTGATAATATACTGCTGCGAATCCAAATTTTTATTCCAGGCAACAGAAAAGTTAAGATAAATTTTACCATATCTACACCGAATATTAAATAACGAATTGAACAAAGTTTGAGTCATAAAGAGTTGGTACATTAAACGGGAAAGAAGTGCACGGGATCAGCTAGTTATATTATATAAGAAAGATCTACTTTGGCGTACAGAAAGTGTCTTAAATGGCTACTGTAATTGATGCGTTTGGTTAGAATTTAATGATATAAAATCATTGTATATTAAATACGATTCTGAGCGAAAATTTTCTGTTAAACTAGCGTTTCCCAACCGGCGTGCCGCGGCACATTGGTGTGCTGTGACTCGTGAGGCATATATAGGTGTGCCGTGAAATGTCATGATTATGCTTAGGTAGAATTTCGATAATAGGTTAAAATATATTGAAATGAAACCAGTCCCAAATTTCTCACTAGGACTAGATTTTTATAATGTAATCGCAACATAATCGTAATGTAATATCTCTGTTTTTCCATATCAATAAATTTAATATTTGTAATAAATTATAATATTATTTTACAATATGAGTTATCCTAGCCTAAATAAACACACCATTTTAAATTATTTGCTATTAATTTACTGATATGCTACTTTTTTGGTTTTAATATGATAAAGCCTAATATCCTAATATTAAAAATATATCTTCTTATATATATAAAAATGAAAGTATGTCTGTCTGTATGTTCATAGATAATGTCATGATAATATCCTTGATAATATCTATCATAGGTAATGTCCATAGTAACCATCGGTTACCAAGGTATGAAGCTATTATAATAATAATTATTGGTTGCCGGGCACGGGATCATATAGCAGAAGACAGACTAATTTAAAAAGGGAGAGGACCAACCCCGGGAGGTGCTCAAACAGGGATTTTGAGATTTCCGATGGACATTTTTGTTTATAAATGGTTGCCGTGGGTTTCAAAGCTATTATAGTAATGCTTATTGGTTTCCATTGTTTTAAAATTGTTGTTATGGTAACCGTTATATTATAAAATAAAACTTATTATTCATATAGATTTGGCAGTAATGGGTAACGAAGTGTACGGGATCAGCTGTATTAGGTATATATTTATCAAACATATACAGTATAAGTCAGTGGCAAGTGTGCCACGGCCAAAAATGATTATGACTGGTGTGCCGTGAGGGAGAAAGGTTGGGAAACGCTATGTTAAGCTATATTACTAAGTACAGTAAAACCTCTAAATAGCAGACTAGTTATCATCTCTGAGACACTGCTTTATCGGGAAAACCCGGAAAACAAGCCGGTTTCGTCCGATTTTAAATATTTTTGGAACAAACTCTTCACACGTTTCGACAATACAATTTCGTAATAGCTTTAATCTATTTAAAGGTATTATTTAAAAGTATTTAAGCTCACCGAACTACCTAAACTTGTCCACGTTCGTTATTAAGAACTATGAAGTATCCACTATTTAGAGGAGCGCAATTCAATAATAAAATTCCAATGGTGCTGTGCCAGAATGAACATTTTATCCGTTATTGAGAGGCGTTTGCTAATAAGAAGTGTCCGTTAAGGGAGGTTTCACAATATATTTTATGATATTATTTCTATAAAAGGAAAGATACTTAATTTGAAAATGAGAGCATTATTTCGACTACTTATCGTGTAAAAAGAAGAATATAAAAATAAAAAAACATACTCCTCTCAGAATCTAAAACGTACAGTTATATACGTCTAATATTTATACATATAAATAACATGTTTGTCGACCAGTTATCGTGAACTATTTATGATATATTATACATAATACATATTTATAACATATAATGATGATAATAATGTTAACTATATGTTTTCAACAGGTACGCAAATAGGTAATATTTTCTCAAACTTCTTGAGTGGTTTCATCATACAATACACACCCGGCGGTTGGCCGAATGTCTTTTACTTTTTCGGCATAACCTCGTTGATTTGGTTTGTGCTCTGGTGTGTGCTCGTTTACAACGATCCAAAATCCCATCCGTTCATATCAGACACGGAGCGTGAATATTTAAAAAAGTCAATCGGAAGCCTAGAAAGGAAAAGGGTACGTGAGAATTCATAATGAACGGCCATCGAAACCAAACGATATTTTCCATCCCTACGTGACAAAAATATCATAATTTAATATTTGGATTGGTTAAAACAGGAATTGCCCTCTACGCCATGGAAGTCCATATTAACGTCGTGGAAAATATGGGCACTGATTTTTATTGAAGTAGGACATGATTGGGGTGCTTTTACGATTATCAGCGATCTCCCAAAATATATGAGTGACGTTTTACATTTTTCCATTAGTGAAGTAAGTCTGGTCATAATTTGAGATTTTGATAGTTTACAGTGTACAAATATGTAGACATTAGTAATATTTAAAACGTTTTCCTTTATAGAACGGTTTATTATCGTCCGTCCCATTCATTGCACAATGGGTTACGTCGATTTTAGCTAGCATTTTGGCTGACTGGCTGATAAGCAAGCGAATAATGACCGTCACTGCGGTCAGAAAAATTTTTGCCATTATAGGTGATGTTTAATGTGAAAAAATCACTTTTAAAAATGCCGGTAACTGACATATAATATTATGATTTCAGGAAATGTCGGGCCTGGTATTGGTGTAATGTGTGCTTCGTTTGTCGGATGTGACAAAATGATAGCAACCCTATGTTTTACTTTGGGTATGGCACTAATGGGATTCTGTTATCCCAGCATCCGTGTCAATTCACTCGACTTGTCACCCAATTATTCTTCTACTATAATGGCACTAGTCAACGGTATTGGTTGTTTATCAGGAATGGCTACTCCATACATCGCTGGAATTCTCACACCAAATGTAAGTTTATGGTATATTGACCAGGGGTCACAAATCAATCTTTGAAGGGCCGAATTTGGAGTCATGAAATTGTCTGCGGCTGCCATTCAGTGAATAACTACTAACAATATGCTATATTTTTTGAAGTTTACTACTTACAATTTTGCCATGTATAATTTCTTCATTCTATCTATGTACGTTAAAATGGTTTTGGAGACTGTTTTTGTTTAGGATTCGGACAAAATTGTACACACATTTTTGATGAACCTCGTCGAGTGTTTATGTCTTAGTTGTTTTATTAAGTTACATATATGTATACTAGACGTGCGTCGAACTGTCAGAAAATCAAACAAATCTTTTGGTGTTAGGTTCAAGTTCATAAGTCAAACCTAGTTAAAAAAAAAAGTGAATCGAACCATTATAGATCAATGAGTTTGAAATTATAAAATTAATCAGAAGCAAAAAAAAAAATCTAACACGTCAAATTTTTCAAACCAAAAAGTTTTATGTTCAGTTTGACATAAAATTAAGAAAATTGATTCGTAATTTATTTCAGATTATTGTTCTAATCGGTATGAAACGAAAGGTTAGGCATACGTGATAAGTTTGATGTTTAACGAAATGTTCTCTTTGAGACCATGTATTTGAATTCAATCCACCTACTAATAGATACACGTTTTTTTATATCATATGAAATGTCACATTATTATATTTTAAATGTGATTAATAAATAGAAAGTATATTTAGTTTTTAAAAATTATGATTTTTAAATACAACAAATTTAATGGTGTAGTAAAATAAATAGTATTAGGATGTTATTGTACCCCTACGAAACCATTAAAATTATAAAATATCACATGAGTAACATACAACATTAATATTATAGTATTGATTATATCCAAATAATTTATGTATCTAACTAAGTGCCTAATAATGTATTCAATTATTTTTTTTTTTTTTAGAGAACGGTTTTAGAGTGGCGGCTTGTATTTTGGATTATGATGATAGTAATGACATCATCATCTGTGTTGTATGGGTTGTTTGGATCCGGTGAGTTACAACCATGGGACGACTTAGAACAACATTATCTAAAAGAAAAGGAAATATCTGAGAAGGGATTGCCTATGGATGAAAGATTAAGTATTATTCATTCAAAATCCATAGAAGATGGAAAATCGTTAAATAATTAGAATCCTGACTAATTAGACTAACAAACCTATCCTACAATTATGAAAAAGTTAGTGTTTTGTGAACTTTTTGTGTTTAAAAGTAATTTTCTAATGAATTATGAAAAGGTAGTGGTTTGTGATGCTTTTGTGTTTAAAATCCATTTTCTGATCTTTTTGTTTAATGTGTACTGGAGTGTCCCATATTCTACTATTAATAATAGAAATAAAAACAAATGATTTCTTTCAAGATATAAAAAGGTGGGAAAGAGGGTGTCACTTTGCTGTACAATAGGTTATAAGCGGGTCACTGTTATGGATGATGTTAAATTTGAATTCAATAATATAATATCATTATATAAGAAAAACGATTCTGAGCGAAGATGGTCGGTAAGCCTATGATAAGTATTTTTATAAGTATATTTAAAGTTCGATTTTTGACAAAATGTATCAAATTTTAAATTTATTTATTATTTTACTGTAAAAATTTATAAAATGCTCAATTTTTATAGCTAAGGATTGAAAATTTAAAACAAGGTTCCACCTTAATAAATTATATATAAATTACTTTATTCACAATAATATCATCTATATATACTTAGAAATATAATTTACTGTCAGTCTTCGTTCAGAATCGTTTTTCTTATACAATGATATTATATCATTGAATTCAAATTTAACTCCATCCATTACAGTGACCCACTTGTAACCTACTGTACAGCAGAGTGACACCCACTTGCCCACCTTTTTATATCTTGATAGAAATCATTTGTTTTTATTTATATTATTATTAATAGTAGTATAATATGGGACACTCCAGTACACATTACACAAAAATATCAGAAAATTAATTTTAAACACAAAATCATCAGTAAAATCAGATAAACACAAAAACATCACAGACTACTACCTTTTCATAATGAACTCAAAAAGATCAGTAAATTGCTTTTAAACACAAAAAGA
Source organism: Acyrthosiphon pisum (assembly GCF_005508785.2). Classification (NCBI taxonomy): domain Eukaryota; kingdom Metazoa; phylum Arthropoda; class Insecta; order Hemiptera; family Aphididae; genus Acyrthosiphon; species Acyrthosiphon pisum. The sequence goes on along the minus strand of NC_042494.1, from coordinate 88,397,211 downwards.
TCACAAACCGCAACCATTTTCATAATTAAATCACAATAAGATAACAAATCATTAATTTTCATAATAAAAAACAAAAATATCACAAAATGTTACTTTTCATTATTAAATCTCAAAATAAATTTAAACACAAAAATATCACAAGCTACTACCTTTTCATAATTAGCACAAAAAGTTAACAAAAATAATTTTCAAAAAGATGTAATAAAAGTATTAAATTGAATAATGCAACATTATTAGAGCTACCTATAAAATTAATATTGCCTTATTTTGGCTAGGTCTAATTTTGAATAAATCCAATTTATTATTAATTTTGTATTTAAATCTAAACATGTAATTTTCAATAATTTGATAGGTGTGTATAAAGTTCTATATTTCTTAAATAATTTAAGGCTCTTCATTTTATTTATTATTATTTTTTTATGTAATATTATTATGTAACACAAGGATAAAGATCTTCATCTGAAAAAATGTCTTTTATTGTACAATATTATAATGTTTATTTTTGCTAATCAATAATTATATTCTGAGTTTTGAGTTTTTTCTGCTATGATCTGTTAAAACAGATTTTCAACATATTATTGGATATCCAATGAAACAAACCTAGACTATGCATGAGATACAATTTATATCTACTACAAAATTCTATACCTACGTAACATTTTTTAATAACTATTGATTGTATTTTAATAATGCAACAATATATTTATTTACCTTCGTTATAAGAAGAAGTGGTGTACAAACTGGTGTCTAGAGAAATACTAGTCACATCATTCAAATGCTTTTTAAAATCATTACCTAATTTATAGTAATAAAAGTTGTAACTCCTCTTCGTAAATACTTTATACTTCATAAATAATAACTGTTGATTGTATTATAATAATGCAACACTATTAAAATTAGTACACAATAATACTTACACATTACATTTTTATTATGTAGGTAATGTATTTATTAATTTTAAAAAAGTTTCCTTGGACAATTCAATAATATTATTTTATTTTATTTACAAATTACTTTATAGTTTTCTTTTTGTAACTGTACAATTTTTCTGTGTTTTTCATAATAAGAATAAAGAATATAATGTATTATATTAGTCTGTAAATTTAAAATCATTTTTAATATCAGAATAATTATTTTAATTTAGTTCTTGATCCTTGAGCCTACAGTGGCGTGTTTACAGGGTAGGCCGACTAGGCCCGGGCCTGCCCAATTTAATTTGACTACTTTTTTTTTTTTTATCACAACTCACGGCTTAAAATATATATACATAAAGTATATCTTAAACCGTGGACATGATCAATATTTATAGATAATATCAAATACTATATACGATAATACAGGACACTCTGTATTAAAATAGTGGCGAACAAATTGTTATCATTGCCCCGCGAGATTGTTATAAAAGTTGCCTATTTTACCCCTTAATCTTGTATAAATTCCCGCTTTTTTTGAATATTAATTACAAATACTATATACGATTATAATATTATTATAATACTAAATTACTAATATTATGATAATAATAGTTAATTTTGTATCATAAATATTATCAAGTTCCACGGTTCAAAATATCGGCAATACTCACATTGGTGTTAATTCTTATAGTAGTAATAATGGTCTATTGGTCTCCAAAAATGTCTATGCAGTGTCTAACTGTAATACTTATGGTAAGACATCATCTCCCACGATCTCATTTCATAAATTTCCGAAAGATTTAAACAGGTAAGTATATTATACACCTAAATATTCTGGTTATTTAAGAAGTTGTTTATATCAAAAAAATAACCATACTAAATTTCTGCTAACCTATTTGTATTTATAGTTGTCAAAAATGGATAGAATTGGCCCAAAATAAAAAAAATTAGTAAATTATTAGAAACATGTGGACCCTTAGATTTGCCAAAAAGTTTTTCAATTTGTTCTATTCACTTTACGAAGGATGATTATATGACCAACACAGACAGACCCTCTGTTTAGTAGAATACAAATTACCTATAAATTCTAACATTTAAATATTTAATATATCGATTAGAACTTATTATTTATAATTATTAATTATGTGCATCAGGTTAAGATATGGATCAGTACCATTTAATGTTACAAAAGAAAAACCCTTTATAACATACAACAATGAAAATGTATTTTTTATGCACGATTCCCCACATTTACTAAAATCAGTAAGAAACAATTTTAAAAAATATACTTTTGAAAATGCAAATGAATTATATAGTTGGAGAGATATAGAAGATTTTTATAAAGTGGATTGTAATAATAAACCAAGATTAGCAAGCAAGTTAAAAAAAATTAATTTGGATCTACTCCCTTTTTCACCAATGCGTGTATGTCTAGCAACCAAAACTTTAAGTAATTCGGTGAGTGCTGGTATTTTGACTTTATAGTATCATTCAATAAATTATCAGCTAGAGCAGCATATACAGCCAAATTTGTTAAATTTTTGAATGATTTGTTTGATGTTTTTAATAGCATAAAATTAAATGAGCCTATTGTTCTAAAAAGACCATTAACCAAAAACTCTTTACATTGGGATTTTTTATATACTGTGGAAACAATATATTTTTAAGTGTATATTGTATAGCCATCTCGACCGGTGTTATCCCGTGAGATTCGCAGCAGTATATTGTCAGATAGGCAATCTATCTTCGGTAGATCGCGGACCCAGTGCTGCTGGTGCCGGTGGAACTGTGGAAAATATAATCACCAAAATGGGATAAGAAAAAAAAAGTTGTATACTACAAAAGCGCAAAAATCCTAGATACCTGTGTGCCATGCTTACCTAATAGATATTACATTTAGAACTATATATTTTATTTTAACGATTTATTATTGAAAATTTTTTATAACATTGACATTTTTAAATAACTATTTACATAAAATAAATGATATGTCATTTTAGATTCTGAGCGGAGCGAGGAAGCTATTGGTTTTATAATGGTGTTTTTTTTTAATTTTTTTTTTTATATAATCCTGTATACAAAATTTCTATCAGAAGGAGTGCTTCGATTTCACCATATAGTACCTTATTTTTTAGCAAATTGGATCAAGACGGTACTTTAAAGAGGACATTTTTAATCTACTGTACAGCAGAGCGACATCCACTTACCTGCTTTTTTATTTATTTATTTATATTTTATTTTTTTTTGTGTCTGTCATCACCTTTTTCACCATTGGTGCTTATGTCATAGTATAGCCGTTTGTACGTAAGTGTATAATATAACTCTAATGTATCATAGTTATACCAAGTTTTTTGTTTTTACTTAATTCAACATATAGCGGACATGTCATTAATTTCATCTTCAACTATATTGTTCCTAGATAAGCGCATCCTTGGCACCACTTGGAGTGGCCAAGGTTTGATTTCCTCTTTTTATTTTAATAAAATTCTTCAAAATTAACAACTAAAAGTATAACAATACATAACCAATAGCAACCTTGCAATAAACAAAAATATAATCTTAATATGATAGATTCTGAACGGAGTGATATAAGGAGAAATTTTGTCTGTCGTATATAACATTTTTCATTGACCTTTTATAATAGGTATATTAGAATTATAAAAATAATATTTAAATCGCATAAAACTTTATAAGATTACATGCCTATACGGCTATACGTCTTATATTCATGTAATGATATATTCTATGTATAAACTAGTACAAATTGTCCACGCTCTGTATTTTAAACAATGAACCGTATATGTATATACTTATTACTTACCGTTTACCCACCTGGGAGTGTCATGCCCAAGTTCCAAGAATTATCCCTTTTGTATTTTGAGATTTAATATTTATGAAAAAAATGTGTAGAAGATATTATAAATAGACCTTTTTTGAATAATAGAGAGTTTTAAGTATTTAAACAGTAATCATTATTATTATTATTATTGCATTTTTTTTCACCATGACAATTTGTTTACTATTTTTTAGATAAAATGTACAAAATGTTATAAATAATCATAATAGAGAAGTATTTAATAAACATTAACACGTTGAATATTACTGAAATATATATACTGAATAGGTAATTATACAAAATATATTAAATTAATAACAGAAAAAAACTAACAAAATATGTAATAAACTAAATAATATATTATAATGTGTAATAGCTATTTACCTTACTAATATTAATTTTGTTTTTAAATACTATAATTTATTAACAATTGGTAATTAACATTTTAATAGCACTGTCTGTGTGTCCAGGTCTTTTAAATTCACAGGTGGGTCATGGAATGTTTTATGCACGTTATACCAACCATTAATTTGATAAAAACAAGCCAAGGCAAAAACAACCACCACCAGCCAAGGCACCATAAAATACCAGATAAGTTTGGAAAAAACGTAGGGCCGTTTGGTAACGTTATACGTCAAAAAGTCGCCAATCTTGACAAACATCTCCTTTGAAACGACGACGGACGTATTTGGCATGCATACAAAACTACGTTCTGCAGCCGAGGTGACTTTGCAATCCATAACCAGTGCATCTTGGAATCGTATCAGGACGTCATCGGGATGTATGTACCGCAAGTGGTTACCGTAGACGACCACTGAACCACCTAGTTCTATTTCGAAATTCTCTAGCACTGGATAGTTTTCCAATACGTGGTAATAACTCGTCGATGGACCATTCACATACAGTGACTGATACCCAGCGAAGTTCATTACTTCTAGCCCAAAGTTCAGCATTCGCGTAAAATCAGGCGCGTTTAAGTCCCAGCCATTGGAACTGTTCAATTGTGGTGTTTGACAGTTTATGTACGAATCGTTGATCGGTGTATCACAATAAGTGGACGCAAACTGCATGGAGCTGTTTGGCAGCTTGACAAACATGCGGGCGGGGGACGCAATGCATGGTTTGATGAATCGAAGGCCGTTTAATGTTACGGTTGTGCCTCCGGACCCTACGCCGTATAGTTCTTGCTTCAAGCCAAGCACTGGACGTGGTGCGCCACACGTAGTACCGACGTAGAACTGGAATGTCTGCGATGACTTGATATTAAACACGTGACCATTATTTGACGTGTACGTAACCAAGACCGGTCCGGATGGTGGTTCATAAGTGTCTTCGGATGGTGGTGTTGTGATGCAAGTAATCGTCTTCGGTGTAGATACAGTGTTCGCACATACCGTTCCCGCCACTGTCACAGTTACATTTCGGTTAGGGCCGGGCCACACATAGCGGTTCAACCGCAGCGGTTCAACCGCGAGTGGTTCGACCGCCAGATTTCCGTTCACATATGCGCGGTCAAACCGCGCGCGGTTATACCAAAATATTGGGCGATTGAAAAATTATTATATTTTAAAACTTAGTAATCTGAGTGTCTTTAACACGAAAGGTTGGTTTACAGTATAACATATTAGCTATCCGTACAAAATGGAAATAAACCACGATCGGCTAGTTCAGGTTTTGTGTGTAGCAGAAGCACTTGGTGTGTTACAAGATACTGTGCAAAGACCACAAAGAAAATACTGGGTTCATCCAATAAATGATGAAAGGGAAACAAGTGGACGTTTTTTAAAGTTTTATAACGATATAAGATTATATCCGGAAAAGTTTTTCATATATTATCGTATGTCAATCAAATCATTTGACGAGCTACTTCAAAATGTACGTGACCATATATCAAAGAGATATACACCTTGGCGGAATCATTTGAGTGCAGAGGAAAGATTAACCATTACACTCAGGTAAATCACTTTAATAAATTAGATACATATTACCTATATTATATTTATTTATTATAAGTATTAATTAAATGAATAAATATATAAATAACATAATCTTATTCCTTATTGGGTTACTTACTAACTAAAAATCCAAAATAATTAAATCAAATATAATATTAATATGATAGGCACCTACTGTTAATTAAAAATTTAAGTGACAATAAAAAAAACATCTTGAACTTTGATACTTAAAGCTATATAATAAAAACATTATTTATTCATGATCGTTTGGAGAATGATTTTGAGTATGAGGGTAATTTAAATAATCATAATTATTCTGTGGAAAAGTTAACTGTGGGGTATTAGGATCAGTAGGAGCATTTTGTGAAGGATAAAAAGATTGTGTGACTGCGTTAGGATTATAATACTGAGCAAAAGAATTATATGGATTTGTTATTACATGATTAGTTTGAGATGAAGCCTGAATATTACTATTTACCTCGAGATTTTTAAAATACTGTAATACATATAATTGAAAATCTAATTTCTGTGTATTATTTAATTTTTTTACGTATGGTAAAAAAGAATTAAGCATAATTTTATCTGGATCTGTATTTTCTGTTCTATGTAAAAACTGAAGCAGTTCTTGTTGAAAAGAACCATTGTTTTCATTAGATTTTTTTTTTTTGCTTTGCTTCGAATGTTCCGATGGTTGTTTTAGAGTTGACGAAGTTGATGGCTCACATTCTGTAGCATTACCGTCAACACAACTATAATTAGCCAAAGAATCATCGTTGCATACGTCAATTTCGTCTTCCTGCATACTACTGGTTGTCCTATAAATAAAATAAAATTATACCTATCAAAAATATATCCTTAAATAAAACCAGGCTAATAATATCATATAATATATTAATATGTAAATATGTTATACTACTAATACAAGTTAAATATTAATTAATAATGTTTAGATACGTACTTTCTCTTATTTGAACAGTTCTGTAAAAATGACAATGCCGCCATAAAAGCATATGGTTTTTTTTTCTGTGCCGCGGATCCACTTCTCACATTTTTTTCTTCACTTATGTTTTTTTTATAATTATCCTTGATATTCTTCCATTTCTTATCTCGAAGTTCTTTAACTGAAATTAAACAAATTAATTCAAAACGAACAATTAATAGGTTACAAGTGGGTCACTGTAATGGATGGTGTTAAATTTGAATTCAATGATATAATAATATCATTGTATAAGAAAAACGATTCTGAGTCGTCAGAACGGTCAGTTAGAACGGTCAGTCAGCCTATGATATTACTAAGTATATTTGATGATATTATCGTGAATAAAGTAATACATTTATATATTTACCTATTTACGTGGAACCTTGTTTTAAATTTTCAATCCTTAGCTATAAAAGTTGAACATTTTATAACTTTTTAACTACAAAATAGTTAAATAGTTATTTTAATAACTATATGTAATTTAATTATTTTTATACTAGGTATCTATCAACTGGGATGACGTTTACTGCGTTACATTTTGAATTTAAAATAGGCAAAAGTACTGTTGGTGAAATAGTGCGAGAAACTTGCGTTGCAATATGGAACACGTTGCAAAAGGAAGAAATGCCTGAACCAACTACTGAACATTGGTTGGAAATATCAAATACATTTTATACAAAAACCAATTTTCCCAACTGTCTTGGTGCTGTAGATGGGAAACATATTCGTATACAAAATCCAAAAAACACAGGCTCACTCTTTTTTAACTACAAAAAATATTTTTCAATCATTTTAATGGCAGTAGTTGATGCCAATTTGAGTTTTATTTACATTGATGTAGGATCTTACGGTAAAGAATCAGATTCTAATATTTTTAAGGAAAGTTCTTTTGGAAAAAAGTTGTATTCAAATGCCCTTAATATTCCTGGTCCTATACGTTTACCTAGTTCGCAAGGTTCACCACAGCCTTATGTTTTTGTTGGTGATGAGGCATTTGCCCTTCACACAAATCTATTAAGGCCGTATCCACAACGAGGACTCAACGACGAACGTAGAATTTTTAATTACCGTTTGTCCAGAGCTAGACGCACTGTAGAATGTGCTTTTGGAGTACTTGCCAACAAATGGCGAGTATTACATACTACTATTTTAGTAAGTCCCGAATTTGTCGACGATATAGTAAAATCCTGTTGTGTCTTACATAACTTTGTCCGAAAAAGAGATGGATACAATTTTGAAGATATGGAAAGTGAATGCAACTTAGACGACATCGAGGTAAGAGGAACGGGTTCTCGGTCCAATGGGATTGAAATACGAGAAGCGTATGCGGAATATTTTGTACATGAAGGAGCCGTGCCATTTCAAAATCGCGTACTTTAATCTAGTACGCTATATAGTTAGTATTTTTATTTACAGTTAATTTTAATTTCGGTTGTTCGTTGTTACTTTTATTTTTATGTATAATTTACAATTTTGATTAAATAAGCGCACTAGGTAATTATTACTAAATAATTTACTGCTCAATATTCGTTGTTATTTTAAATTATTAATTAAATGACCAAAATATTTTAATATTATTAATCATTATAATACGTACCATGTGAAGAAAATTAAAACAAATGCTAATAAATATTTTATTTGTGTAAATTATTTTTTTATTCAAGTTGTAGTTACCTAAGTATAATAACACAATAGTACAATATGCATTATTATAATAAATAAGGCAAGAACGCAAGCAATACGCAGGTCGGTAGTAATTTGTGGGACATCTGTGTTAAATATTTAATTGTATAAAAAACTTATATTAAAATAATAATTACCATATTCGTCTTTTTGGGTATCCGAAAGTTCACACCAGTTTCCAATGTACATTGATTCTGCTACATTACGCCAACATGTATTTTTTACATTTTTGTCCATGTAATCTTTGCTCGCTATATCCCATAGGCAAGGATTACTTTCAATCAACATAATAAATTTTTCGGTGTCGAACATTTTCAAACTATTGTTTAATAAGTGTTTAAAACCACAAACATACACTACGAACAAGTGATGTTGAATGAAAATAATCAAGCCAATTTACCAAACTATAGGTAGGTATATAATATTTTATATTTTGGACGACCCAAAATTAATTAAAATTAATGAAATAATATAAATAACCAACAAAATTATACTTACTACGGCCGGTAACACAGGTAATATAAATATGTACTATTAATACATATATTATATTTATTTATATAACATAATAGTAGGTACCTCTATAACTTAATAATTAATAGTACCATAAATTTACAGTTGACATGCTCGTAATGAAAAATTAATTATATCTAAGTAATAAGTATATCTGTATTATGTGAGGCATTTTTACATTTTATTATATTACTTACCTGCTTACCTTACCTACCATTTATTACCAACCTATTTCTATACGCTGTCCAAAAAAAAAAGACACCAGATTTTCATATTCAGTAGAATAGATTTGATCAAAAAAAATTAAAATTAGGTAGGTATATTTTAAAACATCAGCTTATTTACAAATAAAAAACAGTGTAATTTTGGGTTATGAAAGTTACTAGAAATTTGAGCCCCACTATTGGGATTCTTATTTTTTAATGCATAATATGATATTTGAAAAAATGAACCGCGGTTATTAACCGCGGCTATGTGTGAATGGACTAATTCAAAACAATGCGTTTTGATCATTTGGGCGGTCGAACCGCACTCTGGTCAACCGCGGCATGTTGCGGTCGATTTTTCAACCGCGGCAGTTTCCGCGGCTGAACCGCGTAAGTGTGAACGCATATTAGGCGGTTTCATTTAAAATCAAACAATTTGAATTTGTTGGGCGGTTCAACCGCTGCGGTTCAACCGCTATGTGTGGCCCGGCCCTTCGCAAATATCCTGTGGTTCTTGACGGTGATCGTTATAGTCGTGCCACCGGCCATCGTCACAGATAGCGGATGGACGGCTGTCACTTTTATTTCGGCACATCTATCATTGACTTCTTGTGAAGTAAAATTCCAAACATTTTCAACACCGTTGTCGTGCGATATATACAATTCATTTTGACCCTCACAGGGGTCTTTGTACGAACACAATTTAACGCAGCGTGTGAAGTCATCATCATTCCACGTGCAAGTTCCACAGTTATTGTTATTCTTGTCATCGACACAATTATGTTCATAAATCGTGTCATAGGGTTCGGCGAAGTTGTCCAAGCGCAGAGTGATGCCATTAAACTTAACATAAAATAAGAATGCAGCTAACAACTGCCTAATGTACTCCGCGAAGTAGTTTAATTTAATTCTCGTTGAACATACCATCATTCCATCGATTTTTATCTCACTCTTATCTATTTTTAATGAATCGCAAATAAAATTACTATTGTTTAGAAAATTCATGAAATCTACTGAATCATTTGATACTTTAACAGTGTATTTCAAACTACTGATTTCATAATCTGATTTCTTATCTTCATATTGAGTTATTACTGAAAACCGTGGACATTCCTCTTTATTGTTGACTATAAACCACGAACATGTTAAATTAGGGTTTTTTACACATCTCTGTTGAGTTAGGATCCATGAACACTGAGCTTTCATTGTACAACTGATGCATGTAAATTCATTTTCACAACTAGTATTTCTTGATTCCGTTTCCAGTGTACAACAATGTGGTGCAAACAACAACGCCTAAAGAAAGTAAAAACATTTAACATTTTAGATTTACATTTACCTAACTTAATTATCATCCTATATGATTTAAACGATGATATTTTAAATTGGGTAATCATCTAAATTAAATATTGTTAGTTATTTTATTGACAAATCGATATAATTTAATTTCAGAAAAATATATATTTTTTTCATAAATTTTAATTTGTACTCACCATTGTATATGTAAATAATATGAGTTTATTAACAGAACTGTGGTTCAAATAGTTTATATTTTTGACAAGCATTCTGCAATCGGCCATGACACTATGTGATTTTTGTATGTAGGTACTAATGTCATCAATATTGTTCATTTATAATCAAACAATGTGTTATAAACTCCTTCCAAGATGTCTTCCTTACAATATTAAAAGTTATTCATTTAGTGGTGTCATATTATAAATACTATCATGTAATTTATTCTATATAAATTATAAAGACAACATAATTATGACAAAATCGTTCAAAATCAGTTTAGCATAGTTTATGTAAACTCCATGCTACACTTAAATTTGCTAGGATACTGCTATTATTTAATATTTGGTTATTATTTTTGATTGAGTATTATGCTATTAATAAAATATATTAATAAGTTGTTATTTATATTCAATATTAAACAAAAATTTAAAATTGATCGACTGACGAATACCCACATTAATTAAAATACCGTATAATCTGTACACTGCAGTGAAATGCTAAATTGATTCAAATATTAAAATTTTACTTTTTAGACACATTATTTATTATTATTTAATATAATATGTATTGTTATGCTATGAACAATTAGTAGTTTTACGGCTATAGGTATACACAATGAACATCAACTTTATTCAAAAATTGATAATTATAACGTAGATATTGGGAATAATATAGGTTAGTCGATTTGAATAAATAAATTAGGTATTTGTAATATTAATTGTGTCATTGGGTTTGGAAATTGTTCAACATACAACAAATTAGTTACATATAATATTATGCACAAGAAGAAATCTGTAGATCTACGTGACATTTTAATTATAAATGATGAAAAGTAAGTATATTTTTATGGATGTATCAATTACTTATGAGCACCACACGGTGGTTTTTAAATCAGAGGCCTTCATTGAAATATGAGTCATTGATAGATAATGATAGTACAACTAGGTATCCATGTCCAAATTAACAATCATTCATAAATAAGAATACTATTTCACATTTTTGTTATAAATTTAATTCTAAAACAAAATTAATATCTTATGATAGCTTAGTTTGTTAGCATTATTAAATATTGTTATCTTATGAATGTCAAAATGCATTCTTTTCTGCAGCAATAGTTAATATGAATTTATTGCCTTGGAGGTGGTACACATACAAACTTAAAATAACGAAAACAATTTATTTTAATTGCGTATAACATAAATCAATATATTTTAGAATCTGACCAGAGCGATGAATGTATTGATCTAATACGCAATATAGTGTCTGGATTTTTTTATTTATAAATATTTTTTTGTATGTTTATAGTATAAAACATGTGAGGAAAGCTCACACTGCCAAGCGTCAAGCGAAGAATTATGATAACATATAGGTACAATTTTTGTACAGTTATTACGGACTGTAAACAATTTATTACATTTTCAAACTGTTTGACCTATAGAATATTGATAACATTATCAAGCATGAAAATCATAAAATAAACATCAAATACTGTTTTTATTAACGGAATAATTATTATTCGTTTTTGAATTACAACAAAATAAGAAAATCGCTCCATGAGAATTCGAGTGTTAGCATCCATTGATGTAAAAATTAGAACTTCAAACGCTCATAAAAATTTAATTTGACTTTCCGTTATAAATATATTATTTTTTTTGATTAAATTACATAAAGTTATAAAGAAGAATGCAATAAAGAATGCTGAATGTAATGTCATATGAAGAAGATTGTATAAAATTTCCAAATTTTTGATATAAACAGAGAATTTTGTTTGAACTTATCTCAAAATAATTTGCAAATGTTCGTGATTTTTACGAATTTTTTCAAAACTCATACTCCAAACACTCATAAAAAATTACTGTGAATTTTTTTAATATAACAATAACTTATTACAAGGTTTTATTACATGTTTTTCAAGTATTTTGACTGATCAAAAATTTTTTTATCGACATTCATATAAAAACTAATATTAATCAAAAAATCCATATGCTAAATTAATCACAACTCTCATTTGTATATTTAACATACATTTAAAAAATAATTGACTTACGATTGGGATATTATTTCAATGCTTGTGAAGATATAGATAGTAAAATAATGTCTAGCCCTGCAGAGCCTAATGGCTATTTACTATTTTACTTATAATCCAGAATCTAGTAGCTGATGTCATATAAAAAGTCTCTCGTTCCATTTTAATGATCTCTTCATTTACTATTGTACATTAAAAATTAAATTTTATATGTTTACAATACATTTATATCAACCAAACTAAATCCAATATTTATATTTTGTACAACATTTTTTTATTTATTAAAATAATAGTTTTTACAATATTCACCGAACTATATAAAATATTATATGAATAATAAAAATAATGTAAGCAGGTGATCAAGGGGTAACCAGTTAAATATAAGAAATCAAAGGAGGGCGGTCGGACACTATAGGTTATATGCTATGGATATAAATTATATCATATAATAACCATAACCAAGGTTAGGTATAAGGATCTTTAAACCAGAAAATGTAATTGTTATTGTAAATGTTTTTAAAATATATTATATTATTTAATAAATAATAGTTGCATAAGTACTTACAATCTATACCGTCTTGTAGTTACTCGAAGTAAGCATCACACTGATCAGTGTCCGAAAAGAACTGCCGTACAATACAAAATGATACCAGCTAATCTATACTTATCATTATTTGCTGTCGTCAGTATTATTACCTTCCTATACATATACCTATACTGTATAGGTATACATTAACGTACATACTATCACCACACAACGCACGTCGTTTATTAAAAAATGTGTTAATCTGTGGATATACTTTTTAAAGTTATCTTCACTATTGAATATCATTAAACAATATTTTTTAATTAACATAAGTTGTATATGTTGCACCATAGGTATTTAATATTTATATTTTGTTACTAAATATCGTGAACGCTCCCC
>NC_042494.1:88379277-88383609 GCF_005508785.2 Acyrthosiphon pisum | reverse complement strand
TATTTTTGTTATCTTCGGTCGAAGCTAGTAAAAATCCTTGGTGTTATTATTTAGTTTTGGCGGTTCAATCGTTGTCTCTGATCATTGATTTCTAGTTGCAAAATAAAATAGCTACTACCTAAGTTGTATAACATTTTACTTTTTAGTCAAATAAAAATTATTTTTTACATATGGAATCGCGAAGGGCATTCAGAGAACACCCATCCACTAAACTGTGTATGTTTTTTTATGAGTAAAGTGGCCAATTCTGACAACTTAAAATAATTGCAACTTGACAAATATAGTAAAAGACTTCCTAATCATTGAATAAAATTAATAAATGACGTAACTAATTACATAAAATAATAAATAAACTAATTAATGTTTATAATAAATGTGCTAATTTAATCATTTAATTGTTCTTTTTTTATTGCCTTATAATTGTTTTATTATACAATTTAATTTTTGGGATTATGATTCTATTGCAATTATATTGCAATAAAATTAGTCAAGTTATGGTTTATAACTTATACGGTCCTATGAAAACTTCCTACAATAGGTACTCTGGAGTATACTGAAATTCTCATTTTACCGATGAAAGTTAATACTTATTTTAGTGTTCTATTTAATTGTATCCACCTATCCTAGATCTGTTCTTATAATTATTTGGATGTTTGCATGCAAAAAATTGAACGTCCCTATATTGACTAAACTACTGAATTCTGGTAAATATGGCGCAAAAATGCTGCGTATCTCGTTTTGGATTGAAAAATGTCAATGAACTTAGGATGTTCAAGTAAATTACAATATTTAGGTATACACTACAGTGATCAAATTATACAAAGAGGGAATGATTTAATCGCCCACTGTCCCACTCTCTTGGCGGGAGTGACATAATAATATTATGTTATCATTTTGTGTCTTGATCTGACAAGTGACAAGTTAACAGTGTTCAGACGGAACTTTTCGTTTAAAGACGTCGCGTTTTATTCACTAGCTACAGCAGTCAACGGATTTGTAATATTCAACGGAACATATTATATATAGTATAAATATATTATACTTAATATTTACGTATATTTCTAAAATGCAGGTATAGTTTTTAAGTTTTAAATTTTAAATTGTTTTAAACGTGTTGTAATTACTCAAAAGGTATTACGTATACGAAACATTACTAAAGTTTTTCATACCTACTTTTATCTAGTTTTATACTTTTCAGAAAATTCGTTTCAAAGTAATTAATTCCTGCATATAAATAAACACGGAAGTGACCATTAATCAACTACCGATATGAAATTAAATTCCTGAAGAAAAGGGAAAGCTCTCCACAATGGTATTTGCAGGTAACGTACATAAACCAAAAAACGTACACTTATTTACTTATTTAATAGGAACGTATACCTATTCGTATCAATAACGTGGTTTTTGAGCAGTAAACGTCAACCATTTATGATATTCCATTATCATATTTACAACTTTTGAAGTTAATAGTAATTCTATGAATTCAACAGGTGTGCAAATTGGTAATATTTTCTCTGATTTCTTGAGTGGTTTAATCATAAAATACATACCTGGTGGTTGGCCAAACGTCTTTTACATCTTCGGCATAACCTCGTTGATTTGGTTTGTGCTCTGGTGGATGTTTGTTTACGACGACCCTAGTTCTCATCCGTTCATATCGAAAGTTGAACGCGACTACTTAAAAGAGTTGATCGGAAGTCTCGAAAGGCAAAAGATAAGCGAGACGTTATAATTAACTCCCGTTTATCATAAATCTCTTCAAAAAATATGCTCAGGCAAAATGTGAATCATTATTTAATATTTAAATTGGATGCAACAGGACTTGGCCCCCACGCCATGGATAACTATATTAACGTCGTGGGCAGTATGGGCACTAATTATTGTTGAAGCAGGTCATGACTGGGGTGCATATACAATTATCACCGATCTGCCCAAATATATGAATGACGTCTTACATTTTTCTCTTAGTGAGGTTAGTTTAATCAACACCTAAGATTTTTAATGGGTAATATTTAAAACGTTTCCTTTTATAGAACGGATTATTATCGTCCTTCCCATACATCGCCAAATGGGTTACGTCGATCTTAGTTAGCATATTAGCCGACTGGCTGTTAACCAAACGACTAATGAGTGTCACTGCGGTTAGAAAAAGTTTTGCCATTATATAGGTGATGTTTAATTTAAAAACATCACTCTTAAAAATTACGGTAACTGAAAAATAATATTATGATTTCAGGAAATGTCGGGCCTGGTATTGGTGTAATGTGTGCTTCGTTTGTCGGATGTGACAAAATTATAGCAACTCTGTGTTTTACTTTGGGTTTGGCACTAATGGGATTCTGTTATCCCAGCATCCGTGTCAATTCACTTGACTTGTCACCCAATTACGCTCCAACTATAATGGCACTAGTCAACGGTATTGGTTGTTTATCAGGAATGGCTACTCCTTACATCGCTGGAATTCTGACACAAAATGTAAGTTGATGGGATATTTTTTCAGATTTATTACTTACACTTTGGTAAGTATCATCGTCTCATTCTATCTATCTTTAAATTTAAACATGAATGTATGTTAGGAAGGGTTACATTGACATGGAAACGATCGAAACAATAGGCACCATATTGTGCGCTCATATTTTTTAGGATCGGCAAGTGTTCATAATTTCGTTTATAAATATGTATATATTTATATTAAATTATAATAAATTATATAATTATCAAATTATATTTAAATCAATTAAATACAACTGAAAAGTAAGTTTATTGTATTTCAAATGTTTTTAATCTGTAGAAAATATATATAGATTTTAGTTTAATTAGTTCTTCATTTAGCGTTTTCTACTAATATTGGTAATAATATTATAGTTAATGAAAATATTTTGTTCACAGTAAATATAAAAGAATTTACCATGGTATTTTAAGGTAAACTCTTATAATAATAATGAATTAAAAATTAATTTATTCGTTTAGTAAAATAAATACGAGTAGTATTTGAATTTCATTTTTACCTTTGGTGACCACCAACTGACATTAAAATTTATTGCATGTCTAACATATAGGCTTCCTATAGTATTGATATATTGTTTCTTAAATTTGTACCCAAATACTTGATGTGAATAAATGCCTAATAATTTATTACTTTTTTGATTTTTCAGAGAACTGTGTTAGAGTGGCGTCTTGTGTTTTGGATTATGATGGCAGTTATGACAGTATCATCTTTGGTGTATGCGATATATGGATCTGGCGAATTGCAACCCTGGGATAACTTACAACCTTATTATCTAAAAGAAAACAAAAAATCAAAGAGGGGATTACCTATTTACACAAATCGTGATAGTGTGATACTATCATAGATATATAATATTATACTTTAGAAGTTTCAAGTACCCACGAATAATACTATACAATCATAATAATTAAAATAGTTATTCTAGGTTTTATAATATGTAATTTCGTCTAAATTTGAAATTAAAATGACTATAAAAATAAACTGTGCTTATGTATTTTTTAGATTTTTTGGTTACAGAATTAACTACTTACATGGAATCTTGTTTTAAATTTTCAAGCCTTAGATATAAAAGTTGAACATTTTTTATAAATTATTAACTACAAAATAATTATTCAATTTTAAATTTCATACATTTTGTCAAAATTCGATCTTTAAATGCTTATAAAAAAAAATTATGCCTATGTATTTTTAATATTTTTCAACTACTATTTTAAAAATATATCAGGAGCCTTGTATTAAATTTTTACACTTTTTGACCCAACAGATTAAACTTTATTGATATTTATAGAAAAAAAAAACTAAAAAAATTTAAAACTGACATTGTCCTTAAACAGCTCAAAAAGTGTCAAATTATTTTAAAAATTGTATCGTGTATAGAAAATGCTAATATAAACATTCAGTGAAATTTTCAAGCATCTACAGTCATTCGTTTTTTAATTACAACAGAATAAGAAAATAGTTACATGAGAAATTGAGTGAATATCAAATGTTGTAAAAATATGAATTTCAAACAATTATAAAAATTTAATTTGAGTTTCTTATAGACATTTTTTTTTGATAAAGGTAGATTATCCTATAAAGAATCTTGTATTACATTTTAAAATCTTAGTTCTAAAAAGAAAATTTTTTACGAATTATTAACTCAAAATAATTTGCTAATTTTCGTGATTTTTACATATTTTGTCAATTTTTGAACTTTAAATGCTAATTAAAAAAATTGTGACTAAGGATTTTTAATATTTTTTAAATGTCATTGTAACAATATAGTAGGAGCCTTGTATTAAATTTTCAAGTATTTTTACTCAACAAATAATGTTTTATTG
>NC_042494.1:88369268-88379227 GCF_005508785.2 Acyrthosiphon pisum | reverse complement strand
CAGTGAAAATTTCATGTATCTACAGTCATTTGTTTTAAAGTTACACTAAAAACCCAAAATCAATTTTCTTGAAAACAGATTTTGCGTAAAAATTCCCGTTTTTCCTTAATTTTTCTTTTGTTTCTCACGGCGCTTTTGAAAACTATTGGAAAAAATTTACTTTTGACCACATAAAGTACCAACTAGATTCACTTTCCTATCAGAAAAGATATTGTTGAAGAAAATCCAAGCACTTTTACTGTCCTAAAAGGTGATGACAGACACCAAAAAAAAACACATCATTGTAAAATCTATACATTCATCTTTCCACTCAGAATCTAAAAAAGCATGTAAGTGGATGTCAGTTGTGCAGTAGGTTATAAGCAATGGTGGGCAAGTTAATGAAAATAATTAACTCAAGTTAAGTTAAGAGGACAGAAGATCGATAAGTTAAAAGTTAACACCTAACAAATTATAAATTTAACTCGATAAGTTAAAAGTTAACAGTTAACAAATTATAAATTTAACTCGATAAGTTAAAAGTTAACATTTAACAAATTATAATTTTAACTCGATAAGTTAAAAGTTAATATTAAAAAAATATTAACTAAACTCAGTTTAAAAAAATTTAATCTATTTTTTTTTTATTAATATGTAAATCACATAAAGAATCTTTTTAGTTTCTAATTTATAAAAAACAATTTTATTGAACTTTTATCATAATGTACACTGTATACTATTTTACTTTTACTTTACTATTAAAAACATTTATAATTCCAATTCGCATAATATATAATTTACAACTTAATAAAATATTATATGAATATACACTAGTTAAGTTGATTAGAAAATAAACTAACTAGTTAAGTTAAAAAGTTTAAAAAAAATTAACTTTTTGACTTAACTTTAATTTTATAACTAGTCAATGTATAATGGATTGTATTAAACTTGAATTCAATGATATAATATCATTGTATAAGGAAAACGATTCTGAGTGGAGATGGTTTATCAGTCTGGATATTTTATATTGTTATTATTTATTATATCCTGTAAGTTGAATTAATATTGAAATATTAGACCGATACAATACAAAAAAATTAAGAGGGTACGCATAGGTATGAAAAAAATTACATTAAATTTTCTGGGACACCCTAACCGATATGGTATATTTTAATACTTTATACAGTGTGTATATTTTGGTTTGTTCATCGGATTTAATGGGTACTGCCGACAATCAACTAACAATACTAACCGACAATTTTAATTTAATGAAATAGTTTATTACCAAAATGTTGATAGAATATCGATCTTCCCGAAAATGTGTTGTACAACTTGCTGAATAACTGATAATTATTTGAAAAATACACATGAATAAAAGATTATAAAGCTTATATTATAAATTCGAATAATTATGACCAAATATATGTACCTACCATGATCAACGTTTGATGCACAAGTCTATGTTTTAATAAATTATTTATCAAATTCCATCAGGTTTTAAATAAAGTATATAGATAATACAACTAAACCCACGTCCCAATTATTCATAAACAATCTAATTAGTATACAATTTATATTAGGTACTGTTCACAAAGATACGTGTAGGTACGAATTAAATATTATGAAATGTTATGAATGTAAAACACATTAATTAGACTCTACTATCGCGTTATAAAAATATTTAAACATAATCTCTTATGTTATAAGGTTCATATTATAATCAGTAATCACATTGAATTTTTTTCATTTTTATTTAATAATCAATTTTTGATGTGTAAACATCTATGCTAGGTACCGGTTTGTAGTACGACCTTCTTGGGGAATCGAGCGTCAGGCGTAAGTCATGTAGATGTGACTGCTTGAGTGTGTGTGTGTGAGGCTATTGCGCACAATATTATATATTCGCGCAGGCTACCCAACGTGCACGCTAGCATTACTTAACGGAGGAAACACGTGTTTAGTACGTTCTTTCGTTCTGTGTTATATTGAATATTTAATAATTGTTAAAATTTGTGTGTGAATTCGTGATAAAGAAAAATATTATAGATTATAATACAATGTATTAAATAGGTACCTACATCATAATATTATTATGAACTAGTTCCTTTTCCACTTTTCAGTGTACTTTTGTACTAAGTCCGAGTAGATTTGTTAGACAAAACGCAAGTTAATTTTGTATTTATTAAATTGTAGTACTTCCACAGTTCCACTTTCCATATTTAAAATCAAACCCTGCACTCTGCGGTACTGTAAATAAAACAGTGTCGAGAGTTGTAATCTCCTATTGCGTATAATGCGTGACAAAACTGCATAGGTATTTGACACAATAATATGTAACTGATTAATCTAACTATAAGGTGACATATTATTATTTATTAATTATCAGCATTCGTAACGAGCAAAAGCAGTCATACGCGTAGAACCACGATTCCTAAACGTGTGACACCATTATCTTTTGTCGACATTAAAATTCATCGAATTCCAACGGACAAATGGACGAACGAAAACAAAAGTTGACCGTTAAAACTCAGTTAAAGGCTATTATAGTATAGAGTTCAGTGGTTAAAGGTTATTTAGTTACGGTACGATTGTTACGGCCGTAGCCATTTTCCTCCAAAAACGAGATACCGTTTTCCTCCACTGTCCATTTCTCCAAAAAAATAAAAAATAATTCTTGACCATTTTCCTCCACTTTCCATTTTCTTCCAATAAATAATGAAATAGTTAATACAAATAATTTATGCATAGCAAAAATAATCGATTTATTTTATTTTGGTGATGGCAAATGATTTGGATGTACATTTTTGTGTAATTCATCGGCTACTATTTCATCAGTTTTATTAGTGTATAATATAACTGCTTGACAAGTAGTCTAACAACATCGCCAACGTGATAATCCAGATTTTAACTCATATGCTAAAAAATATTTGTAACCATCACGAATTAACAAACGTTTTGTGTGTAATCATAATAATAAGTGACAACTGATACACAATATAACATAAATAAGTATATACGTATATGCCCGAATGTTATATGAGCGTATCTTTATTAGGCTTAATCGATAGCTGATATAGATAGCCGATACCAGAGTGTAATCATCAACCGATGAGCGCAAAATGTGATCCTAGCTTTACTCTATGTATTTATAAGACGGGACGTTAACACTGGCTAAAATATTGGAGGAAAATAGACAAAATTACAGTCTAAATTAATTTGGAGGAAAATGGAAACCAACCTTTTTTTTGTGGAGGAAAATGGACAGTGGAAGAAAACGGTATCTCGTTTTTGGAGGAAAATGGACCCACCCATTGTTATGGTAGGTGAACAAACACGTGTACTTACCTACTTATGTGTGGCAAAGCTTCCGGGAGCTAGTTAGTTACTTACTCTGAGTCACATTGTGCGGCTGGTACCAGCTACAGTTTTATAATTACAATTTATCATTTTTATCTTTCAATATACTTAAATACAGTATTTATTTATTTAATATTAACTGGTGCCCATTTAAGATAAAGTACGGTAATATTGGTATTTACAATTAGCAAGTATCTTTATAAGTAGTTTGTATTTGGGGAGTTTGTTTCCATTTTTACAGGGAGATAAAAAAAAAAAAATTAACCAGGGATGTCTGCTTTAGACATTGCAATCAATTTCCCAGTAACTTTCTATAGGAAATTTAAACGATTAACTAAAACGTTTTTTGATACTTACTTAACATTTTCAGAAATAAATAAAAACAATTTTTTCTCAATAACAATTTTTATTTATTTTTTTAATCAGTTAATAGTAATTTACATTAAATATGAAATATAAACAATTTTGAATTATTATTTACACTAGTTTTCTTATAGTACAGGAATGTCAAAAAACGAATATGTGAACGCCACTCATGCTTGTAATTGTAAGTCTAAATCATATGATACCACTTGCTATAATAAACTTGTTTAAATTAATCATATTTTATTAATTTATAATAATTTATAAATAAGTAATGAATTAATCAACTTAAATGTGATAAAATTTGATTTTATACCTTCTGATCTTGTTATCAAGTAAAATACCTACTAGATAACGCGTCAAGTATTATTTTAAAATATAAGGTTTAAAATAAAAGATTCAAGTTCAATGTACCAACCAGATAAGTATTCCCTCTCTACGCGATTATTTCATTCGATTTTATGTTCATATTAGTTTTTATATTCATTTTAATTTTCAAAAGTTAAGTATATAACAAATATGTTGGTTTATGTAATGAGTAATGACGTATATTCGTTTCGCAAATATGACGTGTTGTAAAGATCGTAATATCGTTAAAAAACGTGATTTGTATATTCAAATACATATATTATTAAGTTAATAAAGTTATAATAAAGCGTTTTAGAAAATAACCTTATGACAAATATTACTCAAAAAACGGCGAAAGTCAAAATAACTCGTTGCAATACAATATGATTCCAGTTGGTCATAGGGAGATGAAATTTTAACCAGAAATGATCTTCATTCATTTGTCGTTTATCAAGTCTCCCTGTGATTTTCTACAGAAAATAAAAACAAATAACTAATAGTTTCTATTTCAACAAATTTACTATAGATTAAAATTTAAACTTAAGCTTTGTCTTTATAAATACAAATATATAATTGAATGTCAAATGTTTTTGAGCATTTTATCAATAATATATAATATTATTATATTTACTTTTTTTTCAACATAATATTCACTTTCACACATATAATATATTCAGCTCTAAGAATATTGGTTAATGATAAAATGTTTTGAACAGATATTATGTCATTTGTCATTGTAGCCATGGAATTTGGATCTACTATAATGTTAACGAGCCGTCTAAGCGACATATGAAACGGTTGAGCTAGTTTAAGTTACTGGAGCCATAATATGTGCACTAGACTCAAGGTACCTAATTATAATATAATATGGTCTCTACAGAATGTGATTCGTAATGAGAATTCTATAAATATACAATCTATTATAAATACAAACCAGAACACGTTATTTTAGTTTCAAAATTTGAATATATTATTTATGTGTTAGTGTACTTTTTAGAACTCCTTCTGTGATTAAATCAATTTATTAATGATGTACATTAATAATATGTTTATGTTTTATAAAAATCATTATTTTCAGTAGGTATATTTCAAGTATTTTTGTTTTGTTGAACATTTAGTACTAAATAAGTGAAACACTAGATATTTTGTTCAAAGTTTGTTAAATATTAATCAGTTTTTACTAAATAAGAATTTAAATTCAAATATAACCGCAAGTGTATAATGTCTTTATAATGATAACTATATCATGCGTAGTCAATGTACGTGCTGAACTTAGCGCACCGCCAAAGGACTACTCGAAGACGTTCAAGAACACTGATTTGGTTGTTGGTGCCTTCAGAAAACTAAGTGGCTCACCAACTACCTCCGCCTTTTACCATGGAGGATAGGCAACCTAATTTGCATGACGACAACTGTGCCGAGGACGAGAGGTGACACATGGAATTAAGGAAACTACAAGTTAATTTTTAGGGGAAGAGGTCTCTGTGGTCGAATCGGTATGGTGCAATGACCACATAGCTCACACGACATAGCGATTTAAAATTAACCTTAAAATTACTAAGAAAACGATGATGATGCACTTATTCCTGAACAACGGTAGCTGGACTCGACGGCTTGAGGGGGGGGGGTCTCTAACATACCACGGCGGGTGCTGGCGGTTTTACGCAAGAGTAAGTCTAGCACCAGTTCCGAATAGCAACCGGTCGATGTTTGTATTAATGGACGTTGTTGTGCACAGTTGGCACATACGTCACGCAAGAAAATCCACACACAGAATAATAGAATAATAGAGTAATATACAAATGTCGTTTAACTGTTGGTAACGACGAGGCTTTATTTCAATATTAATAATAATATATCTTGTCTCATTGACTTGTCGCAGTGAAAATACAAAATAATAATATTTCTGGTCACATCGACCACACAGATCAATTTAACATAATTGTAATAAAGAAAACATAAGTGTTTTGTGTGTACCAAAAAAAATTGTACGAAAAAAAAACATAACAACACGAGTGAGTGACAAAAAACAATATGAGATGAAAAACAATGTTGGCTGCAATAACAGAAAACAATTTTATTCTAACAACATTGATAATAAATATGAGGCATAAGGCCGAACAATAAAGAAAGACATAGATTAGACATAGGTTTGACATTAAAAGGTGCCATATTGCTCCATCCTGGAGTTATGTGTTACAAATTGTTGTTTGTATAAAATATTTTTTACTTATAAATATTATGTTGATGACCAAGTCATCAACATTATATTAATTATTAGATGTGTATCTAATGTAAATTAAAAATTATAAATGATTTTACTACACTACTTTTGTGTAAAACACAAAAAACGAAAATTGTACCATAATAATATATGGGTTAATTACGAGACGGGATGTGCCGGCGCTAATATCAACGTAATAGTGAAATTTCTGTGACGACTCGATAATCAACTCGCGTTCATGTGACGTGTACTTAACCAAGACCGGACCGGATGGTGCTGCATATATTGTGTCGTCAGGTGGTGGTGTCGTGATGCAAGTGATTGTCTCGGGTCCGGATGTCCTGGGGTCCGCACAAACCATTCCGGCCACCGTCACCATTACCGTTCGGTTCTCCTCAAATATCAAGTGGTTCTTTACGGTAATCGTTATAGTCGTGCCACCAGCCATTGTCCCAGATAGTGGATCGACGGATGTCACGTTTATTTCGGCACATTGATTATTGACTTCTCGCGTCTTAGAATTCCAAGATTTTCCAACATCATTGTGCCACAGGTACAATTCATTGCGACCTTCACAGGAGTTTCCTGACGAACACAATCTAATGTAGTGTGCGAAGCCATATTCATTCCACGTGCAAGTCGCACAGTTTTCGTCCTTTTTGTCCTCGGCACATTCGTGTTCATAAAACGTTACATAGTGATCGGTAACGTTTTCCAAGCGCAGTAAGACTCTATTAAATTTAATATAAATAAATGCAGTAAATGATTGCACACTGTGCAACTTAAAGTTAGTTGTCAAAATTGTTGCTGTACATATAATCTCGTCATTTTTTATGGTTTTATTATAAAAATCTATTGTCGTTGAATTACAAATGAATTTACTTTCTTTAAGATATTTCATGAAATTCACATGATCGTTTGATACCTTAACTATGTATTCCAAATGATTAATTGTATTATTATATTCATATTTTTTAACTACTGAAAATCGTGGACATTTCTCTTTACCGTAGATTGTAAGATTTGACAAGTGAAAGTGATTGTAGTTGACACACTCCTGTTCTTCTAAGGACCATGCACATTGAGCTTTGATTGTACATTTGGTGCACGTCAATGCATCTGAGCAGTTTTCATTATTTAAGTCTGTTCCTAGTGTGGTACCATGTGATTCAAATATCAGAGCCTAAAGAAAGCATAATTTAATATTTTGTATTTACATTCCAAGTACGTTATTATAATATTGTCACATTTAAATGATAATTTTAATTTAGTAAAATAATACATTTCATTTTTTTTCCTAACTAATTTTGAAGAATGAGGTAAGATAATAAAATAGTAGATTTAACTCATATAGGTACCGGCTCTACATATTTCACAATTCAAAGCTCCACGCAATTCAAAGAGTATTATTTTATTCACTGTTCATATATAGTTAAGTGAATTAAATTTAAAAAAATATCGTTATTATTTTTTTATTTACTTCTTTTTTTTTTTTTTATTGAGTAAAAAGACAATCTACATTCTATACAACAAATATGCACATTAATTAGATGAGATAAAGGATACAACAAACAACAATGAATAATATGATTTTGGGGAATTACCCAGTGGTAACACCCAGATTTACTTTTAAAAATGAGTTTAATATCATTTATTGAATATGAAAATATTAATTTTTTTTGTTTTGGTTAAATTGTTTAATGTTTGGTATTAAAATATTTATGAATATCTCATTAAAAGTAAAATATTTTCATTGTTCATCAAATATAATTTTAAATTTGTATTAATATTGTACTTACCATTGTATATATAAGTAATAAAAGTCCATTCTTAGAATTGTGGTTCAAATAATTTTTTTTTTTGCCATACTTTTTGCAATTAGCCATGGTGCTATTCAATTGTTGTATGTCCCAAGATATTGTTCATTCACAAACAATTATTTTATTATTATTGACTCCTTCCAGATTTCTGCTTTAAAAAATTCAAATTTTTAGTGTATAAGATTTTTATTTTATACATACAATAATATATTATTTTCTATAAATACCAGGGCTTACAACTTTTTACTGTTTTCGAATATAGATATATACCAATACCATTTAAAACCAAAAACAAAATCAAAACCGAAATCAAACTAAAAAGAGGAGGGCAACTGCGTTTCGCCTTGCTGTAAAGTTCACAACAAGTGGGTCACATTATAATGGATGGTATTTTGAATTCAATGATATAATATCACTGTATAAGAAAAACGATTCTGAGTGGAGACGGTATTTCAGTCTAGGTATAAGACATATTATATACTTATATCTATGGAATTAAAAAAAAATTGACCTATAATAAATTCCAAATTAATCATATCATAATATCCATTAGGTACTTATAACCAGGTTGTAAATCAAAAATAATAATACCGTTTACCGTTATATGGATATTAAACGTTATGATCGAATGACTGTTTAATGTTATAAAGAATTTAAACGTTATTCAACTAAAGCGTTTAAACGTTTTAAAAATGTAAACGTTATGACGCGTTTAGCGTTATCTGATGGATATAGCTTGTTTCCCACACAAAACAGAGTGATTGAAAAATATAATATTACAAAAATAAACCATAATATATATATTTTACTGATAGTTATAATTTTATAAATATTTTTATATTCAGGCAATAATTGCATAAATATAATTATTATATGTTTCAATCATTTATCGTTTCTGTTTCGTTATCCATTATCCGTTTTCAATCGTTTATCGTTTAGCGATATGTTATCCTTTAACCGTTTCAATCGTTTTTTGATATGTTTAAAGTTATACTCATAACGTTATAAAAACATTTTGAAGTCCTGCTTATAACGCGTTATATATCAACAACAAACCGTGATACTATCACAGATATATTATAATAGTATACTTTAGAAATTTCAAGTACCCACGAATAATATTATACAATCACAACAAATTAACTAAAATAGTTATTCTATGTTTTTTAATGTGTAAATTCGTCCATATTTGAACTTAAAATGATTATAAAAATAAACTGTGCTTATGTATTTTTTAGACTTTTTGGTAACAGGATTAATTAATAACGTGGAATCTTGTTTTAAATTTCCAATCCTTAGATATAAAAGTTGAACATTTTATAAATTACTAGCTGAACCCGTGCACTTCGTTGCCCGTTGAATGTATCAATTCTATATGACTGATTCGTAGCAGTATATTATCAGGTAGGCAATCTACCTGCGGTAGATAACGAACCACGTGCTATTTATACGTAAGTGTATGATTTAACTCTAAAGTATCAAAGTTATACTTAGTTTGTCGTATCCAGCTATGGTGGATTAATATAATCAATTAATACTAAATCATAACCTAACCTGACCGTACTAATATCAGATGAATAAAAAAATCAAATTTAACCATTTTTAAATTAGCCTATCTTCTACCCAGAGGTCTAATCTACACACAAACATTCATTTTTATATATAAAAATAAGAATGGGCTGAGACAATGGTCAAACGACCGATATTGGCCGCGTCTCCTTCAGTAACGACGGCGTTACGCAAGTGGATGTACTCGTCTGATCGTAACTTCGACTGATTGAAACGCATGAGATTGAGATGCTCCATAAATATTCAAATTAAAAAAAAATATATAATAAATATTATTCTCAACTCCTATAACTCATAGC
>NC_042494.1:88365727-88366732 GCF_005508785.2 Acyrthosiphon pisum | reverse complement strand
TTTTTAGAAAAAAACTAAAAAAAAATGGAAAATAAAAATGTCCGTAAAGAGCTCAAAATACATCAAAATATTTTGAAAATGTTATGGTGTATAGAAGATGCTAAGATAAACATTCAGTCAAAATTTCATGTATCTACTGTAATTTTTTTTAAAGTTACACCAAAAACCAAATTCAATTTTGTGAAAAATCGATTTTGCGTAAAAATTCCCGTTTTTCCTTAATTTTTCTTTTGTTTTTCCCGGCGCTTTTGAAAACCACTGGGAAATTTAAATTTTGACCTCCCCAATGCACCAACGATATTCACTTTCTGATCGAACAAGATACTGAAGTCGAAAATCGAAGCATTATTTCGACTACTTATCGTGTACACAGACACAAAAAAAAAAAAATAAAAAAAAAAACACACATCATTGTAAAATCAATACATTCATCGTTTCACTCAGAATCTAAAATAAGATACATTAAATATGCATGGTATAAGTTTTTTTTTTAATTGTCAATAAAATTGTTGGCTTTGGGTCGAAATCCTTTGAAAATGAACACCATGTTCCTAATAAGTTGTTATAGTAGATGTTGAGATGTATGAAAGATCCACATTATGCACCTTTTTTTCTCATAATAATTAAAATTCTAATTATGTCAAAAATTCTTCAAAATCCCGATATCTGTAAATTATTTGCACTTAAATATTTATAATTTTTTAAAATTTTTTTTGGTAAGGATTGTAAATTTAAATGTATGATTTGCATTAATAGTTCATACTTATATCTTTTCCAATAGAAAAATTAATGTAGATAGTGCATTCAGAAAGTCCAAATTTCGGGTATTTTATAGCCGATTTAAAAAGTGTTTTAAACCCGGAATAACAAAAACAAAATTAAGGAAAAACGGATATTTTTTACACAAAATTATTTTTCAACAAACTTAGTTTTTGTGTAATACTAAAAAAATTTACCTTAGATACATGGAACTTCCAATTTTCACTGATATGTTTTTATAAATTA
>NC_042494.1:88356510-88365627 GCF_005508785.2 Acyrthosiphon pisum | reverse complement strand
CCTACTTATTTTTTAGTTTTTATTACCAAAATTGTAATATGTTTTATGCATTTTTCAAAAATAATATAAAAATGTAGCTGCATATATTTAAGCATATTTTGTCAATTTTGACTGCATATTATGATAATTTTTAGTGCAACAAGTAAAGTCCTGAACCCTAGAACTGTAAAAACTTGACTTTGATCTATACTTAAACACCCCCCCCCCCCCCATTTCATAATCCTGGCTACGCCACTGATATGTAATATTTGGTACAGCTCAAAGTCAATTTTATATTATTTTCATAAACTGTTAAGTGTAGAGCAGACAACTATACATTTATTTCGAGACAAGTAAGTTTGGTATTTATTTTATATAATTATATACTATTGTAGTTTTTATACCATTATATTGAGTGAGGTCAACGCGTACATAGTTGTGGTTGTTTCATTATATTATGTTCTAAAATTTAACAAAATATATAGTTAACTATTCATATTTGCGTAGTTGAACTAGAACAGGGATGACAAACTAGTACCTAGTATCGGCGTGTCTAAAACAAAATTTTTTTTATTTTTTATCTAAGTTGATACGTATGTATAGCATAAATAATTAAAAAAAAATCCATTAAATAATACAATCATAATTGACGGTCCACAGTGGTCTGAAAGTGAACATTAGGCTGTCTTAATTGACTATTTTAAAATTTGGAAAACTTTTTTTACACATTTTTACCCCTGTATCCTAATGAATTGAAACAGGTTCTCAGGTCTAAAAAAATTTTTTTAAACAAAGTTATAATCGTAGAAATTCGATAAATTATTATTATATTCGTAATTTTTCTGAATTCGTAAAAAAGATATTGATTTTATTTTTCTGGTCTAACAATATTTTTTTCCCTTTATACTTGATTTTTGAATTTTTGCAATAGATCTTGTAAACCAATACGTAAAATAATTATGTATATATACATATATTTTTTTTTTAAAGATCAAGTAATTGAAGATTTATTATAATTTGCTATATTATTTTCTTTTAAAATACCGTGAATAAAAATTACTCAACATTACACTATTCCCAATACAAAAATATTCTAAAGGAAGTTCTCTAGTACCAAAAAATATAAAGTGTTCGCGGTCACTTGCGTTTTCAATGTATATAAATTGTTTGCGCGCCACGAAATGTCGTTATCGCGCCGTCTACATACGGCAATAAAATCCTCGTGTAATCTCTTTGTTTTCCACTATCGTTTTTATTATTTAGTCATTAACCTATATTACGACCATTTGTTGTCATATCATTATTATTGTTGTTGTCGTCGCCTTTGAGGCACGTACTTTTTATTCTGTTCTATTTTATTCGTTTTCTCGCCATTACGGCAATTGTTGGTAAAGTCAATCTTTACATTCCTGGTTGTTCGGCGCTAATGAGGTCCGAACTTCCGTCGTTGTTCACTACTTTATCGGTTAATAAATTACACCAATACAAATATAGGTACTTGTGTTCCGTCATTCCCGTTCCCTGTGCCTGTACCTACTCGTGAGCCGGAGCCTGTGCTGGTGAGTTGCGTCGTTCGACCCGTGGGTTCTTCTGAATTGTGTAAGTCCCTTTTCGATATCAATTTGCTCGTACAACCGTAGCGTAAGTCCGCCAGCACCCGAAGGGGGGTGTGTGAGAGGCCGCCCAAGGTCGTTGAGACGTCAACATCGGCACCAACCTCAGCTTCAGTAATTTTAAGTTAATTTTAAGAACCTCTCACAACTTTGTAAATGCTCTGTGGTTATTGCACCATACCGGACCGGCCACATAGCATTCCCGTCCCCATAATTAACTTGTACCTTCCTCATTCCTACCGTCGAATCTCTCTTTCCTAGTTTCCGTATGTTAAGTTGCCTATGCACGGCATTTCGGGGGGGCAACATACTACAAATAAGTCCTCAGGCGTTAGTTGACACACCGTAGGTGTTGGGTTGCCTATCCAACCGGATTTCAGGTGCTAAAATAAAAACACAAAATAAAACGTTTTACTTTCGAGGCATACTCGGCTGGTCCTTCAACATCATTACTCGCACACAAATATTATAGTCCAAATATTACCCTATATTTTTGAACAATTTGCCATAGTTAGGAACTACAATACATTTTTATTAAAGTTCACCCAAATGATATTATATTATTCGTGTTAAGAATATTTATATGGAAACATTTTTTTGATAATCTGAATGTTAACACTATATTGGTTCTATCAATGATGAAAAAGCCATACATGCCCGAGAGAATATTGCCTGATTTGTGTTTTTAATGTACATCATTCGCTTAATTTACATAATATGAATACTTATTCTATTTCATAAGCCGCCATGGAATATGTACTAACCTTATCGGTAATTCAGGTTAATTTTGAACACAAGTAATTAGTAAAATGAAAATTATCAAAAATTGTCTACGCGCTTCATTATCTGATGACCGCTTAGATGATTTTTTATTAATGACTGTAGAAAAATATATATTGAATAATTTGAAGTTGAAAAATATTTTGAACATTATTAAAAACTCATATTTCATACTTTATCTAAATTATTATCGTACACATAATTACATAAATATATAATTATAAGATATAATTTGTCATACTGTTACTTAGTGTAACTGATTTATACCTATATGTATTGATATATTTTACATTTTCTTTGTAATCAACATAGAAAAAGTTCCTAAATCCTAAATCTTGTTCTACTATAGGTACTACTATTGAGGAAAATTTAATATTTTGTTAACCAGTTTAATTTGGGCCGATAAATGTACGAAAATGGGTCGCTTGCTTATAGAGAATAGTGGGCTAAAACCCTTCCAGTCCGGCCCCGAATATATGCAAAATAAGTGTGTGCTGCGATCCCTTTAAAGTCGAAAACATTTATAAGTTATACGAGTCATGTAAGTTGCATAAGTTAATACTCCGTTATAGGAACAAGGTACATATATTTTTACCTAATACTTACGTGAAATATATAATAATGATGTTCAATTTTTTTAACGCAAATAGTTTTGTTATTGAATGAGGTACTTGAGTCTAATTTGAGTGATATATAGTGAGTAATATTAATGATCTTCATAAAGCTTATCTATAAAGTTACGAATTGTTAAAATGAATAGAATTTATGTAACTGAACCAAAAAAGTCTTCACGAGTGACTTTGGTGGCATAAAACTTCCCAAAAGCGAGTTTCAAGACTTCAGGGGAATGGATCAATATATAAACTTTAACTCTAAGACATAGGATTCTGAAAAGTAACTATATAATGTATTGCTGAGAAATAGTTTTGAAGTACTGGAAAAATTTATTATAGATGGTTATTTTTCATCCCACATTCCCACTATGCCGCAACAGTTAAAACTTTAAGACGTCTCGCCACTGTCATTTGCGATTTGCCCTTTATCGACTAGGTATCAATATTCTTACGAGCCAAATCAATCGAGATTTGTTTTTCTTTGAAGTCTTTGTTGGTGTATGAATTGTAATTTTGTCAAATTTAAAATTTTTTATAAAATTGTATAGTGTATACTTAACCCTAGAATGGTAATATACGTACATTGTACGCATACGTCATATTCATAACACATATTCATGTGGTAACACTGAGTAAACTGATTATATCGTTTCGTGAATAGATATCGTTTCTAGATATGCTTTTATCAGTTAGTTGTGCATATTTGTTGATAGTTGTATTGTTATTTTGTACCTCCACAACTGTGTATGATAATTTCTACGAAAAACCAGTACGTAAGTTTTACGCATCGTTAGTAATACATGTAAATAATACTACGTAAAATATACGCATGTTTACCTATATGCACTAAAGAGTATACGTGTATTTTACGCATAGTTACTAATACAGTATTGTTTTAAATTTAATAACTAGTATACAATATTTTAGTATTACAATGGCTGATAGTTCAACGATTCTTCGTATTTTGAGAGAACTATCTGAAGATGAGAGTGGTGAAGAAAGTGGTACGGAAATTGAAGATATTGTAGATGATAGTGATGAGGACCCTGACTATGTTCCTAATACACATAATTTTCAAACAGAAGAAGAGATTAATGAAGTAATTAGAGAGATAGAAACCCGTCCAATACATCCATTAAAATCTAGGAAGAGAAAAATTAACTCTACATCTAAAACAGATAGTAATAATGGAGAAAATGATAGAGAAACTGATCAAAATAAACATATAATAATCATTTCAAATACCTCGGAAATTGTGGGTAAAAACGGATTTGTGTGGAAAACTGAGTGCAATCATTTTAGCGGAAAAGTTCCACAAAAAAATATTGTTCATATCCGACCTGGGCCTTCATATTTAGCAAAATCTGCATATACTCCTAAAGAGTGTTTCAAACTTTTTTTCACAGACGAATTAATTAATTTAGTACTTATTTATACTAACCAAGAAATACAACACCAAAGGGAAAACTATAAAAATAAAACTAGTGCAAATCTAAATGATTTATCATTGTCTGAACTTAATGCTCTGTTTGGTCTTTTGATTTTAGCTGCAGCATTAAAAAATAATCATTTGACTACGAATTTACTTTTTGACAGTTCGTTTTGTGGCAATAGATATCGTGCAACCATGTCGGAGAAAAGATTTTGTTTTC
This sequence comes from Acyrthosiphon pisum, assembly GCF_005508785.2. Taxonomy (NCBI): domain Eukaryota; kingdom Metazoa; phylum Arthropoda; class Insecta; order Hemiptera; family Aphididae; genus Acyrthosiphon; species Acyrthosiphon pisum. The sequence goes on along the minus strand of NC_042494.1, from coordinate 88,360,989 downwards.
TAATTAATTGCCTTAGATTCGATGATCGAACAACTCAAACGAGTTGCAAACGCAACGTAAAAATGAGACAAAATTAGCACCGATTTCAGTTATATGGGATATTTTAATGATCAACTGTAAAAATAATTACAAGCCTAGTAGTTACGTCACAATTGATGAACAGTTGGTCGGCTTTAGAGGACGATGTCCTTTCAGAATATCCCTTCAAAACCTACACGATACGGAATTAAAATTGTTATGATGTGTGACAATTCAACTAAGCATGTCATTGATTCGATTCCGTACTTGGGTAAAGGAACTGTACCAAACGGACAAGTTGCAGCTGATTTCTATGTTAAAAATTTAGTTAAATCTATTAAAGGTTCTAATCGCAACCTTACAATGGACAATTGGTTTTGCAATGTACCACTTATTCTATAACTTTTACATGACGATAAACTAACGGTTATAGGAACAATTAAAAAAACAAAAGAGAACTTCCAACTCAGTTCACTGATATTAAATTTCAAAATAGAACTTCCGATACATGGTTTTTTCTATTTCATGAAGATTTTACGGTTGTTTCTTACAAACCAAATCAAAGTAAACTTGTGACATTGATTTCATCGGCACATCACGATTCATCGATTGATCCAATTACAAAAAAACCCGAGATAGTATTGAACTATAATTTTACCAAAGGTGGGGTGGATTCATTTGACCAGATGACTAACAATATGAACTGCAGCCGCAAAACCAAACGTTGGCCTTTATGTTTTTTTTTATAATATGTTAAATATAGCTAATGTCAATGAGTATGTTATTTACACTCATAACTTTTACAATAAAAATAAAAACGATGAAAAACCAATGTCTAGATTACAATTTATGTTATCTTTACACAAAGAACTAACTAACGAATGGCAACGACATAGATTGAGTTTTCCAAAAATTAGCAGAGAACTTAGAACTAACATCCAAGACGCGTTAGAAGAAAAGCAAGTACCAATCAACGACAAACCCCAACATGGTCCTCGAAAGTATTGCGATTATTGTTCTTATAAAAAAAGAAGACTCACAACCACATACTGCATTGAATGCCAGAGACCAATTTGTGGAGAGCATCAAAAAAAAAAAGTGTCTAGAATGTTAATAAATAAATCTTTTTATAGTTAGTTACGTTAACAGGAAGTTTTTATTTTTATTATTTAGTCTTTATGAATTTTATATAAGTATGTACTATTATGTTACAAGTTGTACAAATAAGTACAAAACAAAGTTTTGAATTTTATTTTATTTGTTTTATTTTGTTTGAAAAATATGATTATATTTGTTGTCGTAATACATTGAATAAAAAAAGTATGTACAAGATTTAACAAGTGTTTAATTCTAAAAATATGATAATTATATAACTGAAAACAAATATGCGTAAATTTTACGCATCATTACCTATAGTAACATGTAAATTATCGTTACCATACAAGGGTTAAATTAATTTAATTTTAAATAATTAAAATTAAAAATGGATCCTGATGATGGGTACAGATATAATAATAATGGCAGTCGAAATGGAATTACATAAGTATAAATAATTACATATCTAGTTATTATGCCAACTTAAATTATATTTATTTTATAAGATTTATTTATTTCACTTTGTTGTAATCTCTTATCATATCACATAAATATTGATAAGACACATTATCATATATCATGTTATACTATTCGTTTTTTTAATCTGTTGTGTACCTTGGTTGTACCTCCTGCTACTTTGTTGTTATTTAGTTAGTTATACTCAATAATAATTAATGGTTATGTTTACTTGCATCGTGTTGGTTATTTCATATTAATTCCAATTTATTACAGGTTATGGGCCCAGATCTAACGCTAGTGTTACGTAGTTTAGTTTTATTTAGATTGGATTAGATTGGATGAAAAGATAAGTGTCATGTATAAGTCAAAGGATGATGGTGGTAACTGGTATGGTATTACACCGTTTAGTGGTAAGGATTTTTCTAGTTGGCGGTTTCGGGTTGAAACCATTCTTGAAGATCAAGATGTTCTGTATTGTGTTCAAACTAAGAAATCTAGCATATCGGATGCACATTATCATTCAATGTGTGTCTGACTCTCATGTATGTAAGGGACGGTAATACCTCTAAAGAAAAATTTGATAAACTATTATCAATTTTTGAAAGAAAAGGTATTTCAAATCGTCTATATCTAAAGAGGAAATTAATGTGCAATTAAATCTGCAGCAAGCAAAATTGAGGATGACGGCATTATTTGTCATTTACTTTTGTCTTTACCTGAGTCATATAGTGTAGTGATGACTACAATAGAAACTTTGTCAACAGATAATTTAACCCTAGATTTTGTTAAAGGCCGTCTTCTAGATGAAGAAGTGAAATGCTGTGGAATATCTGGAGCAACAGTTGTTGCTGAAAGTAAGAGTTCTAATGTATTTTATACTTATAATAAGAAAGAAATTCGTTGCTATGGATGTGGCATGTTGGGACACGATCGGTGTAAGTTGGGAAAATTTAAACCATTTAAGAACAGTGCACACGTGGCTAACAATCCGTCTGATGAAGATGAAGACGAATATGAAAATGCTGTTGCATTTATTGCTGAACAAATGCTAAATAGTGCCACAACCAAACATGAATGCATGGAAGCAGGAAATAATCATCGGTTAGTATGGTTACTAGATTCGGCCTGCACAGATCATCTAATTAATGATGATCAATATTTTGCTGATTCAAATGACTTGACTACACCCATAGATGTTAGAGTTGCATAAAGTGGTCATATTATATCAGCACAAAAATTGGCAATTTGTCAGTAATTAGCATTGTCAATAGTAATCTTTTTAAAAAATGTTATTTGAAAGATGTGATGTATGTTAAAGATCTGCGACAAAATTTGCTGTCCGCAGGAAAATTAGAAATGGCAGGTATGAAAATAATTTTTGGTGATGGTAAAGCAAAAATATACAGAGGTACTAGTCTAATAGCTGTTGTATACAGAAAAGGAGCCATATATAAAGTAACATTTGAATTACAGAAGAAACATGGAGAGGTAGAAGATTTTCTTACTACCAGCTCTGTGGATCTGTGGCATAAAAGACTTGGACATTTAAATCCTCAATACATGAAAAAATGATTAAAATGGTTGACGGCATTAACTTAAAAAGTGATAAAAACATAAAGGAGATAATTGCGAAAGTTATATAATGGGTAAGCAATGTCGATTATCTTTTTCTGGTAAAAGACCAAAAGCCCATAGACCACTTGAAATAATTCATACAGATATATGTGGTCCAATTCCACCATTCACTTGGGACAATTACAAGTATAATAAATAGAATGCATATAGGGCACACGTCGCTAACACACCAGTACCTGATGAAGAAGGAAAACCCACCCATATGCACCAGCTGCGGTACACGTCTATCAATAAGCATATTGTATCCGAATGCCGCTCCTTTGAAACGGAAAAACGTGAAGCAGGAGTATCAAATATCATGTCAGAAGCCCTCTACCCAGATAACATTAGTCGCATGGTAACCTTTTAATTAAGACAAACCTTATAAATTCTATTTAATCTGTAATACGTCCATGTAAATATTGTATCTTATTAATGTTACCCTTTTAATTATTGTATGTCAATGGCCATAGTCGCCGAGACTTATTCTTCTTCTAATAATAAAAAGTATTTTATTACATTTATTGATGACTTCACTGTATACCTATTAAAAGCAAATAGCAATGCATTTAATTAATTTCAAAAATATGAAGCGATGGCAACTATTAAATTTACCTCAAAAATCTTTGTTATAAAATGTGATAATGGCAGAGAATATATTCCAGAAAAGTTAATAAAATTCTGTGAAGAAAAAGTAATACAAATCCACTATACAGTACCTTATACTCCATAGAAAAATGGAAATTCTGAAAAAATGAACAGAATATTGATTGAAAAAATAAACATTAATTATACATTAATTATAGATAGTTAGATGTCTAAAGAAATGTGGGGAGAAGCAATTCTGACAGCAACGTATTTAGTGAACAGGTCTCCTACAATGTCATTGAATAACAAAACTCCAGCAGAGCTATGGTCTTAAACCCAGTGTCGCTAATCTTAAAGTTTTTGGTTGTAATGCATACTGCCATATACCTAAAGAACTTCGTGCAAAATTTTACAGTAAATCAAAAAAATATCAAATGGTAAGATATGCCGTAAACGGTTATCGACTATGGGATCCGTCTAAAAGTAAATTTATAGAGGTCCATGTCCCCTGCACCCCCCATTTCGAATTTTGGGTCCAAACCCGGGGCGATTGTTTGTGCTTCGTTAGTGCACGTTAGTGCTTTTTATCCCGTCGTTAGTGCTTCATCCCATCCAAAGTTATTTGCATTTCGTACAGGGGGGTGCCAGGGACATGCCTGCACCCCCCCTCCCATTTCGAATTTCGGGTCCAAACCCGGGGCGATC
>NC_042494.1:88342661-88356410 GCF_005508785.2 Acyrthosiphon pisum | reverse complement strand
TTTTTCAATTTTCAATTTGATAAATTTTGTCAAAATCCGATCTTTAAATGCTTATAAAAAAAAATTGTGGATTTTTAATATTTTTCAACTGCTATAGTAACAATATATCAGGAGCCTTGTATTACATTTTTAAAATTTTTGGCCAAACAGATAAAACTCTTTTGATATTTATAGAATAAAAAACTACAAAAAGTGTCAAATTATTTTAAAAATTGTATCGTGTATAGAAAATGCTAATATAAACATTCAGTGAAATTTTCAAGTATCTACAGTCATTCGTTTTTTAATTACAACAAAATAAGAAAATCTTTACATGAGAAATCGAGTGAATATCAAATGTTGTAAAAATATGAATTTCAAACGCTTATAAAAATGTAACTTGACTTGCTTGGAGACATTTTTTTTTGAAAAAGGTACACAAACTTATGAGAAATCTTGTATTACATTTTCAAATCTTAGATTTAAAAAGAATAATTCTTATGAATTTCCAACTCAATATGAAAATGTTCGTGATTTTTACATATTTTGTCAACATATATGAACCCTAAATGTTTATAAAAAAATTTGTGAATATAAGATTTTTAATATTTTTAAAATGCCATTGTAACAATATATTTAGAGCCTTGTATTATATTTTCAAGCTTTTTTACCTGACAAATAACATTTTATTGACATTCATGGAAAAAAACTAATACTAGTTTTTCATAAAAATCACAATTTTTCTTATTTTTATTTTTTGTTTTTCCCGACGCTTTTGCAAATTACTGAGAAATTCTACTTTTGACCCCCCAAAGTACCAACTAAATTCACTTAACTAACTTATTAATTTAATAATACACATATATAGGTACCACAATTTTGTACACAATTTCTGTTAGAGAAACATTTGTTCTACTTGTTGAATATTCAGTTATTATTGGGAAAAAAAACACTGTTTCTAAATCAAAACTAGAAATTGTCTAGAATGATAACATGGTGTGTTACATAATATTGGATTATTAAATTAAATTTATTGTTATATGCTCAGCGGTCAAAATAATAATGTATAGCGGGGGACGAGGTGGCCGAGCGGTCTAACGCGTCGGCTGCGCCGCTGCTGGTCGCGGTTTCGACTCTCGGCCACTGGACGGCATTTTTCTCCGGGCAAGTCACGGTGTCCGGACAACAAGTGCCGCCATCCCCCACTCCGGGACATGGCAGAAACCTACGGGTGCTCCAATCGAAATTCTGCCAAAAATACACCCACGTGTAACACACCTACTGTTCCAAACTTACAGTACCTCCCCCCTCCCAATGGCCTAAGTTGCCGCGGGATAAAATAAAAAAAAAAAAAAATAATAATTCATAGCTTCATAAAATGTTCTAATTACATATAAATTAATAATATTATCAACCGCCGTTTATTCTTGTATGTAAGATAATATAATATGTATATCTGCGTAAAAATTAATATTATCAGCCGCAAACTAGAATAAAATATATAATTTTAAACTTATATTACAGGGGTTCCCAAATATTAATTCACAATTATGTCGTCAAGTGTCAACTAATGTTCATTGAACTGGATACAACTAATGTATGAAATTTAATACTATAATACTATATATTCGGGTCTGTTCTTGAGTGAATGTCTTTCTTTGAAAAATGGTTATCTAAAATACTTTTGGAATCCTGCAATAATTGCCTAATTGATATTCAAAGTTTAATATTTTAATAAAGCGTTTGCTGATTTAAGTTATAATAAACTTAAAAAAAAATATATAATAATAATAATGTTTCACATTCCTCCAAAGAATTAATTATTAATATACCTAATAATAAAAATAAAAATATTTATTTTACACTTTAGTAACATATAATTATAAAAATAAGATACATTAAATATGCATGGTATAAGTTTTTTTTTTAAATGTCAATAGAATTGTTGGCTTTGGGTCGAAATCCTTTGAAAATGAACACCATGTTCCTAATAAGTTGTTATAGTAGATGTTGAGATGTATGAAAGATCCACATTTTTTTGCACCTTTTTTTCTCATAATAATTAAAATTCTAATTATGTCAAAAATTCTTCAAAATCCCGATATCTGTAAATTATTTGTACTTAAATATTTATAATTTTTTAAAATTTTTTTTGGTAAGGATTGTAAATTTAAATGTATGATTCGCATTAATAGTTCATACTTATATCTTTTCCAATAGAAAAATTAATGTAGATAGTGCATTCAGAAAGTCCAAATTTCGGGTATTTTATAGCCGATTTAAAAAGTGTTTTAAACCCGGAATAACAAAAACAAAATTAAGGAAAAACGGATATTTTTACACAAAATTATTTTTCAACAAAACTTAGTTTTTGTGTAATACTAAAAAAATTACCTTAGATACATGGAACTTCAATTTTCACTGAATATGTTTTTATAAATTAACACTAAAATATTTTGTCTTGTTTTGAGCCGTTTACGGACATTTTCAATTTCCAATTTCAGTTTTTTTTTGTTTATAATATTATGTTAATTTTATTTGTCGGGTTAAAATGATTGAGAATTGAATACATTGCAGGGAATTCACACATTGTTAAAATATCAGTTTAAAAATTTTAAAAATACGTAGGCAAGATATTTTTTATGAGCATTTCAATTTCAAATTTTGACAAGATGTATCAAAATGAAAATTTACAAATTATTTTGTAACTAGTTAAAATTGTATCAAATGTTCAATTTTTAAGATAATGATAGAACATTTAAAACGAGGTTCCACATAAGATGTTCATTCTGTAACCAAAAAATATAATACATAATATATAAACAGAGATTTTTTTTATAGTTATTTTAAGTTCATATTTTATATAATTATTGCATTCAAATTCAACACATGCATTACAGTGACTCTCTAGACATCTAATGTACAGGAAAGCATTACCCTCTTACCTATGTTATTTGAAATTTCTTGATGATATTTAAAATGTTAAACTAGATATAAGTATGTAAAAAATCACAATATAATTTATATATCGAAAAAACAACTCCAATCAACCGCAGACAATGTTATTAGTTATTTCCTATCTGATTAATAATAAGCAATTTATTCTCTAATATTAAAACTAACGAACCTAATGAATATCGGCTGAACAATTGCATAATGATGATAATTATTGCGATATATTATTGTATAATATTACAAAATTGTAAGTTGTTAGACGGAGAAAATGGTTGTAGACAACACTCGCGTAACTGACATTTTATTAATAATTGTACAATATAATATAATTTATCAAACTATGTCTTTTTTTGAATTTAATAGTAGTATACATTAAATAAATAGATTTTGGTTTTTGGTGTAACTCTAAAACAAAGAACCGTATATAGATACATTAACATTTTACTGAATGTTTATTATTAGCAATTTATATACACGATAAATTTTCAAAATATTTTTACACTTTTTAAGCGGTTCACGAACATTTTCAGTTTTCGATTTTTAAAATTTTTTTTTCTATAAATGTCAATAAAATCGTTGGGTCAAAAAACATGAAAATTGAATGCAAGGCTCCTAAAATATTTAGGTTAGGTTAAACTTAAGCTGACAGTGGAAAAATACTAAAAATACATAGTTGCAACTTTTTTCATAAGCATTTAAAGATGGATTTCTTAAAAAAATTATCAAATTTAAAATTTAACAATTACTTTATTTTTAAATTTATAAAATACTAGCTGATCCCGTGCACTTCGTTTCCCGGCAACCAATAATTATTATTATAATAGCTTCAAAACCCATGGCAACCATTTAAAAACAAAAATTTCCATCGGAAATCTCAAAATTCCTGTTTGAGCACCTCCCGGGGTTGGTACTCTCCCTTTTTAAATTAGCCTATCTTCTGCTCAGAGGTATAATCTATCTATATATATATATAAATATCTGATCCCGTTCACTTCGTTGCCCATTAAAATTGCCAACTCTATATGAATAATAATTCTATATATCACCATGTGGCGTGCTGAACTGACAAGCAGACCTGAGGCAAACTATACAATTTGATCCCCCTCCCCACCACCATCAGTTTTTTCACCATTTTTTTTTATTATTCAAAATAATAAATATTATTAAGTTTTTTTAGGTATAAGTTGCACATCTATACTAACACAAATTTAACAACATCCATTACAGTAACCATTTTTAACCTACTATACAGCAGAGCGAAATCCACTTGCCCACCTTATCTTAATTTTTTTTTTTTTTTGTTGTATCTCAAACTACAAGGAATTTTTTACTTTTGACCCCTCAAAGCACCATTTAAATTAACTTAACTTACTTAATAATTCAATAATTTACATAGATACTATTATTGCGTACCTAATAAATTTGAGTTAGAGAAGCGCTGAATCCCAGTCGTAGAAATAGTAGTACTTACAACTTTCTGAATTTTCACTTCTTTTCTGAAAATATACCGGTTATAAATTAAAACTAGAGGTATAAAGTCTTATGGTGTGCTTTAAGATATTTCATTATTAAATTTATTTTATTGTTAAATCACGGCGCACTATATTAAACGACCAGCGGTCGCCATAATAATGTATAGTTTCATAAAATATTACACTATATTTTTAATCGCTGCTTAGTCTTAAATATAATATATATTTATAAATATAATATTATCTGCCACAAACTAGTATAAAATGTATTACATTGCATATTATGTTATCATGATATAATATATTTTAATGATATGTATGTTGCAATTTTGCAGTCACGCAGTGAGGTTGAGTGTTTTCTTGATAGTGTTATTGTTATAAGATTTTTTTCAAATTATAATTAAATATTAAATCACAACAATGTCAATTAATGATCAAAATTATAACATTTATTCCGTTATATTCACTGAACTGGATAAGTCCATTAAATGTGATGGATGGAATTTAATATTTTGTACTAAATATTCGGGCCTATTCGTGAGGGAATAAAAAACAGGTTAGGTTAGGATAGGGCATTATAGATAGGTGCAGGTATGCTACGCCGCCATTTTGCGACTAACAATGTTATGTGAATATGAATTTCTCCCCCTTTATTTTATCATTTTATCATTGATAAATGAGTCGCTAAATGGTGGCATAACATACCTATTATATGTAGAGACTTTAGTTCAGGGATGGCGAACCTTTTGATAACTGCGTGTCAAATCAAGATGTTTGGTTTGATTTTATTTGTCTCGCGTGTCAGAAACTTTGCAGACTTTTTTTTTTTCAGTCATCATGTAAGGTATCCGAAACTATCTGTTATCTGTTGATCGTTTTGTTTGTACCTATGCTTGTACGTAAACGCGAAAAACGAATTTATTGATAATCTAATCTAATCGTTTACGAGCTTAGGAAATGGAAAGTACAGATTACAATAACTTACGATATATTCCAATAATAAGTTAAAGATAGTTTCAAATTATCAATTATTTTTTTGGAAAGTGAAGTAAAAAAAAATTATGAATTATATTTGAAATTGGTGTGTCACTGAAATAATGCAAGCTTGACATTGGTTCGCCATCCCTGCTTTAGTTAGTCTTAATCGGAAATACTTTTGTGAAACCTGCAATAATGGAGTACGTGATATTTCCGAGTTGAAAACGTTTATAAGTTGTTCGCTCATTGAAGTTACTGAACTTAAGAAGACTCTATCCGGACAAAAAAAACCCGTATAACATTCGAGAACATGCGCTGTTAGGTGTTTTCACGTACTGTAAGCACGCCCTGTACCGTGTGAGATTGGCACATAATCTAGCACAACCGTTCCGATGAATATAGTTGAATGTTGAAATCGTCATCGAAAAGGGTATCTTAAAATGTTTATTAACTAACTTGTATCTTTTTATCTCTTGTATGTGGGAGTTTGTAATTTGCGCAAAATTAAAGATATGTAATTTGCACCAAAATAAGGGTATGTAATTTGCACAACCCTCAGGTAGTCCAAAATAGGAATTGTAATTTGCACCAAAATTAAAATCGATTATTTTATCGATAGTATCTCAATACTATAACTTACAAGTTTCTATATCCTAATATAAATTTAGATTAGTTTTTTTTATAAACTAGTTGAGCTTATACATATATTGTTGATAGTTTATTTAAAATCGTATTTTTATGAATATAAAAAAAAATTTAGCCAATTACAATAATTATATGTAAAATTTAAAAAAAAACAAATATATTTATATACACAATATAGATTTTATTAAAGATGTCTATAATCATAATATAACTTTAGCTTAATTTTTATTTATAAAATAGCTGAGCTTATACACATATTGATGTAAGTTTATATAGCTAATTATAATATGTAAAATTACTTTAATTGGTTAACTTTTTTTTGTATTCATAATAATACGATTTTATAAAAAATTACAACAATATGTGTATAAGCTCAGCTATTTTATAAATAAAAACTATGCTAAAGTTATATTAGAATTGTAGATATTTTTATTGAAATCTATAATGTGTTCATTTGTTTTTTTTAATTTTACATATAATTATTTTAATTGGCTAACTTTTTTTATATTCATAATAATACGATTTTATATAAACTTACAACAATATATAGGTACAACAACTTGTAAGTTGGTACTATCAAGATACTATCGACAAAATAATCGATTTTAATTTTGGTGCAAATTACAATTTCTATTTCTCATTACCTGAGGATGGTGCAAATTACATATCCTTATTTTGGTGCAAATTACAAATGCATTTTTAAAAAAAATGGTGCAAATTACACAATATGTTGTATATATTTTGGTCAATTTTGGTGCAAATTTACTACAGCCTGTAATGTAACTAATATTACTCCATCTTGGAGTTATTTGTTAGTGTTACAAATAGTTTATTGTATAAAATAAGTTTTTACTTATAAGTTATAAATACTATGTTTTTGACAAGTGTAATTAGACTAGTTTTATAAGAACTTAATAATATTTTAACATACAAATATGACAATAGCACAATAAGTAATATACGTGTTATTGGATATTTGTATAAGCTTAAGCTCATAACAGGTATAGTTTAACCTAATCTGTGACTTATATACCGACGTAGAGTTTGGACGTGTAATACAATTTATATTTCATATAATAAAATAATGATAGTATAATTTTATGCATGTAACAAGGTATTAATAGTGGAGTGAGAGAAAAAATAAAATACTGGACTTTGGTGTTGACAGTTTATACACACGTCGCGCAAGAAATCCACCCACAGAATAATAGAATAATATACAATTCACATTTATCTGTTGGTATGTTGGTAACGACGTGGCTTTATTTCAATATAAATAATATGACTTGTCTCATTGACTCGTCGAAATGAAAATACAAAATAATAATATTTCTGGTCAAATAGACCACACAGAACAATTTTACATTAATTGTAATAAAGATAAAATAAGTGTTTGGTGTGTACCAAAATGAAATGTACAAAAAAAGACATAACAAATCGGGTGAGCGGCAAAATACAATATGAGATAAATAACAATGTTGGCCACAACAAAAGAAAATAATTTTATCCTACCAACATTGATAATAAATATGAGGTATAAGGCCGACCAATAAAAAATGGCATATAGGTAGCTTCGACATGAATACAGAATAGATGAAATTTTCATCGAAAAGAGTATCTTAACAAGTTTATTGACTAACTTGCATCGTTTTATCTCTAGTAATGTAACATAATAATGATCCATTCTGGATTTATGTGTTACAAATTGTTTTTTGTACAAAATATTTTTAACTTATAAAATATATTATGTTGTTTGTAGGCCATCAAAATTGTATTAATTATTACATGTGTATCTAATGTAAATTAAAAATTCTAAATAATTTTATTACACCATTTTTGTGTAAAACACAAAAAACAAAAATTGTACCATAATAATATATAGGTTAATTACGAGACGGGATGTGCCGGCGCTAATATCAACGTAATAGGTAGTGAAATTTTTGTGATGACTCGATAATCAACTCGCGTTCATGTGACGTGTACTTAACCAAGACCGGGCCGGATGGTGCTATATATATTGTGTCATCGGATGGTGGTGTCGTGATGCAAGTGATCGTCTCGGGTCCGGATGTCCTGGGGTCCGCACAAACCATTCCGGCCACCGTCACCATTACCGTTCGGTTCTCCTCAAATATCAAGTGGTTCTTTACGGTAATCGTTATAGTCGTGCCACCGGCTATCGTCCCAGATAGTGGATCGACGGATGTCACGTTTATTTCGGCACATTGATTATTGACTTCTCGCGTCTTAGAATTCCAAGATTTTCCATTATCAAAGTGCCACAGGAACAATTCATTGTGACCCTCACAGGAGTTTCTCGACGAACAGAATCTAACGAATGCGAAGCAATGTTCATTCCACGCGCAAGTCGCACAGTTTTCGTCCTTCTTGTTTTCGGCACATTCATGTTCATAAAACGTTACATAGTGGTCGGCAATGTTGTCCAAGTGCAAGACGCCAGATCTAAACTTGATATAAATAAATGCAGTAAATGATTGCACACTGTGCAATTTAAAGTGAGTTATCAAAATGTTTGCTGAACATATAATCTCGTCATTTTTTATAATTTTCGTATGAACATCTATTGTCGTTGAATTGCAATATAAATTACTTTCTTTAAGATAATTCATGAAACCTACTTCATCGTTAGATACCTTAACAATGTATTGTAAACTAATGAGTTCATCATTATATTCTTGTTTTGTCACAACTGAAAGTCGTGGACACTTCTCTTTACTGTAGATTGTAAAATTTGACAAGTTCGATCGATTGTTGTCAACACACTTCTGATATCCTAAGGACCACGCGCAATGAGCTTTCATTGTACATTTGGTGCACGTCCATGCAGCTGAGCAGATTTCATTGTTTAACTCCGTCCCCAGTGTGGTACCATGGGATTCAAATATCAGAGCCTAAAGAAAGCATAATTTAATATTTTGGATTTACATTTTAAGTATGTAATTATAATATTGTCACATAAAAATTATAATTTTAATTTTGCTAAATATTATATTTAATTTTTTTTTCCTAACTAGTTTTGAAGAAATTAGTAAGATAGTAAAATAGTAGATTTAACTCAAATAGGTACCGGCTCTACATAAACAATTCAAAGAGTATTATTTTATTCATTGTTCATATATGTAAGTAAATTTAATTTAATAAGATAACGTTATTATTTTTTATTTACTTCTAAACATGAGTAGGTAGTATCATTTATTGAATATGAAAATATTTATTTTTTATTTTTTTGGTTTAATTTTTTAATGTTTGGTATTAAAGTATTTATGAATATTTCATTAAAAGTAAAATATTTCCATTATTAATCAATTATAGTTTTAAATTTGTATTAATTACACTCACCATTGTATATATAAGTAATAAAAGTCCATTCTTAGAATTGTGGTTCAAATATATTTTTTTTTTGTTATACTTTTTGCAATCAGCCATGGTACTTTTCAATTGTTGTATGTTCCAAGATATTGCTCATTCACAAACAATTATTTTATTAATGACTCCTTCCAGATTTTTCCTTTAAAAAATTCAAATAATTAGTGTATAATATTATTTTAATCTTATACATACAATAATATATTATTTTCTATAAATTCCAAGGCTTAAAGCTTTTTTACTGGTTTGGAATACATATAAATACCATTTAAAACCAAAAACAACATCAAAACCGAAATCAAACTAAAAAGAGGAGGGCAACTGCGTTTTGCTTTGCTGTAAAGTTCATAACAAGTGGGTCACTGTAATGGATGGTGTTAAATTGGAATTCAATGATAATATAATATCATTGTATAAAAAAAACGATTCTGGGCGATTTGTTGTAAAATAACTTCAAACGGTCATAAAAATTAAATTTAACTTTCTTGTAGATATTTTTTATTGATAAAGGTAGACAAACCAAGTGAAGTTCCCCCAATATAACATTTTTATAGGGCCCGAAATAAGGAGTTACAAATTCTGAAAAGTATGTTACAAATAGTTACAAATGAGTTACAAACGAATGGCGTTGGTCTGGAGTGGATAAGACAAAGTCGGGGGGCTGGCCCCCCATCGGGAAAACTTTCACAGCGCCCGAAATAAGGAGTTACAAATTCTGAAAAGTGTGTTACAAATAGTTACAAATGAGTTACAAACGAATGGCGTTGGTCCGGAGTAGATAAGACAAAGTCGGGGGGCTACCTGAAGTTGGCCCCCCATCAGAAAAATGTTGATAGCACGCAAAGGAAAGAGTTACAAATTCTGAAAAGTGTGATACAAATAGTTACAAATGAGTTACAAAATATTGGAATTGCTCCGGAGTCTATTAGACAATGTCGGGGGGCCAACTTCACGCACATATAATTAATGTTTATAAAAAAAATTTGTGACTAGATTTTTAATATTTTTAAAATGTCATCGTAACAATATATTTAGAGCTTTGTATTATATTTTAAAGTTTTTTACCTGACAAATAACATTTTATTGACATTCGTAGAAAAAAAACTAATACTGGTTTTGCATAAAAATCCCAATTTTTCTTATTTTTCTTATTTGTTTTTCCCGACGCTTTTGCAAAATACTTGGAAATTCTACTTTTGACCCCCCAAAGTACCAACTAAATTCACTAAACTAACTTCTATTTGGAAAGGTTCGATTTTCTTCAACAGTATCTTGTTCGAAGGGAAAGTGAAACTTGTTGGTTCATTTGGGAGGTCAAAGTTGGAAATTCACAATAGTTTTCAAAGTCAAAGGGAAAAACAAAATTAAAATTAAGAAAAATGGAAAGTTTTACACCTGATTGGATTTTGACAAAATAGATTTAAATTTTACTGAATGTTTATGTTAGCATTTTATATACACGATAAATTTTCAAAATATTTTTACATTTTTGAAGCAGTTCACGGATAATTTTAATCGATTTAAAAAAAAAATTTTTTCTATAAATGTCAATAAAATATTACTCGTTGGGTCCAAAAGCATGAAAATTGAACACAAGGCTTCTAATATATTGAGGTTAGGTTATACTTAACCTGACAGTGGAAAAATACTAAAAATACATTTTTTTTTCATAAGCATTTAAAGTTCGATTTTTGAAAAAATTTATCAAATTTAAAATTGAACAACTACTTTACTTTAAATTTATAAAATATTCAACTATTATAGTTAAGCATTGAAAATTAAAAAAAAGTTTTTAAAACAAATAATTGGAGATACATGAAAAATTCACTGAATAACGAATGTTTATATTATTATCATTTTCTATACAGCATTACAATTTAAAAAATTTTTGACTCGTTTTGAACTGCTTACAGACATTTTCAGTTTCAATTTTTTTTAGATTTTTTAATTAATTGTCAATAAAATTTATTGGGTAAAAATTCGTGAAAATTTAATACAAGGCTACCGATATAATGTTATTAATTATTAAAGTAGTTGAAATATATCCAAAATACATATGCACAATTTTTTTTTATAAGATATCAAAGTTAGAATATTGACAAAATGTATAAAATGTTATTATTATTTTGTAGTTAAAATTGTTTTAAAATATTCTACTTGTATGTAGCTAAGGATCTTTATTCACAATAATATCATCAAATTATATACTTAGTAATATCATATGCTAACTGACCGTCTTCGCTCAAAATCGTTTTTCTTATACAATGATATTATATCGTTGAATTCAAATTTAACAACATTAATTTTTTTTTTTGTTGTTTCTCAAGCTAAAAGGAATTTTTTTACTTTTGACCTCCCCACCCCCCAAAGCACCATTTAAATTAACCTAACTAACTTAATAATTCAATAATTTACATAGAATATACTATTATTGTGTACACAATTTGAGTTAGAGAAGCGCTGAATACCAGTCATAGAAAAGTAGTAGGTACTTACAACTTTCTGAATTTTCACTTTTTTTCTGAAAATATACCGGTTATAAATTAAAACTAGAGGTATTTGTCTTGTAGTGTGTTTTAAAATATTTCATTATTAAATTAATTTTATTGTTAAATCACGGCGCACTATATTAAACGACCAGCGGTCGCCATAATAATGTATAGTTTCATAAAATATTACACTATATTTTTAATCGCTGCTTAGTCTTAAATATAATACCTATATATTTATAATTGCGTAAAAATTAATATTATCTGCCACAAACTAGAATAAAATATATAACATTGCATATTATGTTATCATAATAAAATATATTATAATGATATTTATGTTGCAATTTTGCAGTCACGCAGTGAGGTAGAGTGTTTTCTTGATAGTGTATTATTATAAGATTTAATTTTAATTTTAATTAAATATTAAATCACAACTATTACCTGAAGCCCTCATAATAATCATTCTTTCATGAATTAATTAGGGAGCACAGTTTTTTCAGTCTAAGAATTTGAGATTGTAATTTGATATCTTCAGTGTCCCTATTTTATAATTTGTTCTAAATTTTTATTTTTATTTCTAAAAAGCATTTACCTGCGGGTGCAGGTAAAAAAAAATTCAATGGGGGTTGGCGCTTACAAGAAAATACATTTTAGAAAACAATAAAAAAATATAGAAACAATTATAAAGTAGGAACTCATAATATTTAAAAATACAAACTAGACAATCTCCAGATTCTTAAACAGAAAAACTATTCCTAGTAATTAGCTCATTAAAAGAGTATTTTTTATAAGGAACCAGGTACCTAATCGATGTTTAAAATGATAAAAAAAATAATATTATAAAATATTATAAAATAGGCATGTTTTGTGCTAATAAAATATAGTAATGGTAAAATGGCAACAACTGGGCACCCGCCCCATCGGACCGCTTTTAAAATCAGACAGGGGCAAATACCCACCTTGCCCACCCCCCAAATGACGCCGCTGGGACACTTTGAATAAAAAGATCCTGAGTTGGTTGCCGAACTTTAGTGTTTGATTATTAAGTTGATTCTTTGATTGTAGACACCTTAAGCTTAGATAAATTAATACTATAGATGGAGCCATACCCAGCTCACTCGTGTAAACAATTTGATGCACATAATATATTCCACGAGTATCTGACATTTTTATGGATACATATCAATTCATATAAATAAATGTAAGACATTTCTCTTCGCGTACGTAGCTTAGTCAGATACTTGTCACTAATATGTTGTTTAAATTATCTGGATATAGGCCCATTCATAGTATATTATGATCTAAAGTAAATACAATAACTGTGATCACAACTTTAAAGTATGATTGGATGTTAATTGTAAAAGTTATAAGTATTAATGATTTATCAGCATGTATTGTATTCGTCTTACAGGTATGTATCAATTTCAGCAGATCTTATTTAGCATTTTAAATGCTAAATTGCATTTTTTTTTTTATTAGAGTGATTATTTCGATTAAAAACTAACAATGCTCAAAGATAAATTTTATATCTTCAAGACAACACTTGTAAGACACACTTAGAGACAACACATGCGTATATAGTGTAACGTCTTCTTTAAAGTAAAATGTTTTATTGATTTTATTTTAGCTTCATAGTTGTAAAAATACTAAGAAAATGTTGAGATTTCGAGCAACTTAAGTTTTAAATTTATAACGTCTTCATATAATTGTATTTTGGACTTCTTAAATCATGATCTAGAGGGTAGACCTTTTGGTCTTCCAGTATCCACAAATATTTCAATTTATAGTATAAAAACCCGACTCTGCCACATACCGTGATATGATAGCCCAGTCCACCTTTA
>NC_042494.1:88330826-88342110 GCF_005508785.2 Acyrthosiphon pisum | reverse complement strand
TTGCAGGAGGGTGTAATGGTTGGTTGAAACATGTTTGTATGTGTAGCAAGGATTTGTTGCTAAAAATGCCGGGTGGTCATCCATCCGGGATCTAGTTACAGCGGTCGATACGTACACTCAAAACATTTCCGCAGTTATGATGTCCAGATATCCTGCACACTAAGCCACAGAATATGATTTACCGTTACTCGAAACATTCGTTTTGTATTTCTCATATATAAATATTGGTGGTTGTATCAACGTCTCTCGACCTAGTGACCGGGCACTTCTCTTTCAGATAAATTATTAAACACTTAATTGAGTCTTTCGATTTACTAATGATTTATATTTTGTAGATGGTATAATTTTAAAGAGAGACTGTGTGCAGTAACAGAAAATTGTGCAGCGAATAAATATGTGCTGTGCTGTGTACATTTAAACATTTGTTATAATATATTACTATGCATTTGAATATTTATTACAATATAAGACTATTGTAAATTAATTTCAAGTATGGATTTTTTATACACTAACATTAGGGTCACATAATCAAGAAATTAATTGTTAAAGTTATTTTATATGGGGAGATCAATTTAACAAAAGTCGCTCATTTTTTATAATTTGTCGGAGTATTTATATCTATATAAATTAAATATCGAACAAGTAGTTTTTTTGGTAAATAATTAAAATTCATAAAAGCAGAGAAGTGGAACAACATTTTTGCAAGGTTCATTGAAACCAGAATGTAGTTAATAGTGAAATTAAAACCCAAATATACTTATAATATGTGAAATAGTGGTACTTAACCTTCTATGATAATTTATTATAAAGATATTATAAGTAAAAACTCAAATTTGGCACTATTATACAGTAATTATCACATTTTCCTATAATTTAACAGAAATTATGGAGCCAAAAATATAGAAATATCTATATGTACAGCGAGACATAGGACACACTAAGATACAGTCCATAGTTCATAGTTTTGTTTCATTTATAATAATAATGCTTTGTAATATAGGTAGTTTTTCATAAATTCATATTTAATAAAGTTGGCTTAATGATTTGTTTGAACTATTTGTATGTATTAATTCCAGTCTCACTGCACCCCAGTTTCACATACGGATATATCATTACTTATTACCAGGCTGTGAATTTAATGCATTTGCATATTTTTTTGATACACAGTATGAAATAATGGTTACGGCCAAAATTTGTTTTGTTTTATTCATAGTTCAAATACGAAATCGTATTTGGCATATAATTTAGTGGGTTGGGTTAAATAATTACATGATTTCTTGGTCACCTATAGTTAGTATGTAAATTTAACATTTTTTTTTTTTTTGTAAACAAATTTTATTATTATTTATGAATTTGAATAGTTTTGTAATAAAGGCTTTTTTTTTATAGAGTATTGTTTTGAATAATTTAAGTGAATATTTTACACTTTTTTATTGCATTCAATTTAGAGCCTTCCTATTTACTTTAACTTTAAATCATACCTACCACAGTTAATGTTAAATATCAACAATTAACAGCTTCTTCAACTTGATGACACTTAAGAGGATGTCAGATTTTTAGCACACTTTTTATTTCTCTCTCTTACCCACGCACAATCATAAGTGCAACTTGGGGCAGGCTGGAAAGGCTCAGCATCCCTAAAACTTGTAATAGCGATTAGCGGTAATAGGGTTGGTTCTACTAATCGTACATTTAATATGCTACGCGTGGGTCAAAGATGGAAACAAAGAGTGCGCTGACATACCCAACCAGCACACAGTGGGATAAAACACGAATTTAGCGTGCCAAAAAGAGAGATACCCGTTTCCACCAAAAAAGTTTGGAAACCATTAGTTTTAATTTTTAAGCAATATATGTTATGGTATGTATAAAATATAATAATGCAACATGTAGGTAAAAGCAATGAAATTTGTAAATAATTGCAAAGATCATAGGTACAACTACATCGATAATATTCAATAGTTGTTGATAATCGTCGATCGTGAATCTTTCCATTCTCATTTCAGCGAACAATTTTATAAGGCACACCCATAATTTTTTACATTTTTACATATACTTATAGACACAATACAGACGGATACTTATATCAAAATTAACAGTACTAATAATAATATAAAAAAACTTCCAAAAAACAAAAAAATATAAAACTATTAAACTATTAAATTCATCATTAAATGATTAGTCAGAGATCACTTGATTACTAAATATAAATTGAATTACCTAAGAATAATTAAAAAACATTTTGTGAATGGAACAAGATTACTGCTAATATTTAAGTCTTAATTATTATTAATAAATAAATTCGAATAATAGATATTTTAATACCCTTTTAGTATCAACATTCAGTGTAGATTGTTTCTGATCGGTTTATATATATTATGTAACTATTTTCTATAAAACAACTATTCATATAAAAACATTCTAACAATTTAATGCAAGAATTCTCATAAATTGATCTTACAGCAGCCTTAAAAAACCCAAAATACATTTGTACATCAGTTATGCACTACACCTACCAAATTAAAATTTTAGTTCCCTATTATGGTGTAGGTACTAATACAAACAATAAATTGTTATCCGAAAACACAATTTCGTATAGGTACCTATTGTTATTTACTAAATACCTATCTAAAATATATCCGATACATTTAAAATAAACATATTAAATCATAATTATTAATTTCTAATCAGCAGTATTCTGAGAAAATGATAGACTTGGAATTTTACAAATTTAGTTGGTATTAGGTATAGTCGGTACCTACTGTAAATTTGATGCATTTACTGTATACCATTATGTTAACTCTATCGCATTTTTATTTAATGATTCATAAGATACAATATGCTTTTATAAAAATATGCTTGTACTTCTGATATCTATTCACCATTTTAATCAATAATTAAATTCATAAACGAAAATAATAATTTAAATAATATATAGGTATTATGTTAATATTATTAAATCATTATAATTTAAATTCAAAATTATAAACTATTTTGGTTATTGTCATATCAAATTTCAATGAACAAATTGTTCCTTAACACAGAACTCTTTGATATAAAAAGTTGCATTATATAATATCCGTGAATTCATCATATGTATCTAGTACATAGTCTACAAATTCGCCAGACCAAACCGGTGTAAATTTCCCCTTAAAAAGTAAACCGGTGTTGATTAAAGAAATTCGATGTACTAAACCGATTTAAAAATGCGTCACATCGGTTTGGTTTTTTTCGACCATCATAACGAGGTGGTCGAGAAATATCGATCGAGATTTGTCCCCACCTTATTTTAATATTTCCCCTCAACAAGCATTCCTTTATCATATATTGCATGTTATCATTTATTCTTTATAGTTGCATTTACAAACAACAAACATGTGTCTTTAATTTTACCTGAACACCCGTGTAAATTACATAGTTCATATAAAATGCTCTCCAAAGTCCGAAAATTGTCTTTTAGCAGTTAGCACCAACACACTTAAAAACCTACCATTAATTTTACTTCGATTCATTTCTAGAAATTCACTATGTCTTTATGGGATACTTCTGATGATGCGATGGATAGTTACATTGAAGGTATGAACATGTTTAAACCCTTCAAACGTTGTTGTTTTACAATAATGTATTGAAGTACATAATATTTTAAATCAATATTATTATATTTTATAATTTATGATTCAAAATTTGTTTTCAATTTATTATTCCAGTTGTTGGTGAGGACATTGTAAACGATGATGGTAGCCCCTTTAACCATACTATTCCAAACTATGAAATTTCCAGTAATATTACATTTGAAATTGTTTCATAAACTAAATTTGATAAAAAATATGAAGCATACTTTTTTTTTTAGGCCCATGGACACCAGCAGCTACGAAACTGTTGATTGCACTCAGATCAACGTATAATGAGAAATTTCAAAATATAAGAAAAAAAGGGAAAAAAATGGAACTGTGGTTACTAATTTCTAATGAAATGAAGGGAAAAAATCACAACTTCAGTGAAAGGCAGTGAGATGAAAAGTGGCGACGTTTACTAACACGTTTTCGTCAAGTAAGAGATGCGTCCAAGGTATCGGGAAGTGGTAATATCAAATGACAGTATTACGATTCTATGGAAAATTCCATATCTCCAACAGTGAGACAAACAGTTTCTCCACCCAGAGGTTAATTAATAATTTTAGTAATAAAATATATGTATATACTTAATGTTAGGTTAAAATTAACAGTTTTATTAACCTAAAACTAAATGTAAAATGTTTTTTCTTGTAGTTTACATCCTTATATTATATTTTATAATTTATTAATACAACTTTTATAGATCTATTGCATGAATCATCTGCAAGGCCACTGCTCGAACCTTCAATAAGTTTAATTCCTGAATCATTGGAATTTTCAATTCACGAACCTTCTCAACGCGTAATGGAAGAACCTTCAACGTCTGGGTTGATACAAAAATCATTATTAAATAAAATTAGCAATAAAACACCTTCTTGGGTTACAAAATTTGAGGAATTAAAAAACGAACAGTTGAAATCAGCAAAAGAAAATGCAATGCAACTCAACGATCGGTTAGTAAATAAGTATTAGATTATTAGACCCATTTTGATTATTTCTAATTATTCATTTATACATAATTAATAGTCTTGACAAGTTGGAAAAAAGGGAAGAAGCTATGCTAAAAACACAAGAAGAACTTGTTAAAAAATTAGAAGATGCGAATAATATCGAACTACAGAAACTTGATGTATTTAAAAAAAATGTTTAATATGGATTAGTAGGTATGTTTGTTTCTATTTTTTTAATCATCAGTTTATTTCAGTTTTTATTAGTTGTATTTCCTACATTTAATTAATCTCATTTTTAAATTATATTTTGTTAAACATTACTATGACATAATATTAAAACTGTTATATTAATTTTAAATATGTTCTGATCATAATTAAGAAGGAAACTTAAAGACTATATTTGTAAGTAAGAGTAAACACTTACATTTTTTGTTTTTTATATTATTTTTTGTTAAACATTACTATGATATATACATAATACTATTAATTTTAGACTTAAATGACCATTATCTTTGTATGGAGTTAGAAGACCCTCTGTAAGGGGATAGGCACCATCGCCAAGAATATGACATGATTTTGGGAACAAAGACAATGGATTGTTAAGGATTGATTGGCCAATTTTACTGCATCGATAGATTCGAGCGTCATGAGAATCTATCATTTATATTCTATGGAAAATCTCAAAGTCGTTGCAGAAAACACAATCGATTAAAAATTCTAAAATTTCAATAAGCAAAGCAGATATGAAAAAAAAACTTACTGCGTTCCGCATAATTTTATTTTTCATAAATCACAATATTATTTTAAGTTCTATATTCTGGAGCGTTTCCTCATCGGCGTCGCAGTTCACACACGTCACGGATTCCGCCGAAAGAGTCGATAATTAAAGAAGGTTTGTTTTAATATTCTTTTGGGGCTTAAATTTACTTTTAAGAGTTAAAATAATTATTTAATGTCACGAAAAATGTGCTATCCAAGTATTTTAGGCATATATTTTAGTTCCGAACTAGAAATGTATAAAATGCGTGAGATATAAACGTCGTCGTCGTTTTTCCAGTCCCCGGTCGTTCAATAATTATAATTAATAGGTGCATACCTATGTATATAGGGTACATGAAATATATATGTTTTGGTTTAATTTATAGAAATATATTTTATTACTGATAATAATTTTAATTGTATTTTAATTTTAATTTATAACTGGTAATTTTTTTTTCCAAATACAATAATAAGTTATAGATAATAGATGTTTATCTATTGTCTATTAATTTAGTGTAACATACTTAACTTCTATTGTTCATCTAATATCTGTATCATAGGGATTAGGGACGTATAACCATGTAGGTACACATAAAAGTAATATTCACGGAATGGTCAATTGCCTATCCTGACGTGTGTGCTTAAATGAATAATATACTCATATAGTCGTATAGGTACATAATAATATAAAAGTGTAATACATATACGAATGCGTTACCTACCTATTATGTTCCTAAAAATTCAACAGTTATTATTATATTTATTTATTTTTTACTATAGGTAGGCACATTACAAGACTCTAATTAAAAAATAAATTTAGTGAAATAAAATAAACACACCTACTGTAATTATTAGTAATAAGAATAAATCCATGCATAAATTATTAAAATACTAACGAACAAACGAAAAACGATTCTGAGCAAAGACAGTAATAAGGACTTAGTAATATCTATAATTTTTTGACCCCCAAAGTACTAACTAAATTCACTTAAATAACTCAATAATCCAAATAACTCACATATATACCATTATTGTTTGAACAATTTGTGTTAAAGAAGTGATAAATCCCAGCAATAGTAAAGAGGTTTTGTATAACTTACTGAATAATCAGTTCTTTAGTGAAAAAAACAGCGTTTTTAAATTAAAAACTAGAGACATAAAATCGTATGGAGTGCTTAAAAATATTTCGTTATTAAATTATTTGTGTTCACAGCACACTATGCGTTATATGATCACCGGTCACCATAATAATGTATTGTTCTATAAAATATTATAATAACCTATAGTTGAAATAATATTATCAATTGCCCTTCATTCTTAAATCGGATAATTTATTAATTTTACCATGAAAATATTAATATTATCAGTCACATAGTAGAATAAAATATATATTAAACTTATATTACATGAAATATATTACATTGCATATTATGTTATCATAATGTATATAATTCTAAGAACCTATAGATGTTGCAGTTGTGTAGTCACGACGTATTGAGGTAGGTGTGTTCTCTTGATAGTGTTATCGTTTTTTTTTTAAAAATCTTAATCTGAAATACTTTTGTGAATCCTGCAATTATGACTTACGTGATATACCTACCCGAATTGATAATTTGTATAAATCGTTTGCTATTAAAAGTTAATGAACTTATCAATAAAAAAATAATAATTTTAATGTTTACACATTGTTCTGAAAAGTTTATTATTAATGAGATCGGCGATAGCTAAGAACATAGTTCGATGAGAATTCGTTAATATAAGAGTAACAATATCAGATGTTTTTGTTAAAGGTTGGAAAACTTAAGGAATCTTGTGTTCAATTTTTGTCAATTAAATAAATAATAATAAATATAAATATAATAAATACATTGTGGATTTACGCTCAATTATATTCTTAATTTCCACTAATAACAACTTACAAAGAACATCATATTAAATTAAACGACAGTGTTATTGAAAAGAAAGTTTAAAAAAATAAAACATTTCTCATAGCTTAAATCAAAGCTACATCAAAGAAACTAAATTATTTTTGTCACAAACAAGTTTTTATGAAAACCCTTATTTTCTGAATATTTTTTTCTTGGTTTTTCCCGACGCGTTAGCAAACTACTAAGAATAGCTACTTTTGACCCCCAAATCACAAACCAAATTAATTCAACCAACTATTATTAATTCAATAACTTACATAGATATCGTTATTGTGTATACAATTATTTGAGTTAGAGAAGCACTTTATCCTAGTCATGAAAACATTTGTACAAGTTACTGAATACCTAATTACTTCTTTTTTGAAAAAAATACGTTTTTCTAAATTGAAAAACTAAACATAAAAAATGTTATGGTGTGCTTTAAAATATTTCATTACTTAATTAATTTTATTATTAAATCACGGTGCACTATGTTATATGAGAAATGGTCACCATAATAATGTATAGTTTCGTAAAATGTTATAACTATAATTAAAATAATATTTTTAATCGTCGTTCATTCTTAAATAGGATAGGTATACATCTATATAATATATAAAAATAAGTGTACATTTTGAATAAATTTTATAACTCAAGATCCACCGAACCGATTTTGATAAAAAATTCAGGGCATATTAAGATTGATATGTAGATGGTTTTTGTGAAGTTTTTACGCTGTGCAATAAGTGGTTCAGGAATTATGGCCTCTTAAGTGGACACCTGGCGACATGGCCAAAAACAACAAGTTAATAGTTGCGGATTAAAATAATAATAGTGTATTGTATATTGCTTGCTATTGGTTACGGGCACCTTTGTTGATTTGTATTATTTTTTTGTCAATATATTATATATATCTTCTAACTATATAAATGTGAAATGAAAATCTTTGTACAGGGTCAACTCTGGAACTACTTATCAGATTTTCTTGATTTTTTTTTAAACGAAAGAGTGTATCACGGAGAAGGTTATTATGAAACAAAATTTTAGGAAAAATCCACCGGAAAAGTAGGAACTATGGATGTCAAAAATACAACAGTGACGCAACAGGTTAGGTTAGGATTTTTAATTTGATTATATTAATCCACCATAGATAGAATACGACAAACTTGATATAACTTCGATACTTTAGAGTTAAATCAAACACTTACATACAAACTAGGGGTCCGCGATCTAACGCAGGTAGATTTCTTACCTGATAATATACTGTTGCGAATCAGAATTTTTATTCCGGGCAACGGAAAAGTTAAAACTAATTTTAAACACCATACACCGAATATTAAATAACAAATTGAACAAAGTTTGAGTCATATAGAGTTGGTACATTTAACGGGCAATGAAGTGCACGGGTTCAGCTTGTTTATTATATTTATATCTGCGTGAAAATTAATATTATCAACCACAAACTAGAATAAAATATATTGCATTGCATAATATTATTTTAAATGTCCTGAATATTATTTTGTAATACCCGGAGATTTAAATTTAAGTACCTAGTTTTGACTGATCTGTTGACCCAAATACTCAACATCATAGGTTTGATAGCATCGTATTTAATAGTTATAAATTATAATATAATATACTATTATACTCGTAGTTATATTTTATAGCATTGTATTTACTATTTAGAATGATGTGTGTTTATTTTTATGTCAATGATCATCATTTTGGGTAGTAAAAACCTAGGATTTTCGATATCAGCATAATTTCTGGTATAAAAGTAAATCTATTTGTCGCTTTTGGGAGGTAAAAATCGATAATCCAAAGTAGTTTTCAAAAGTGTCAGGAAAAACAAAAAAAAAGAGAATTTTTCGCTGGTTGTCGTTTGCGCATCACTATTATTATTTTTGACCTTTTTTGTAAGACAGTTGCGCATCGTTCAATTTTTGGGTTATACATCGTTTGCGCATCGATCGTTTAA
Source organism: Acyrthosiphon pisum (assembly GCF_005508785.2). Lineage (NCBI taxonomy): Eukaryota > Metazoa > Arthropoda > Insecta > Hemiptera > Aphididae > Acyrthosiphon > Acyrthosiphon pisum. Next base: position 88,332,902 of record NC_042494.1, on the reverse strand, counting down.
AAGGTCGTACATCATTTGCGCATCAATATTATTTAACAATAGAACTGCAGAAAGCGCAAGTTGTTTTCCAACTTTAATCTTAAAATTCAATTTTCAAATATTGTATAGGTTTTTCTGTTTTAAAATATATATGCACCGTAATAATATCATGTAAGCAATTAGTTTGCAATAATACGATATGGCACGAGATTAACAACTAAAGTGTACGGGTGATCAATCCATTTTTATCGCACAAGTATATCAAGTTCCGGCAGCGTCGTCGATGCCTCAAAAAAAAAAAAGATAGTAGATTACTCGTAGTAGGTATTAGTAAAACTCGTTAGACGCTGTCGAGACGTACGTGTGACACACGACACGTAAACGGTTCGGTAATCGGTACATTATAATATTATAAAATAATTTTTTGACTTTAGAGTACATGTAAAAATGAGTCAATTACAATTCATTAATTCAAATCGTGGAAAAGCTGCAGCCATTTTCCCAAAGTATTTTTATACAGAAAGGAAAATTCTGAAAAATTGTGAGATTATATTTATGTATCCAAAAAAAGATTACTATGCCTCAATAAAAATTTATGAACACCGACGTACGTGTTGGAAATACGCGGAGAACACACACGTCATCTCCAATTGACGGATTCGGAGATAGAAAAATACGAAGTAAGTCAAAATAAGAATTATAAATTAATTGGTCATTTGACTAAATTATGACAAAATACGTAAAAATCACGAACATTTGAAAATTATTTTGAGTTAGAAATACATAAGAATGTTCCTTTTTATATCTAAGATTTGAAAATCAAATACATGATTTCTCGTAAGTTTGTCTACTTTAATCAAAAAAAAAAAAATAGTGAAATATTATTAGTGATTTTCTTATTTTATTGTTATTCAAAAACAAATAACCATAAATACTTTAATATATAAACCTTAATGTGTTGTTTTTTGATATAACATATTCATAACAATAAATATATGAAATATTGTTAAAATAATCAAATTTATAATTAATTAATTTTTTTCAGATTAAAAACACTATAAAGAAAAAAGCTACTGAAGAAATATCAACAAGACCTAACAAACAAAATTATACGGAAAGCAATATCCGAAGCAGATCATGTGACGCTTAATGATATTTCCAACTACAGACAACATATATATAGAAAACGAAGGAAGGTTTTACCAGTGTTGCCGAAATCATATGATGAAGCTATTTCGCAATTAACTTCTCTGGAAACTCTTTTAACTTTTAAAAAAGAACAATTTCTTTATATCAATGATAATAAAGTTGTATATTTAACTTGTAAAACCAATTTAAGAACTTTATGTGACAATTCAGAATTCATTCTAGCAGACGGGACCTTCAGATATTGTCCAAGATATTTTTATCAACTGTACACGATCCATATTTATAAAACGGGCTATACTTACCCTTAGCTTATTATTTTTTAACCGGAAAAACAACAAAGGATTATATTGAAATGACAATCTTTAATCAACTTATGTAATTCGAATAACTTAGTATTCGACCCAAAATCTATCAGAGTGGATTTCGAAAAGAGTTCACATTTAGCAATTCATCACTGTTTTCCACTATGTAATATATATGGTTGCCAATTCCATCTAGGACAGGCTTAGAATAGAAAGCTTAATCAAGATTTTCCATCCCTAAGAAATGAATATAAAGCTAATACTGAAGTTGGAAAATGGATTAAATATTTCTTTGGTCTATCTTTTTTTCTCTTGAAGAAGTTTCTGATGTGTTTTGCAAATTGATCGAAATTGCACCAAATAGTGACGTATTACATTTTAGTGATTTCATATATGACAATTATATTCAAGAAAATTGTTTATTTCCACCTGAGATGTGGGCAGAAATTCCATCAACTTTACCTAAAACTACTAATTTACCTGAGGCATTTCATTCGCATTATAATGCACAATTTTACAGTACTCATCCTTCAATTTGGAAAGTATGACATTTTTATAAATTATTAATTTAGTAAAGTTAATATTTTTGTTTTATATATACTTAGGTAATAGAAACGCTGAAAAAAATACAGACAATGACGTATGT
>NC_042494.1:88329682-88330776 GCF_005508785.2 Acyrthosiphon pisum | reverse complement strand
TTCATTTGTAAGAATAATGGGACATTAAAATACACAAAGTATTGATTTATAATATATTTTAACTTTTTTTGCTTTGTTAATTGGACTGTGTTATGTATATTTGTATTTTAAGTATCAAATAACTGGAATGAGCTAATTCAACTAAGCACAATTTATTATTTCTCAAACTATATGTATATTTGTATTATAATTTATAACTATGACTTTAATATTCCTAATTGAACTGAACACAATTTATTTCAATTCATTTTTACTCAAACTACCTATATGTTGTATGTATATTTTTTACTATAACTATGTCCATGTAATGTGCCTAATTGAACTTTTGATACATTTTGTCAACATTTGAACTTTAAATGCTTATTGAACAAAAACTTGTGGCTATATATATTAAATTATTCATTAATCATTATATATATAATATTGTATGTGCGTACAATTATTTCTATACCTTTCTATTGTTCAGAATTTTAATGCGCATATGATGTACGATAATTTGGTGCAGGTAAACAGACGATGCGTAAACGATATACGGCCGAATTTTTACCCAAAACCAATTTTTGAAAAAATCGATTTTATTTTTTTAGCGCAACTCTAAAACTAATAAGTTATTAGTAATATTAGTAATAACCATAAAGAATTGACTATTTTGAGAAATGCACAGCCTTAAAAATTTGTTTGAATTTTCCAATTTTTTAAAAATTATTGTCAATGAAAATATTTTACTATCTAAAAATACTTGAAAATGTAATGAAAGGATCCTCATAGGCTGCTTGAATAGCAGTTTATAAAATATAATAATATATAATAAAAGTTTCTAATACGAATAATATTTTTAAATTACAACAAAATAAGTAATATCCAAAGTTGTAACCAGTCCTGTAAAGTATTTAAGTAAAAGTATTTGAGTAAAAGTATTCAAATACTTTTTTAAGTATTGAATAACTTTTTAAATACTTTTAGCATGAAGTATTTTGAATGGTATCTTAAATACTTTTCTTGGTATTTAATACTTTTTGGTATTGAATACTTTGGTTTTTTATTTCGAACATTTTATTTTTATTCGAAATATTGGTTGGAAAATATTTTTGTCA
>NC_042494.1:88323637-88329509 GCF_005508785.2 Acyrthosiphon pisum | reverse complement strand
AATTATTCATGATATATATAATATTGTATGTGCGTACAATTATTTCTATACCTTCTATGTTCAGAATTTTGATGCGCATATGATGTACGATAATTTGGTGCAGGTAAACAGACGATGCGTAAACGATATACGGCCGAATTTTTACCCAAAATCAATTTTTGAAAAAATCGATTTTATTTTTTTAGCGCAACTCTAAAACTAATAACCATAAAGAATTGACTATTTTGAGAAATGCACAGCCTTAAAAATTTGTTTGAATTTTCCAATTTTTTAAAAATTATTGTCAATGAAAATATTTTACTATCTAAAAATACTTGGTAATGAAAGGATCCTCATAGGCTGCTTGAATAGCAGTTTATAAAATATAATAATATATAATAAAAGTTTCTAATACGAATAATATTTTTAAATTACAACAAAATAAGTAATATCCAAAGTTTTAACTGTAAACTAACCTAATTACCAAAGGCACAGCGTCATGGTCATCGTAGTATTTATCAGTTATCACTTAAAAAATATGTATGATTTTAAATTTGGTTATTTTAAAATATAAATAAAAATTAGAAAATATTTGTGCATGTCTTTTAAAGGTGTTAAATGTGTTACTGTTATTGGTTATTTTCCACCACGTTTCAATAAGATACCAGTGAATTGCGGTAGGTGTTTATTGTATGTACATTAATATATTATAAATATATAAAATTGTATGATTATATAATATTGTATTTTAACAGTTTATCAGGAGTTGTAGGTACTACACTTACGTCTTACATCTTTAAACTCAGAATCCTCCACAATCTTTCCATCTTTTGAGTACTTATGTGCATCAATTAATATCATTGTAATCGAATGGTAAAACGCATACAACAATTTGTCCCTTAATGGCTAGTATATCGCAATATGCGGTAAATAGCATACGACGAGATGGCCGTTATTCTTCGTTTCAGTATCAAATTTCGTTAACATTTTACTAAAAATATATATAAAAAGAAGCGGGTAAGTGGATGTCACTCTGCTGTACAGTAGGTTACAAGTGGGTCACTATAATGGATTGTGTTAAACTTGAATTCAATGATATAATATCATTGTATAAGAAAAACGATTCTGAGCGTAGACGGTTTGTCAGTCTGGATATTTTCTATTGTTATTATTTATTATACCATGTAAGTTGAATTAATATTATAATAATATTATTTTTATTCGTCTTATGGTGATAAACAAAGCATTAGTAATTAAAATCTCATTTTTAGCGTTTCTTCGTAATTTTTCGGTGATTTTTCCCGTGGCATTAAATAACTATTGAGAAAATCGAAAAATAACCATTCTGAATGTACCATCTTGATCCAATTCGCTGAAATATAAGGTACTATATGTTGAAATCGAAGCACTCCTTCTGGTAGAAATTTTGTATACAGGATATATAAAAAAAAAAATAATAAACATCATTGTAAAACCAATAGCTTCCTCGCTCCGCTCAGAATTTAAAAATTGTTTTTGAATATTGCATAATAGAGTTGTAAGTACCTATTTAAATAATTATCATTATTGTTATTATTTTTTTGGTAACCGTGGCAATTTGTTTATCATGTTAAAAATAAAATTTTATGAAACTTTATAATATTATAATAGAGAAATATTTAATAAACATAAACACAACAATTATTATAGCGAATATGGAATTATACAAAATATATTAAATTAATGGTGGAACAGAAAAACTAACAAAATATGTAATAAACTAAATATATAATGTGTTATAGCTATTTACCTACCTTACTAATACAGTAAAACTTCCGTTAACGGTCACCTCTATAGGACGGTCACCTCTATGTAACGGTCAATTTTTTTGGTCTCGTCGAGTGTTATCTTAGTGTTATTCTACCTCTGTAGAACGAGCACCTCTGAATAGCGGTCATTATTTACAGTCCCTTTGGTGACCGTTATATGGAAGTTCTACTGTATTAATTTTCTTTTTAAATACACCATAATTAACAATAGTTAACATTATAATAGCGCTGTCTTGTCCAGGTCCTTCAAATTCACAGGAGGGTCATTGACTGTTTTATGCACGTTATACCGCCTATTAATTTGATAAAAACAAGCCAAGGCTATAACAACCACCACCAGCCAAGGCACCATTGAATACCAGATAAGTTTGGAGAAAGCGTAGGGCCGTTTGATAACGTTACACGTAAATAAACCTCCAATCTTGACAAACATCTCTTTCGAAACGACGACGGACGTGTTTGGCAAGCATACAAAACTATGTTCTGTAGCCAAGATGACTTTGCAATCCTTAACCAGTGCATCTTGGAATCGTATCAGGACGTCAGGATGTATGTACCGCAAATGTTTACCGTAGACGACCACTGAACCACCTAGTTCTATTTCGAAATTCTCTAGCACTGGATAGTTATCCAATACGTGATAATAACTGATCAACGGACCGTTCACATACAGTGACTGATTATTGACGAAGTTCATCACTTCTAGTCCGAAGTTCACCACCCGAGTGAAGTTAAGTGCTTTTATGTCTCAACCATTGGAACTATTCAATTTTGGCGCTCGACAATCTATGCTTGTGTCGTCCACCGGTTCATCACAATTACTGGACGCGAACTGCTTGATGCCGTTTGGCAGCTTGACAAACATTCGGGCGGGGAATGCAACGCATGGTTTGTTGAACTGAAAGCCGGTCAACGTTACGGTTGTACCCCCGATTCTACGCCATAAAGTTCTTGCTTCCAGTCAAGCACTGGACGGGGTGCGCCGCAAGTGTTACTGACGTTAAACTGGAATGTCTGCGATGACTCGATACTCAACTATTGACCTTCATCAGACCTGTACTTAACCAAGACTGGACCTGATGGTGGTTCATATGTATCGTCGGGTGGTGGTTTCGTAATACAAGTGATCGTATCGGGTTCTAACAACCTGTGGTTCTCACAAAGCGTTCCCGCAACCGTCACCGTTAAATTTTGGTTCTCTCTCCGAAAATATTCTGTGGTTCTTTATAGTGATCGTTATAGTTGTGCCACCAGCCATCGTCCCAGATAGTGGATCGACGGATGTCATGTTTATTTCATGTTTAGTTACTACTGAAAATCGTGGACATTCTTTACTGTCGACTATATCGAACTCACATTTTTTAAATTAGTCTTTCCTACACACGCCTGTTGTTGTGGAGACCATGCACACTGAGCTTTGATTGTACATTTGGTGCATGGAAATTCATATTCGCAACTGGTATTACTTGACAGTGTACAACTATGTGATGCAAACATCATAGCCTAAAGAAAGTAAAAACATTTATTATTTTAGATTTACAGTACTTTATTATTATACTGTCCTATTTAAATGATAATTTTAAGTTGGGTAATCATTTAAACAAAATATTGTTCGTAGATTTTATATGGAATATTAGCATTGAGGTAATATAAGTAGTATGTTTAGTAATTAATTAGGGAAGTACTATTATATTTTATTTATTTATTTTAATTTTACTCATGGTTGCGTACTTACTTTATGTATTTTATTCAAAATTAATTTATTAATTTTTCTCATTTATACATTTAATTGTAAAATCATACTGTTTTTTATTTCAAATTTACTACTAAAACTTAGTTTAGTATCAATTATTGATTATTATTATTTATTATATAGCCATAAGTTTTTTTTTTATTTTTCAATAGATTATTATAAAATATATTATAACAGAAAAATATTTTTGATGTTCATAAATTATAATTTTAAATTTTGAATTTGTACTCACCGATGTATATATTAGTAATAGTAGTCCATTCACAGAACTGTGTTTTAAATAGATTTTATTTTTGCAAAACTCTCTGTAATCAGCCATAATGCTATTCAATTGTTGTATGATCAATATATTGTTCACCTGTAAGCAAAGAATGTATTATAAAGTAAAGTATAAACTCCTTACAGTTTTCTTTTTTAAAATATTCAAAGCAATTTTTTAAATGTTATTTCACTTTAAATACAATAATCCTAACGTATTCTATATTAAGATTATAGGCAACAGAGTGGTTACAAAATTATTAAAAATAAGTTTAGCATAGTTTATGTAAACTCCATGATAAATTTAATTTTGTTAGGATACTACTATATTATTTAATATTTGATTATTTTTCAATTTCTTATAAGGTGTTGATAAAATATACTAAGAGTTTTTTTCGAAAACTGGTTTTAGTTTTACCCAACGCTATTTAAAAATGACTAGGTAGGAATTTTCATATGCACTTATTTTATTCACTTTTCCAACAGAAAAGACAATGAATTTGAAAATCAAAGCATTATTTCAACTACTAGAATTATTAGAATGGCGGTTTTTTTGTGAAATATCCCTGTTATCTTAAAGTTATGTGGTATTTTGAGAGGTTTTTGTGTGTATATATGTCATACCTAGTCAGTATACCTATTGCGGAAATTAGAATTTTTATGTTCAGAGTAAAAGATGCTTTTCAAACAAATTCTGAAAGTATAGTCTAATAGCGATAAGAAAATAACAATCTATAAGAAAATCGCTCCATGAGTAATCCAGTGAATATCCAATATTGTAAAAATTGGAACTTCAGGTGCTCATAAAATAATGTTGTGGATTTATGCTCAGCATTTTTTTAATTTCCACTAACAACAACTTACGAGGTTATATTACATATTTGTCAAGTTTTTTGACAAAGCGAAAATTTTCTTATCGACATTGATTTTAAAAAAGCTAGTTGGGGAGAGCGGAGTTAGTTGTTACACTAGTAAGTTGTTACAGTAAAGATATTTTGTGTTTCCAATTATGGTAAGACTGTGGAGACTGAATGAACAAATTCTATTATTATTAATTCCACATGTTTTGTGATAATATTGAGTATATTTTATCAGTGTTTAGAATTAACGATAATTTTCTGATTTTTCTTATCAAAAGTAAATTTTTTCCATCGTTTTTAGTTTTTATTTGCAAACCTCATACATAAGGTAGGATTATTTTTTAATTTTATATTTGTTCATTATATAGTTCGACATCATATTCTAATTAAAGAATTCAATTACATTAATCCATTTCCAATAAATAATTAATCTTAAAAAAAAAACGATATGAGGCAAGTTGTTACATGAAGATTTAAAGACTGAAAACTAAACCAAATAGGACTGCAAATTTTTTTTATGAATAGTATTAATAATAACAATAAGTTTATTAAAAGCTTAAATTATGTTTTGATTTATTAAAAGTTAAAATAAAACATAATTTAATTATGTTTTAGCTATGAAAAGGGAAATTGTTAATTTATAATTTATTACTAGGGCTCGGAAGTTGATGACCTTAAAAACAATAAAAAATGACCATAAAAATGACCTAAAAAAATTACAAAAATTAGTTTTATATTAATAAAAATACATTTTTTTAAATATTTTACTCTATTTTACTATAAAATTCAAAATATGACATAAAAGTCCTTAAAATAGGAAAATTAAAAAATTAAAAATATTTGTTTTATAAATTTATCAATGCCTACAAATTATTTAAAAATCAAAATCATTGCATTGTACAATTAGAGCGTATTTTATGTTATCGAAAGTAAATGAACGACGATTATCTGTTAATACATTTTTATATTTGGAAAAACTTCTCTCCGCGTCTACTGAAGTGATTGGGGCAAATCTGAAATTGACCAAATCATCAGCACTGAAATCATCCGGAAAACACTCACTTGAAGCTTCTTCATCATTTAAAATTTTAGAAATTGTTGACATCGTTTGAAATCCAGTATTTTTGGCAAGTACCGCTTTAAATTTGTTTTTTATTTCATTTCCAATTCTATTAACTGCTGCTGATTCAATTTTAATTAAAATATCTTGTACA
>NC_042494.1:88322966-88323537 GCF_005508785.2 Acyrthosiphon pisum | reverse complement strand
ATTGAGAAGTTCCATATACGCCGGAACAAAAAGGAAAAGTCGAACGAGAGAATCGTACAATCATTGAATCAGCAAGGACAATGATTTGTGCGAAAAATCTGGATGTCTCACTCTGGGCAGAAGCTGTAAACACGGCTGGCCCGTAGGTATTGTATTACTCTATAACCAGGTACTAATATGCCCACAAGCGTCTATTTGTTTAATTGTTTGGGATTTGAGGGCCTAAAGCCTTACTTTGATAATATTGAATAAGCTTAAAACAAAATGTAGGAAATGTTTGGGGTGCTATGGATATTTTTGGGGGGGGGGGCTTAGACCCTAAATCCCCCATATTTGCGCCTATGAATATGCCTGTGTCATTGGATACCTAAAACGAATTTCTATGACAGTGTAATAATTATGTGTGATTATTTATCTTTGGCCGAATCTAAAATTATCTCAAAACCCAAAATTCCGGATTACAGAGCATTTTCCCTGTATTGTAGAGTATATCTACACAGTTCTCTAAATCGCATATAATCTACAAGTATCTAGCACTATCCAGCTCATAACCATAAAAAATTTTCAAAAA
>NC_042494.1:88319725-88322916 GCF_005508785.2 Acyrthosiphon pisum | reverse complement strand
GATTAAAATATGACTACAAAATAAATTAAGTAAGTATACATTTAAAATGTAATATTATTTAATTATTATATTGACAAACAAATTTTGTAGGTAATCAAGTTAATTGCAAAGGAGTGGAAAAAAATCTATTTGGACTAACTGCACAATACCAATGATATTTATTGAAAACTAAAAAATTTACTAGTGTTAATGTTTTGTAATTTTCATGATATTTTATAATTAATTTAAATGAGGTGACAACATCAATCATTACAACTTAAAAGATAAATGTATATTGTTGTGTTTAATACATTTACCTACAAAACATGTGTAAATTGTGTATATCAAATAAAGATTTTAAAAAAAAATAGCAAGTAGGTATGTGATTAATTATACATATTATATAAATTACTACTAATTAATTGCTAAATATAAAGTATTAAAAAAAAAAATGTATTTAAAAATATTAATAGTACCTAAATAAATTAGTAAAAATACTAAATTCTTTCAATGATTGGTGTTGTCATTAAATAGTAATTTGTATTAAATTCAAGTTAGAATATTATTAACAGCATTTTAAAATCTTACTTTTATTTTAAGTCTGGGGTTATTGGAAAGTTTGTTTCAATTTTTTGAATATGTGTTATATCTTAACTCATATTTTTCATAACTGCAAAACAACAATTTTGATTTAACTGTATCATCATTTTGGAATAGATTTTTCATAGTTCTGGGCTCATAAATGAAAGTAAATTTTTTTAATGGTTCAAAATATTAACAGTGGCGCCACAGTCCTAAAATTTAGTTAAGCGAAAAATATTTTGAAAAGCCACAATATCTAAATATCGGCCTCAATAATGTACAATATGTTGGGGGGGATATAATTTACCCTCAAACCACAAAAAAAAAATATATTTATGTTTAATTTTAAAAGAAAATTTAAATTTTCTTAACGACACATTTTATGTTCTTCTCATACAAAGCAAGACAGCCAAAAGACGACTCTTTCTCAATCATTAATACAGAAACTTCCCTTTTTTGAGGCAGGGTTAAGACCGATTATACGCACAAAATATAAATTGTTATTTGTACGCACTCAACAATCACTCATTTAAGTAAAAATAGCTGGTTGAATATTTATATTAATTAATATAGATATTTGTATTAGGGCCATTATGAAGCGGCCTCATCCTAAATTTACAAAAAATTGTGACCTTTACATAGGGATCGGCGTCACTGAATATTAATATAAAATGTGGGGGATTCGGCCATGAACAAAATTAGTTCTAGGTTATATTATTATAAGTGAAATATCACAATGAGTGTTAACTCGTAATTTAATTTTTCTCCAATTTTATATGCTAATTCTCTTTAATCTTATGTCTCTGTTTAGTAGCATTTCTACATCTGAACATTATATTATATCAAAACCAAATTAATCCTAAACAAAAATTAGATTGACTTATACTTAAAAACTAATTTTGTCAACTCTAAAAAAAACCCAATAATAGCTATTATATTATTAGTTTTATAATATGAAATGTTTTTAATTTAATAATTATTAAAGGACAATTATTTTAGTTTTTAATTTTTTTTCTGAAATTCTCATTAAGGTTGAAGACCCCAGTCTTAAAACGTATATGACAAATGTGACATTCATATTCTAACAATTTCAAATCATTAACTTGATTATTAAATGGATTCTTTTTTATTAAAACCTTGTAATTAAGTGAACATTATACACTATGAGATAGTCAGGGAAATACAACATGTTTACCCACTACCCAAGGTTTTGTAGGTACAAATATCTACACATATTCAAGCCACAAAAAAATTATAGGATACCCTTATTTTTCTGTTAAGATTATTGTAATATGTAGGTATTGTTGAAATATACAATTAATATTAGTATTCAAACCATGTAAACACACGTGCGTGTACAATGTCGTTTTCTAATAGATACTTATGCAGTTACGATATAGCTATGCAACACTTTTACTATCACTTTCTATATTGTATACGGATACGGGATGACCTCAACTAATCATATATATAGGGCCTTTGAAGTATGTAAGAATCACTTGCACGGCCACCGTCGTACAGTGCGTATACGGTGTGTGTGTGTACAGTCACGTTAAATTGTCCAGTTGTACGTTATTATATATTATACTTATACATAATCATATTGTCGTGTTATTCATTTATATTAATACTAAAACGGTTAGTCTGTCAAGCTGCACTTTCAACAGGTTATGGGCCCAGATACCCAGATACCCAGATACCCAGATACGCAGTCACTAGCCCAGTCGAAGTGTTTTTATAAGTGTATTAACGCAGAAAACTACAACCAGTCGGAGATACCCTGTATTTCGGAAAACGGCGGATCAGTGTACATAGGTAAAATTTTGTTGGTAAATTGTTATACAGGTCAAGTATACGGAAGCCATCGATCATGGAAGACTCGGTGAAGATAACAAAATTATGTGCGGAAAACTGGCCGTTATGGAAGTTCCAGATGAAGGTCATACTTAATGCCTTAGAAGTAGGTGGTATAGTTTCAGGTGAATGGACTAAACCAGGATTACCTATAAAGAAGTCGTCGGAAACAGAGACGACTGAGGAAGCCAAAGCACGTTGGCAAAAGCATACAAACGCTTGGTTAAAAGCGGACGGTAAATGTCAAAAAATAATAGTTACCTCAGTGGACGATGGTCCATTACAATATTTGATTAACTGTGAGTCTGCATTTGAAATGTGGGAAAAACTGTTGAGTATTTACGAACAGTAAACACTTGCTTCAACAACAATTTTTCAGTTATTCAAGGGAACCGACAGATGACATGTCGATGCATATTTCTAAATTGGTCAATTTAGGAAGGAAACTGAGTGTAGCGGGTGAACAAGTTTCGGAAAACATGGTTATGACAAAAATACTAATGGCATTACCAAAGGAATATAATCATTTTTACAGTGCTTGGGATTCAGTCCCAACGGGAAGTAAAACAATAAATAACTTAACTAGTCGGTTGTTGATTGAAGAATCACGGATGATCCAGATCAAAGGTGAAGTTGGTGAACAAGAGAAATCGAGTGCATTTCCAGCCAAATTTCAAAACAGATCTGATGGTAGAAACGGCAGTTATGGTAAAGGTAAAAAAGAATTTACTAGTAAAAATAATGTTAAATGTTATTACTGTGGTAAACTCGGACAT
>NC_042494.1:88318799-88319675 GCF_005508785.2 Acyrthosiphon pisum | reverse complement strand
CATTAATTTTTATACATTTTCTAAAACATATAATATTACGATTTACACCTCTGATCATAATAACTGTTGGTTTATTTTAATGTAAACAATACCTAGTTTTTGGATTATAGTTATATTGTACTACGGTATTTAGCTTCCAGCGTATTCTCTTGTTTAGTATAATTATTTCATCCAGGAATTTCTTGTAAATTTTATTTTTTGTTTGATTAAAATTCAAATATAGTTGATTTTTTGTATTAATGTTATTTAGATTAACCAGAATGTGTACATGGGAGTACACTAAGTACCTACCTATGTACTGACTATATAATTTAAAATCCTGGAGGTTATAGACTGCAGTCTCTAGTTCGTCATTTTTTTCAGTTTAAGAAGCTGGAAATTATAGTTTTCTTTTTTAAATATGAGTCCCTATACATTATAAATTTTTCAATTTTTTTATTTTTATTTCTAAAATGCATGTATGTATGTAGTTTGCAATTTTAAATATGAGTCCCTTCTTTATAATTTTTTCTAAATTTTTTTTTTGTTTTCTAAAATGCTTTTGCCTGCGGGCGCCAACACCCTCCTTCAATTTTTTTTTTTAACATTTTAAATCAAGCTATTTTTTTCATAATTGAATACCTCATGCCCTGATAAATTAGGTAGAGAGATTAGTTTCTTCAGATTGAGAATCTAGAGAATGTAGTTTGCAATTTTCAATATGAATCCCTAATTTATAATTTTTTCAAAATTTTTTTTTTGTTTTCTAAAATGCTTTTGCCTGCGGGCGCCAACACCCTCCTTCAATTTTTTTTTATGATTTTAAGTGTGGCTTAATTTTTTCATCATTGATTACCTCATGCCCTCATAATATTCATAATCTGTTGAATTGATTAG
>NC_042494.1:88306663-88307418 GCF_005508785.2 Acyrthosiphon pisum | reverse complement strand
ATTATCAAACGATCATAAAAATTTAATTTGACTTCCTTATAGATATTTTTTGTTTGATAAAGGTAGACAATCTTATAAGGAATCTTGTATTACATTTTCATATCTTAGATTTAAAAAGAAAAATTTTTATGAATTTCTAACTCGAAATAATTTGCAAATTTTCGTGATTTTTCCATATTTTGTCATTTTTTGAACTTTAAATGTTTATAAAAAAAAACTGTGACTAACGATTTTTAATATTTTTCATCTGCCTTTGAAACAATATACTAGGAGCCTTCTATTAAATTTTCAAGCTTTTTTATCCAACAAATAAAATTTTATTGATATTTTTAGAAAAAAAACTAAAAAAAAAAGGAAAATGAAAATGTCCGTAAAGAGCTCAAAATAAATCAAAATATTTTGAAAATGTTATGGTGTATAGAAAATGCTAAGATAAACATTCAGTCAAAATTTCATATATCTACGGTCATTTGTTTTAAAGTTACACCAAAAACCAAAATCGATTTTCTCGAAAACAGATTTTGCGTAAAAATTCCCGTTTTTCCTTAATTTTTCTTTTGTTTTTCACGGCGCGTTTGAAAACCATTGGAAAAATTTTACTTTTGACCCCCCCAAAGTACCAACTAGATTCACTTTCCTATCAGAAAAGGTACTGTTGAAGAAAATCCAAGCACTTTTACTGTCCTAAAACGTGATGACAGACACAAAAAAAAAAAAAAAATAAAAAAAAAATAAAAAAAAAATAAAAAAAAAAA
>NC_042494.1:88283785-88306613 GCF_005508785.2 Acyrthosiphon pisum | reverse complement strand
AACTCAACATTCTAAAACTATACGTCTCTCCAATTCTTTCTTATGCTGGCTCCTCTTGGGCACCTTTTATCGGTCACTCACATTGGAAACGCATCGAATCTGTCCAAAACATAGGTATTCGTACGATAACGGGTGTGCCCACTATCGTTAAAAACTCGGGTCTTCTAAAATCTGCAAATTTCAAGTCTATCCAAAATTCCATTCATTCTCAATCAAAATCGATGTTCTACAAAAACTCCTTCTCCGTACATGCCCACATCCGACTCCTAGGTAAAACTCACCTCCCTCCAACCACTAAACAAATAATCAAACCCTACCCTCTAACATGGGTAGAACAACAAATTAATTAAATCTTTTTCATAAACTTCCATCCACTAGTAGAGGCAAAATCCTGGAATAGTTAACGGCTAAGCCATTCCTGCAAAGCAAAACAAAGCAAGCAAAGCACACACCATCAGTCTTCATTCAACCTTCTACCCAGTAACACTACAACACTTAGAAGCAATGAAGACCTGACCATCCGACGAAACCCGCCACCAGTCGACGACAGGCAGACCAGCAGCCAGACGTGAGCCGGCCGTAATTGGCTTCCAGATCGAATTACTGAAGCCCGCTGTCAAACAACATTGCCGCACGCCACTGATCGCCAACACACGTGGCCTGGCCCCCAGTGATCGACCGCTACCGGCTGACGACAACCAAGAGTCCGCGCCACCAATCACGAGCCGATCCAGGACCCAGTGAGGCGTCCAGAGGGTCAACGACGGCCCGCCGCCAACACCGACTCCAACTCAACGGACCTTCTCGTCCACTTGATTGAGTTGTGTCAAACCCCGGGTACGATATATCGCTGTAGCCGCTTCCTGCGAGTCACGTGCAATGATATAATATCGACCCCGTCCATACGGCGATTGTAACACGCCGATATCCCCAACATATTTCCCATCACTGTATATAGGACCAGGCTTTCGCCGGTCGCGCAGAGATCACACCCCGACGGTCTGTCTATTCAGGCCGGCCGTCGTACCCGTGAACCTCGCTACCCCTATTTTGTACATAAATATATTTAACGATAAATAAAGGATAAGACATAATACCAAAACCCTACACGTTCTTATTCCGGACGCCGGTCCGCAGAGACCGTGCCGTCTCAATGCGTGTATAAAATTTCGAAAAAATCCTATAACTTAACTTACACAATGTGATACTTATATCACGGAATTTAGAAAATAATAAACTATGGTACCAATAATTTTCCGAAAATAATTGGTATGTGAGAAGCTGCCTACAATTACAATAATTTCTAATAATAGATCTTTTATTCATAAATTAACATTGTACAGTTCTGATAAATTTTATTAGGTAACTTCTTAGGTAACTTTCTGTGTTAAAAAAGACAGAAAAAGTTAATTTTTAACACTAAAATAAATATGTTTTAGTCACCTTGTCAGACTATAATAACTTACCCCAGGGTGGGGTAAATTATTACAACCCAGGGGTACATATTGTTACAGTAGTACAGTACCTGTATGATTTGAATTAAAATTATTAAAGTAAAGTAAAGTTATTAAACTAAGTAGTAGGAGTGTAGGACTCAGGACCAATGTTATAAAAATTAAAAATATAAAATGTCAAATGATAATAAATAATAATGATAAAGATATTTAATTTTTATGAATAACTATATTTAATATTGATATTAGCTTTTAAGTTTTAATATTGTTCAGCGTGATACGAACTTCGATTATATTATGTTGAATTCAAAAATAATAAATATAAAGCTTGTTTGGCCCAATAAATCACTACTGAGGTTGTGCCTCTTGTTATTGAAATTGGAGATTCTTAACAGTTCAATTAATTATTCAAAAAAAAAATTAAAAAAGCAGGTAAGTGGATATCGCTCTGCTGTACAGTAGATTACAAGTGAGTCATTGTATAATGAATTGTATTAGACTTGAATTCAATGATAAAATATCATTGTATAAGGAAAACGATTCTGAGTGGAGACGGTTTGTCAGTCTGGATATTTTATATCGTTATTATTTATTTTATCATGTAAGTTGAATTAATATTATAATATTATAATTTTTTATTCGTTTCTATGGTGATACACAAGGCGTTAGAAATTAAAATCCCATTTTTATCGTTTATTTGTTATTTTTCGGTGGTTTTTCCGGTGGCATTTAATAACTATTGGGGAAATCGAAAAATGACTTCTCTAAAGTACCATCTTGATCCAATTTAATAAAAGATAAGGTTCTATATGTTGAAATCGAAGCACTCCTCCTGGTAGAAATTTTGTATATAGGTCCTCAAAATAGTGTAGAAAATATCCTTCGTAATTTTGTGTCACTTCTTAAATGACTTTGATAACGTCCAAAATGTTTTGTTCACACACCCACACACTTTGTTTCTAGGATTTTAATGAAATTACAAACACACTCTGTACAAATACGTAACTTTATAGATATTATAAATCGCATCAAAAACGGTACAAAACCACATCATATTATGCACAATACGATTTATACATGGAATTATGATTAATGTTTATTGTGATAACATAATAATATGATATTATGTTATATTATATTATAATAAAAAATACAGGATGTCCCGTGAGGATTTACCCATAAGGTTATCTCCTGAGATAATACTCGTACATTTATCATAAATCTGTTTTTTTTTTTTTATGACTGACTGAGCTAAGGACTACATGCATATATTTTTTTAATTTGATTAAATTTTTTGTAAAATATTAAAATCTAAATAAAATGTTTTATTTTTGAAACAATTGAAGATAGCCATTTTATAGATAATTGATTTATAGTTAAAAAATTATAAATGTTTAAGTTTTATTTTTTATAGATATTGAGGAAAGAAAATGTGGATCAAAGTTTCTCATAATATGTATTGCATACTGTAACCGAAAAATCCTACCCAAAAATTATATTTTACATTTTAATTGCAGTTTCTTTAATATATAGAATATATATTAAGTTCAAAATTACTAAATTATATATTTAAACGAAGAATAACGATAAATGGACCTTCTGTTCTACTAATTTTACTAGTACTATTAAGTATTAACTGTACTAGTAACATTAATTAGGTACCTACTTTAATAGTACTACTATCTTAATAAGTACTTAGTAATATAATAGGATGACCTCAAATTTTCGATAAGATTCGTTTTTCGTATACAACGATTGTATATTATAATTTAACTCAAATTAAATATATTCATTACATTGTCTCACAAAGTGGTAGGTAGTGTTTAAACCTTTTTTTGATGTTGCAACCAAGTATAAACCTAACAATTTTTTTTCTACAATTATTAGCTACAGATTTGTTTTGATTTTTGGCAAGAACATTACATACCAATAATAATTATATTTAACTATTATAATATTTAATTAGTACCTATATTAGATGGTGTATATTTCTATCATATCATATTCTTTTTATTAACTTTTGATTCAATAACACCTTACCGTAGGAGAGGTTTGGACTAGGTCCATGGTACCCGTTAGGTTATATTGTTTAAAATTAATCTTAATATTTTGAATAAGTCATTGCTAAGTCTTAGCTGTACAAATTCAAAATGTTATACATTTTTAACAACTCAATAGTTTGAACTTTTACGCGGTTTTCACGAATTTTATCAACATTGAATACCAAACTTGTGAAACAAGAATAGGTAATATGGTCATATAAAATAAATTAATGAGGAACATTGCTTCAAATTTTCATCTTTTTTAATGATCATAACAAATTGTGTTCATCGAAAAAAATATTGCAGATAAAAGCATAAAAACTAAAAAAAACATGAACATTTCTTATGGCCACAAAAAGAGTCAAAATTATTTCGAAATGATTTGATGCATTGAAAAATAGTCACGTTCCCCGAATTTGTCAAACAAATAATTTTTTATAGAATTTCATATTTTTTTTCAAATATTGAACATTATAGTATAGTTAAACTATTTTATTGAAAAAAAAATATACACTGTCTAAGCTAACGAACGATAAAAGGTAATCGCTCACGTACCAGTCGGTCACCGACCGACATACACTTAAACATGCACAACAATATTATCCGTTTTAACTTATATTTGTATTTATTCTTGTATTGTAATAATTGTGTTATGTAGATTAAGAGTGACTCGTAATCGGACGCCACCGACGAGCCGGTCCACCTAGTTTTAGAATGGCCGCCTAAAACAAAGGCAGTTCGTTTACCACTGTCAACGCGAAATCAGATAAATTTACGTGCTCAAATCGCCGTAATTTTATATTTTTTATGCTGTAATTTTGATATGCCTTTATCGCCACGTAACACGTCTATGATAATGGTTTTTTATATTTTTGTGGCGCTATATATTCGCCACGATATAAAGTCTGTTATAAATTATATTATTTTCAATCGACCGGAAGCAGTTGTAATATCATATATTATCATCTGGCCGTGAATCGCCGTTCATATTATATTTTATTTGAGTGCCCCTATTATCCTTGTGATTTTTATTATTTAATTGTCGTGCATTACCTATTGACAATTTAGGTAATATACTATGGCAATTGTTATTTTACATAATATATTATTTTTAATTGTATATTAATATTGTAATAGGCATTGTATTTTAGCCACAAGTGTGGACACAATTAATTAAGATACATGTAGCGGCTAGCCAGTCTTCAAATCTATATATTGTGAGTACCTTTTACTAGTATTATCTTTGAATTAGTTGTGCCTAACAGACTCGATAGTATAAGGCAGGCCTTCAAAACGTTATTTATAACGTTATGAAGGCAATAGATAAAAAAAAAATAACTGAAATCAATAAACGAAAAACGAAAATAATCTATATATATAATAAGTAACTTTATCATTAGTTATAATTAAAGATTAAAAGTAAACAATTAACATAACATAAAAAATTGTAAATAACGTTATTCGAAATAACGTTTATGCGTTTTTTACGTTGAACATAAAATTAGGTATACCTACTATTGTTTTTGAATCTTGTAGTCTATATAAGTATAAATCTAAAGTTATAACCATGAACAATTCAAAGTTGCCAAACATATGTTAACAGTAATTTATATAGGTACTTTATCCCTGTTTGATTTATAAATATTGAATTTAATAAAATGAGCGGTTAGACCTCTAATTTGCCCTTTTAAAATAAGCCTATCTTATTCCCAGAGGACTAATCTATCTCTCAGAGGCGTATTTAGGAATTTGTCATGGGAAGGGTCCAGATTATTTTCAGAACACAGAGCCGTGGGGGGGCAGAGCCCCCTACACCACCCAATTACTCTTTATTAAATAAATATACCATATATATTTATAAGACGATTTAAAATGTTTGAGTTTTTAATTGGTATTAAATAATAATATGTACAAAACAAATTTAAAAAAGTAGGTAAGTGGATATCAATCTGCTGTGCAGTAGGTTACGCAAGTGGGTCATTGTATAATGGATTGTATTAGACTTGAATTCAATGATATAATATCACTGTATAAGAAAAACTATTCTAAGCGGAGACGGTTTGTTAGTCTGGATATTTTATATTGTTATTATTTATTATGGCCTGTAAATTAAATTAATATTATAATATTATAATTTTTTATTCGTTTCTATGGTGATAAACAAAGCGTTAGAAATTAAAATCCCATTTTTAGCGGTTCTTTGTAAATTGTCAGTGGTTTTTGCCGTGACATTAAATAATTATTGATAAAATCCAAAGGTGGGCATTAACTAGTTAAAAAGTTAATTTTTTTTTAACTTTTCAACTTAACTAGTTTAATTTATAGTTGAAATAACTTAGCTTTTCTCAGTTGGTTTTAAACATTTTTAAAAAAATTTTTAAATTTTTCGTTTATACGTAAATATTATTAAATCAGTATAAAATAAAAATAATCCAATACAAAAACACAAACATTTCTGTTCTTTTTCTTGATATCATAACTTTGTGTATATTCATATAATATTTTATTATGTTGTAAATTATATATTATGCGAGTTGCAATTATAAATGTTTTTAAAAAATTAATCATTTTAAATTATAAATTGATAATAGTTATGTTTTAATGTTATGTAACTTATATTATTAAATTGCTATATGATATAAGAAAATATACCTATTTGTTAAATTATTAATTTGAGATGAGTTTAGTTTAAATTAGATAATAATATTAAAGTAAAAGTAAAAGGGTATACAGTGTACATTATGATAAAAGTTCAATAAAATTGTTTTTTTCTAATTCATAAATTAAAAACTAGAAAGACACATTCACTCTTTATGTGATTTACATACTAATAAAAAAAAAATAGATTAACTTTTTTTAAACTGGGTTAAGTTGATATTTTTTTCTATATTAACTCTAAACTTATCGAGTTAAATTTATAATTTGTTAACTGTTAACTTTTAACCTATCGATCTTGTGTCCTCTTAACTTAACTTAACTTGAGTTAATTATTTTCATTAACTTGCCCACATTTGATAAAATCAAAAAATGATCTAAAGTACCATCTTAATTCAATTTGTTAAAAGATAAGATACTACATATTGAAATGAAAGCACTCCTTTTGGTAGAAATTTTGTATAAAGGATAAAAATTTAAAAAAAATAAACACCATTGTAAAACCACTAGCTTCATCGCCCCGCTCAGAATCTAATATAGTTATGTTAACTTTTATAAAAATATATTTTCTAAAATATATTACTTCATTCACTGTTGATCTTAGATAACTTCTTAACCTTTTTAAGGTTGAAAAAGATCTCTCTGGAGTGGCTGTATATACTAGCAATGTACAAAACTACAAAATATTTGAACCAAAAAATGAATTCGATATTTTTCAACCATTTTCAGTACCAAACTGATGACGAAAAAAATCACGATATAAATTGAAAATGTTGATTACTGAAGCTTCGAAAATTTTGTACAAAATCCTTCGTATCTTATAATAAAATTTGTTTTTCTTAATCATATAAAAACACAACATTTACCACGAATCAAATGGGAGGAGGGGGGGGGGTCCCGACTATGTATATACGCCACTCCTATCTCTATACCAAATTTTATAGGAATCGGTCCAGCCTTTTAGGAATGCATAAAAGACACACAAAATATTAATTTTATGTATAAAGCTATGTTTTTCTTCGAATTACTCTCATAAATATTATATATAAAACTTTCCAGAATAGTTAATTAGTATTTTAATAGTTACTTCATAACAATTTAAAATCATCCATGGATGCGGGATGTTTATCTATAATTAAATTTATCTAGATACGGTATTAGTTCATCTAAGATAAACTTTAGATAATTTAAACAATATTTATCTAGATAAGCTCAACACTAATGATAAGGTGCTTATCGAAGTATTCGGTTACCGGGACATGGTCTATTATTGTTGGTTCCCGGACACGACAGATATAATTATTAAATAAAACAACTAAGCAAGCAATATGAAATACAAAGTAAAGGTGTAGAGGTGTTAACGTCTGAAAAAATGATTTTGGATTATAATATATTCATAACACTGTTGTTTATTTATGGATAATTATAATATATTATCACTGTATATTTATATAATAATGTTAATTATCTTGAATTGTCTAAAAAAACAAATCCGGAATAAATCTTTAATAAAATAATTGCTTATAGATGAAAAACATTATATGGAACATACAACATTTGAACATCGAAATGACTGGTAGCAGAAAGTTATGCAAAAATAAAAACTATTTTAACCACAACTCTATAAATAGAATATTTTTTATTGTATATACGATGGTAAGTACGAATACTAATAATTACAAATTATAATTTATGAATGCTAAATTATTTTTCTGTTATTGATATTCTTCATTCAAATATTTGTTCAAAAATAAATTTAGAATTTTAATAAAATAATTCAAAATATCGTGAAGAGCATAAAAAAAGCTATCATTATTATTTAATATTATCACGATAAATAACATATTATAAATTAATCTACTCAAAGTTTTATTAGTAAAATTCAAAAAATTCAAAAGAATGATTTTATAATTAAAGGTATCAATAAAGTATATATTTTACTTATTACTATTACTTGTATATATTTTACTCACTTTATTTAACAAATAAGTACTTAAATATGGTAACAGTTTGTGTCCTAAATTATTAGCTCGTTCTTTAAATTTAGTTAGAATTTTAAAAATTCAATAAACATTATTACAGTATAAAAATATATGACAGGTTAAACTCATCATCAGGCTCATTAGCTTCATTTATAAAATATTACTGTATTATGAGTAAGTAAAGTGTAAATCCAAAATAATATATATTTTTGGTTTTTATAGGTTTTGATGTTTCTAACGCATAGTAGCGCACTTGAAATTATGTCTAATAAAATCAGGTGCTCAGATTCGATGACGTGCACCAAATGTACTCTAACACCTGAATGTGTATGGTCTCTTAAGCAACAAGAGTGTGGACACAAGAATCAATTTAACTCTTCGAGTTTAATATCGTCTACAATATCGGAATGTCCGCAGTTTTCGGTAGTTACATCATATCTATATAATGATATTAAAACACGCATTCAAGCGATATACAATCTTGAGATAATGAATGATTCGGTAGGTTTCACAAATTATCTCTTCAGCACTAAAATATATTATGGACTTCAAAATGTTTTTGAAAAAGAAGCTAGGGTATATAATAAAACGTTAATATGGTTTAAATTACAAAAAGAAAAAAAAACTTTTGATGTCATAATGCCAACGGTCACTTATTTCATGTTTATTAAGTTCGATGGCATCATGCTGCGATTTAACAACGTTGCGGATCACTATTTTACGTTTTATAAACGTGAGGAATGTGCAACGAATGAGGTAAATAAGTACAAATCCTGTGTGACATGCGGATGGAATAAAAACGGTAACTCGAACTACTTAAAATGGTGTTCTTCCGAAAACACATGTGAAGTTAACAAGACATTTTACATGAAAAACAACGCTACACATCAGTTAAACGAAAGTGTAGTGTACGTGACGAATGATTGTGCTGAAATAAATGTGACGGCGGTCGATCCGCTGTCTGGACCGCAAAGTGGTGGAACGACCGTAACGATCACAGTTAAGAACCACAGGATTTTTGCGGAGAACCGAACATTAAAGGTAAAGGTGGCAGGAACAGTGTGCACAAATCTCAAGACGTCTGGATTCGAGACTATAACTTGCACTACGTCACAAGTGGTTGGCGCATTATCCGGGCCGGTCCTGGTTGAGTACTCGTCGTTCGAAAGTAGACTGAAGATTGAGTCGTCACAGATATTCCAGTTTTGTCCCAATCCCGTATTGGACGAAGACCAACAACTTGGAGGCGTAGCGTCCGGTGGCACTTCGGTTCCGGTCCGTGGTAGTCATTTCGCAGAACCTTGCGTTGTATCCTCTGCCCGACTGTACGTCAACTTGACTGACCGTGTCAGAAGGTATGCAGATAGTTATTGTGATCCACCAATCAACGACACGTACATGGTTTGCCGATCGCCAAGAGTGAACGGGACTGCCTGGGATGGGGATTTGTCGGTTGTGAGACGTCTACTGAACTTTGGACTGGATATAACACTTCGTAGGGAAGACTTCTCTTTAAATCAGTCACTGCCAATCATGGTTCGTGGCTCATCTCCCAGATTTTACGTGCACCCCGACCCGGTTCTGTTAGACTTCGAAATAGACGTAAACGGTTCAGTAGTCGTCAATGGCGTCAACTTGGAACATTTCCAACCCGAAGACATCATAATACGGTCCGTGGATTCGTCATCCTCAGTTTGTAAAGTCGTGACTGTGACACGAAACAGTTGGGTGTGTGAGCCGACCATGCCCGTCAATGTGACGCAAGTGGTCTACGTCAGATTGGCCAATTCGTTGGTATTCACTGTGTTCAGGAGAACGTTTCATCACCCTGACGATCCATCTATACCTCTTGGCTGGTTTCTTGTGATCATATCCATGGTGCTGGCCTTTGTCTGCGCCTTCACTTTTTGCCTAACAAGGAAATATCGCTATGCGACCAAAAATATTTGTAAACCACAAAGATACTTAAGATCGCGGCCGTACACTGCGATGTAATTTACTATTGTAATGTTTGCAGTGTAAAATGTATATTTGATATGGCTGTTTTTATAAACACAGTAATAATGATTACACTATAATACGAGGTTTTTTAAAACACGTTCTTATACGTCGTACATATTATGATAATATAAAATAAAAATATTATAAATAAAAACTCTTGGTGTTTATGTTCTAGTTAAGGTCCCAGATGGCAATATTCGATTGAGCACTTACAATTGTAGTAAACATAGTGAGATGAGTCCAGGATCACCTCAGACTTGGATGGTGTTCATACCTTATTTTTCCAACCCCTATAGGTAGTTAAAGAATAGCTCCCACGTGTTTTTTTTTTCAGCTCACGTAGAATATTTTATTTTATTTATTTACATAGTTTCCATTGGTTACATCTTATATTACTATTATAATTAGTGGAAATATATGGTATATATATTTTTAGATTCTGAGCGGAGCGAGGAAGCTAGTGGTTTTACAATGGTGTTTATTTTATTTATTTTTTTTTATTCTGTAAAAAGGATATTTGTGTTTCTTTATTTTTAACAGGCAATTTTTTTATAACAATTTCAAAATTTTTAAGCACGCAGGTGTACCAATAGCAAAATCAACTTTATTTTTTCAAATGGTAACTACTATATTTTTTAATAGATTCTGGTAAAGTTTTTTTTTCTGAAAATTTTGATAGTCAAATTATTAATTTTGGTGATTATACCTATAGTTGCGCTGCGTGAACTATTTTTTACAATGATTAAGCACGTTTAAAATACTATATCCTAGACTATCACCCACTCATAATTTAAAATACCTATATTTTCCATATTATTTAATACATATACCTATTTATTATTTATATTAATTATTAATTATTATCAGTATATAACATAGTTACTTATGGATAACCAGCCATCACCCACCTCTAATCTATATTCAGTATTATGGATGTGGGTAAAGTTAACCATTATCACGCCGCCACAGTATGTGCCTATATTGTGCCTATATGAACATTAAATAGATATAGTGCTCATAATAATTATTACAATTTGATATTATGCCAATTTTTCTTTCAAATAATTTTTAACTTTAAGTCCGTATGTATTAATTTGTATATTTTAGATTTTGAGCTCAGAGTTATGAATGTATTGAACTTACTGCAGTGATGTATGTTTTTATTTGTTTAAATTTTTAAAATGCGTTGTGTGGTGATATATGATAGTATGTACCATGTACGTTTATGTATACTTATACAGTATAGGTATATGTATAGAAAGATAATAATATTGACAACAGCTAATAATGATAAGTATAGATTAGCTGGTCTCATTTTGTATTGTACGGCAGTTCTTTTTGAACAGTGATCAGTGTGATGCTTACTTCGAGTAGCTAAAGGACGGTCTAGATTGTAAGTACTTAGGTATGCAACTATTATTTATTAAATTATATAATAATATATTATAGTAACAATTACATTTACTGATTTAAAGATCCTTATACTTACCCCTTGTTATGGTTATTATATCTATAGCAGTATGGCCTATATGGGTCTGACAACTCTCCATGGATTTCTTATATTTAACTGGTTACGCCTTGACCTCCTTGCATTATTTTTATTATTCATATAATATTCTATATAGTTAGGTGAATATTGTAAAATTAATATTTTAAGAAATACAAAAATATTATACAAAATGTAAATATTGGATTTAGTTTGGTTGATATAAATTCATTGTAAACATATAAATGTACGATAATAAATGAAGAGATTAGAGTGGAACGAGAGGCTTTTTAATTGACATCGGCTATTAGTTTTTAAATTACACGTAAAATGGTTGTTAGGTTTCAATGATGTAGGCAAAGGTGGGTAAGTTAATGAAAATAATTAACTTAAGTTAAGAGGACACAAGATCGATAAGTTAAAATATCAACTTAACTCAGTTTAAAAAAGTTAATTAATTTTTTTAATTAGTATGTAAATCACATAAAGAGTGAATCTGTCTTTCTAGTATCTAATTTATAAATTATAAAAAACAATTTTATTGAACTTTTATCATAATGTACACTGCGTATACCCTTTTACTTTTACTTTACTATTATTTATTGATTTAAACTATACTCATCAGTCATCTCAAATTAATAATTTAACAAATATATTTTTTTATATCGTATAGCAATTGAATGTCATAATACGTGAATATGAGTACATGACCTTCATATGCAATAGTACTATTTACGCATAAACGAACAATTTCAAAATGTATTTAACTTGATGGATTTTTTTTTAAATCAACTGAGAAAAGTTAAGTTATTTCAACTTTAAATTAAACTAGTTAAGTTCATAAGTTGATTAGAAAATAAACTAACTAGTTAAGTTAAAAAGTTTAAAAAAAATTAATTATTTAACTTAACTTTAACTTTGTAACTAGTTAATGCCTGCCTATGGCTGTAGATACCCACATTATTTTGCTATACTTTAACAGCATTGAACAATAATATTATGTTATACATATAATGTCCCAATTGTATAAGTTAATTAAATTATGATTAAAAATTATTAAAAATGAAAATAATACTTATTCCATTAGTTTTCAAATAATTGTATGATAGTATCATAATGAACATTTTTACATTTCAGTATTTTTGTAGAATGCACACGTATATTTAAATAATTATTCGTGTATAGAGCAGTGTATAGGTACTCACATAAATAAAACAGTTTATACGTTAAATAACAAAACGGATTATATTATTTGTAAATTTCCTTTCATAATTTTACTTTTTTTCCCAAAATAATTTATAGTATCGTTATATAATACCAATATAGTATCATAAATAACTATAGATAATCTGATCATGTAGCGAGCTGCAGATATAGGTACATTACGCGGTCAACGGCAGACATGAAGAATGTGGCACATATTATAACATAATTTTTATTTTTATCAAGTTTGTGCAAAACATAACATTTATGTTCAGAGTAATCATTCTTGGATATAAAAAATACCTATTATTTATTTTATATTTTGTACGTTCAGGTTTTCAAGGAAATTTTACTACATACAAAACGTGTCAGCTACAGTTACTCAATCACTTTTTTTGGTAAGTAGATAAATATCTAAATGGATTATGAAATCAATAAGAATAAAATAATTTATAGAGATCCAGTAAAATTGAGTATAATAAAATTACCTATTCTCACAAATGCACTCAAATATTTGTATAACTGTTGTGTACCGTAAAAACAGATAACTACTAATAAAAAAAAAATGTTTCCACAATTATACCGAACGTATCGAATATTCGAATGTATTACTTATGACTTCTGGTCTTTATAAACGATGAGTAATCTTAATTTGTATGGCCAGCTCCTCAATTATCTGCAGTAGGGTAAACTTTATTCATTTATTTAATGAATTATTCATTACATATTATAGGGACACAACTTAAGCTTACTGTACTTCTTTAATTGATTAATAGGTTAGCTAAGTGAGTTAAATTGTTTTTTTTTTTTTTGGGGGGGGGGGGGAGTGGGGAATAAAAATATTTCTAATTATTTCAGGAAAGGTTTGAATAATATTTATTAATAGGTACATGATCAGCAGACAGCGGATTTTTATGCACTAAAAAGTGTCAAAATGTGTCATAATATTTATTATCAGTGCCGTAAAAATCATAGGTGCAGGTGGTGCACAGCACTGGGGCCCGCAGGGGCGTAGTACCCTTAGCAGATAGACGTCAATTATTTTTTTTATAATATTATGATTCATAATAATTTTGTTATTATCTTGTATTTAATTTCATATAAAGAAATGTAAAAGCCTGGTCCGTCTAGTTGGTACTTTTGGGGGTCAAAAGTACAAATTTCCCACTAGTTTTCAAAAGCGACGTGAAAAACAAAAGATAAATTAAGGAAAAACAGGAATTTTTAAGCAAAATCTTTTTTTCGAGAAAATCGATTTTGGTTTTTAGTGTAACTCTAAAACAAATTACCGTAGGTACATAAAATTCTGACAAAATGTTTATATTAGCATTTTCTATATACCATGTAATGCAAGATTCCTCATAAATTTGTCTACCTTTTACAAAAAGCATTTGAAATTCATATTTTTACAACATTTGATATTCACTCGATTTCTCATGTAACGATTTTCTTATTTTATTGTTATAAAAAACGAATGACTGTAGATACTTGAAAATTTCACTGAATGTTTATATTAGCATTTACTGTACACGATAAAATTTTCAAAATAATTTGACTCTTTTTGAGCTGTTTACGGACATTGTCAGTTTTCAATTTTTTTAGTTTTTTTTTTTTTTTTCTATAAATATCAATAGGTACATTTTTTTTTGTGGGTAAAAAACCTTATAATTTAATGCAAGGTCCCTGATATATTGTTACAATATCAGTGGAAAATTATTCAAAATACATAAGCACAATTTCTTTTTATAAGCATTTAAAGATCGAATTTTGACAAAATTTATCAAATTTAAAATTAAATAATTATTTTGTAGTTAAAAATTTATAAAATGTTCAACTTTTATAGCTGAGGATTGAAAATTTAAAACAAGGTTCCACGTAAATAGGTTATATAATAATTACTTTAGTCACCTTAATATCATCATTGTAGGCTGACTGACCGTTTTCGCTCAGAATCCTTTTTCTTATACAATTATATTATATCATTGAATTCAAATTTAACACCATCCATTACAGTGACCCATTTGTAACCTACTGTACAGCAGAGCGACATCCACTTACCCACTTTTATATTTCTGGTGTTACATAAAAACTAAAATTGTTATTTTTATATTTTATTGTAAATAAATTCAATACATCCAAAAATACTATTCTATCTAAGGAGTAAAAATTCCCATGGTATGAAGTCAGTCCGACTTTTTTTATGTATCTCAAGAAAGATGGGCCCATATGCATTTGTTTGCACCTGGGTCTTTGACTCTCTAGTTACGGCACTGTTTATTATGCAGTAAAAATCTTGATAATATGAAACATAAATATAAGAAAAAAACTTTAAATTGTGCGATACAGTAAAAATTTCACAATTCAATAGCTTATAAATGTATGACTTGGTAATAATTTAAAACAATTTAAATAACTTATAATTATGACTTACTATAGGTACCTATCTATTTAATAAGTAAAATATAAATCAGAAATCTTAAAATGTGAACTGACCAATCTCAAATAGACATTCTAACGAATTCGGATCAGTTTTCCGAAATATTATCGCATCATTAGATCGATCGGTAGGATGGAACAAAAAAAAAAAAGCGGGAGTGGTAAGTTGTAGGGACGATTGTAGATTGATTATATATATCTTGCGTATATTGATAACATAAAAATTATTGATAATATATCACTACACTACGTATATTATGCATTTATAATTAATAAAATATAACTAGATAACTAACAACTATAATGTAAATATATAATACTGTAAAAACCACTTATCACATAACCATGTAATCTTAATTTATAACCTAATTTTCCATTAATAATAATGTAACCACAACCACAGGCTAATGACCTACTTGTTGAAGCCTTTATTCTCAATCAAAAAAAAAAATAAAAAAAATAAGTATATATACCAAGGGTGGCCAGCGAGGAGAGACTCGCGAGCCACCAAATATATTAATATATCTTTATTATTAATTTACATCTTGGCTCTTACGTTAATCTAATGTTACGTTAAGATGCGAGACGCGGTTTGGCCACCACTAATATATACCTATATAAGTATTGAATTGTATATAGGTAATTTATTTTTTGTCACGCCTGCACCGAAAGTTAGGTTTTTGACCGTGGTTGGAGCGTTGTAAAGCGACCTTTTTCCGTCCAGCGGGTCGTAAAGTGGGAATTCCCATAGAAAAAGCGGAACTCCTCAATAGTGCTGGGTGCGTATATCACGCGTATTCCATGTAAAACCAGACACTGAAATCTATACCACGGTCCTTACAAAACATAAGCTTTTGGTTACATCTTATATACATATTATAATCTCCTTGCATGACGCGTAAACATTTTTAATTCATGAAATTGTTTTCGCAGAATCATCTGATTGTTGCATATATCCTTATATAGAGCTTTACCTTTGCCATAGTTAAATTTTTTTGTGGGTCACGTTGTGTATAAACTGGAAAATGGGTATTACGCGTGGATTTGAAACAGCATAATAAGATCTGCATAATATGCATTTACAATTATTATTACATGACTGTACCATGACAGCACCCACTTTTTTTTTTAATTTTTGCTTCAATATACAGTTAATTTCGTATATTATCAAAATACGCAGAAATATGAAAAAAAAAATCGCAACAAGCTTCAAAATAAAAGAATTCGTAAAGATTACGGACAAAAATCCTAAAAATGTGAAAAGGAAAAATGATGCAATCGCATAAAATGCCGTGCTCTATTCATAAGATTTTGACTCTTTTTGAACTGTTAATATAATTTATAGCTATAATAAATTTTCGATTTTTTTAAGTATTTTTTAGCATGTTTAAACAATACTTTTCTGTTGTATATCTATGGATTATTATAATATATAACTGTACCTATATTGTATAATATTATATAATATTAATTAAATTGTTGGAAAAAGAAACCTGAAAGGAGTCTATACGAAAATAATTGCTTACAGATGGACAATATTTTATGGAACATACAACATTTGAAAGCGTAATGGCTGGTAACAGAATGTTATGCAAAAATAAAAACTATTACAACTGCAACTCTATGAATTGAATATTTTTAATTGATTATACAATGGTAAGTATAAGTAATAATTACAAATTATATTAAACGAACAATGAAAACATTTTTCAGTTATTGATAAGTATATTTAAATATTTGTGTGTTTTACAATAATACAGTTAGTACTTTAACACGTACACGTCCACGAATATTTAGAGGTCAAGTCTGCCTGGCCGTAAATATTATTGTTACTTAAGACACAACTCGTATCACTCATATTGATAACACGTTTAATGAACAAAGTAATGCCGGGAAACCGAACCCAACTGTTTGCTGTTTGTCTAATACATAATATACTTAATGGCCATGCTAAATAATATTGTAGTCGTTCACTACTAGCCAACTATTTTAGGTAACATGCAATAATAATATTGTGCTATGGCGACTATACGAGTAGTCTTCGGCTGGTTTACTCGTCGTCATCGGTATTGGACGTGTTAATAAAATAATTCAAACATTGTTAGGATCATAAAAATAAGCTATCGCCATTTTATATTATCATAATAAAAAACATATACATTAATCGCAGTAGGTGAGTTGATTCCCGAGACCTACTTTATGTATTAGTTGATTAAATTAAATTAAATTAAATTCCCGGTGTCACAATCAAATCGTACCCGCGGATAATTTTACCAGGGGCCCGGGGGGTAAGATTTTCCTAGGATAATTTTACCCCCAGTAAGATCTTCCTAGGTTATTTTTACCCCCGATAAAATTATCCTAGGATCATCATACCCTCCTGGGGGTAAAAATGTCACATGAGAAATCGAGTGGATATCAAATGTTGTAAAAATATGAATTTCAAACGCTCATAAAAATTTAATTTGATATTCTTATAGACATTTTTTTTTTTGATAAAGATAGACAAATTTATGAATAATCTTGTATTACATTTTAAAATCTTAAATTTAAAAAGAAAATTTTTTATGAATTTCTAACTCAAAATAATTTGCAAATTTTCGTAATTTTTACGTATTTTGTCAAGATTTGAATTTTAAATGTTTATAAAAAAAAATTGTGACTATCAAAGTAGTAAATAAAATCAAAGGTAAAAAAGCAGGTAAGTGGATGTCGTTCTGCTGTACAGTAGATTACAAGTGGGTCATTGTTTAATGGTTGTATTAAATTTGAATTCAATGATATAATATCATTGTATAAGAAAAACGACTCTGAGCGGAGACGGTTTGTCAGTCTGCATATTTTATATTGTTATTATTTATTTTATCATGTAGGTAATCAAGTTGAACTAATATTAAAATATTACAATTTTTTATTCGTTTCTATGGTGATAAACAAAGCGTTAGAAATTAAAATCCCATTTTTAGCGTTTTTTCGTAATTTTTCGGTGGTTTTTCCCGTAGCATTAAATAAATATTGAGAAAATCGAAAAATTACCTCTCTAAAGTATCATCTTGATCCAATTTGCTAAAAGATAAGGTACTATATGTTGAAATCGAAAAACTCCTTCTGGAAGAAATTTTGTATACAGGATATAAAAATAAAAAATAAACACCATTGTAAAAACAATAGCTTCTTCGCTCCGCTTAGAATCTAAAATGTCCCAGGATAATCTTACCCCTTGGTAAGAATATCCTAGGCATATTATACCGGGGGGGGGGGGGGCGGGGATAAATATATAAACATGACAACAGTTTGTGTCATAGATCATTGGCATTACCGTAGAATGTGTTTGCTTTGATTCTATAGGGCTACTTTGATACACTTATTTTCTTATTCGCCAGAGTACCATGACAATTTAATTTTTTTCTCATAAAATGGGGTTACTTTTAAAATTAAAATACCAACAGGCTAAAATAAATACAACTACACGTTATAACATAATATTATGTAAAATAAGGTTATAAAACCATTTTTGGTAATGTTAAGTCATTGAGCAATAAAACTCGTATCAAAGTATGAAAAAAATTAATTTTTGATAAAAGTAATTGAAAATTCTGAATATTATGTTGGATCACATACTATGAGAACTCCAATTACATTTTTATATGATTTTAGACAAATATTAATGTGTTTGACAATTTTGTCGATGTTACGTCATAGAAGATATAGGTATTATGGAGGTTATTCAATTTAGTCACTGGTCCGATATTTATGACTATCCTATATGCGTGCGTGCTAATATATATACATGTATGGAAAGATAATAATTCTGAAGATAGCAAATAGTTTTAAGTATTGTAATAGCATTATTTTTAGGTTTTGTAATACACTACAGTACTACACGGTAGTTATCTTGGTGCACAGATCAGTGTAACGACTACTCCGAGTAGGTACGACACCGTCTAGTTTGTAAGTATTTATGCGACTTTTATTTTATAGAACCATAGAACCATTTAACAATTAAGGTTAATTATTCAAATATTCTTACATCTTTCTACCCCTATTAAGGGTAATTATAACTATAGGGTTCAATCGGCGATGACTGTCCCTGAATTTCTTATATTTAGCTGCAGGTCACCACTTGATCACGTTAGGTACGTTATTTTGTATTATAAAGTTAAATATATTTTGTAGGTGAATAATATTGTAACAATGATTATTTCAATAAATAAAAACATGTACCTAATTTGAAAATAGTGGATTTAATTTTTTAACATAAATGTATTAAACAATATAATTATAATACCTATAGTATAATATATATTATTTTTTTTTATTTTACATACAAGGCCTCGACTACAAAGGTCATCGGCCGCATAAAATATATTATAATATAAACATATATATCATAATAGTATATTAATATGTAAAGAGATAATGAAAGCAAGACGAGAGGATCTGTAATTGACATCTACCTATTAGTTATTAAAATATATATTATAAATGAATTATTTTTAGTGATTAATAAATTAATAATAATAAAAACAAATATAGTTTTAAAGCATCAATTAGCTTGGTGGATCGTAATTTGGGCCCACTGTTAAATAATCACCAGATAGGAGGTACATTATTTTGCATTATTGAAATTATGTCCCCATTGTAAATTAATTATTTTTTTGAATCCTTTAATTTTAAA
The DNA here is from genome assembly GCF_005508785.2 of Acyrthosiphon pisum. Taxonomy (NCBI): domain Eukaryota; kingdom Metazoa; phylum Arthropoda; class Insecta; order Hemiptera; family Aphididae; genus Acyrthosiphon; species Acyrthosiphon pisum. Next base: position 88,286,676 of record NC_042494.1, on the reverse strand, counting down.
ATAGTTATAATATCACTATAATGAAAGATGTAACCAATGAAAAATGAAATAACTTTTGTTCTATTTGTTATTTAATATTTTTATATATATATATTAAGATTCATTGATGCTTGCGTTATAAGTAAAATATACGTTTTGTAAATTGAAAATTGAAAATTTTAAATTTCAATATTTTTTTAATTGGAAAATTCAAAATGACAAATTAATTTCTATACGTTTATTTAAGTCAGTAGTCAATTTTTTGCAATTTTTCAAATATTTATATTTCTTTTAGAATAAATTAATTCGAAACGTAATTATTTAATAATAATGCATGCGCCAATAATAGAAAGGAAACTGTTTATTTGTTAAATAACAAAACAAAATATATTAATATACAAATTATAAATTTTTGTAAATTTCTTTCGTCCATTAACATTTTGTCTTTTTAATACTTAAGTAATATTGTCGTGAAATAATATTTAGAATCGTAAATAACTACTGCGCTGATAAAAAAATACGCAGACGTAACGCAGTCAACGGCACACATGAAGAATGTGGTACATAATATTATTTCCTGAATATATATATATATATTATAAACTATGATAGTATATAGTAAAAAATGAAATATTTAAACTATGTACTTACCCATAAATAAAAATTAGGAATGCTCACTACGTGGGCGTGCTAAATTCAAGAAAACGTATTAATTTATTAGAAATTTAGATGGCAATAAATTATGATTCCATACACGATTTGTGCACAGTAAAATGCAATATATAAATAACTTAATATCAAAAATCAAAAATAAGTATTGGTAAAAAATCTATTTCTACGCGCTTAAAGAAATATTGTAACTAAGACTATACCTAGTGATTTTCGATCATTTTTAATTAGTATATTATAGAAGCAACATACGAGGAAACATATTGTATCATATTTTTAAATTTTTTGTCAGAGAAAACATATTTATTGACTCAAATTTAAAAAATCACAAAATAATATTTAATGAAAATGTTATGCATCTAAAAATACCTGGCTCAAATAATGTTAAAATGTTTTATCATATATCATTATAGCTGCAAATTCAAACAAGAAAATTTTGATTTTGGTTTCTGAGTTCAACCAAAGAAACCAATTCCATTTCGTCATAAACTGGTTTTGTGTAAAAATGGCTATTTTCTTTATTTATATTATGGTTTTGCTCGATTATCTGCGGAAATAATATGAATTTCCATTTTTACCTCACAAAATTCAAAAGGTCCAACTAAAATTTATATTTTATAGGTATTTTACCATGGTACCAAACCAGATACCAAACCCAAAATGAAAATGAAAATGAAAGCATTCAAAAAAAACAACAACACACACGACACACACCTATAATATAGTTATAAAATTAATAATTTTATCACGCAACTCTGACTCTAAAATATATTGATAAATATAAATGCAATATAATTAATATAAATCCTTTTCGTTATATTCATATTGTATAGGTTCTACCAAAAAATGCGTAATATTTTATAAATAAATTATTAGTACAGAAAGGAATGCATATTAACATTCATGAGATTATACGTTTTATAATGCTAAAAAATTATGCTATCGTAGAAAATTCGCTTTAGAACATGTTTTTGTAAACTTTGATCAACATTATATTTTTAATTTATAAATGGGTATATGAACTATCGTCTATCATACTATCATCTATCAATGACTTATAACTGTAACAATATTATGGCGTATAATAAATGATTAATTGCAGTAGGTAGGTATACACATTTCTTGTTACTATTTTTAATGATACATGGGGCACAGTGATTATATTTCATTATTCTTAAGCACCAAATTAGGTTGTGTCTCTCTTTTTTTTGGAGCTGTGATTTGTTTTCAAATAGTACCAGCAATTCAACAAGTTGATCCATTTACATAAATTTATTGTGACTCGGGTAAAGCAATTTTGATAGCTAAGTGAATTATGAAACAATTATTATTGAACAAGTAGTCAATAATTTACAATGGCTTAGTATTATCTTTCTACTACAATTCTTATATAGTAGATGATAAACTACTATAGTGTATATACAAATATTATAATCACCATTTACCGTTACTTTTATAATTCAAATGTTACAAAACCCTTTGAGCTATTTCCGACCCTAATGACACAAAAATCATTGTTACTAATGGATCTAATCGTCTCACTTATCTTTATTTATTTATTTATTATTTAAAAAAAATACAATACATCGCGGCAATGGAAAAACTTGAAACGTGTACAATGTACATAGTTTGAAAAAATACGAAAAAAGGAGCTAATGCAATAGCGAGCGTACCCGAACTATGAACAAAATAAAAAAAAAAAAAACAGTTTTAGATCATGTTGATAAGACGTAAAAAAAAATAATTTATATAAATTATGGCATAATTTCTTTACATTCAGCAGACAGTAGAATTAATTTTGTACGGAGTGGATCATGTGAATAATGCTTAGGAAAATAGGGTGAAGAGCGGGGAGAAAAGAGTATTTCATTGTACGTACTGTACGTTATCGCCGATCAAAATGTTTTGAGAGACATGCTCTATGCTGACAAAAGCAGTATGAACAACAATAATATAATATATTATACATTACGGATCGACCTACTCATTGACATGGTAGACTCGAAAACTACTGTTCAGCAGAATAGTTACCTAGGTACATGCCAACTTTTTTTCTACTTAAATTTCTGTTTTTCAAAATAAACTATTATATAATTTGTAATTTTTCAGTAACCAGAATTTATATTTTTTTAGTTTGATTTCGGTTTCGATTTTGTTTTTGGTTTAAATCAGTATTTTCTGTAATTGAAACCAGTTTATAAGTCCTGGTATTTATAAAATAAATATTAGGTCTTATATTCATA
>NC_042494.1:88270878-88283735 GCF_005508785.2 Acyrthosiphon pisum | reverse complement strand
GTACATAATAAATCTAAAAAGTAAAATTGTATTGTTTGATCCAATGTATATCATTCATCATTCTACAATGAATAGTATTTGATTATTTATATATCTACTGTACTCAGTATAATATTGTATTTTCAATTACTATAGGAGCAGAAATCTTGTTTAAATTTCAATTTTTTTTTTAGTATCTAAGTGAGACTTGAAGATCCCATCAAGTTGTTAGATGTGGTTGAATACAAATGAGTTCGAAATACAATAAACCTTAGGTCCAGAAGATGAATAATACATTTTACCACAATTATCATTACCACATGTAATAACGTCGAGACATGAGATTAAAATTCCTAGGTACTGATTATAAGTATGCATCCATGATGAACGGAATAAGTCGACTTAATATTTGACATAAAAGACTCAACAAATAACAAAGATAATTGGGGGTATATAAACGGAGCATACAGCATGTTCAATATTATCGACTATGATAGGTATTGATAATATTCACACAGTGTGATATCATTACTGATGGCGACGAGAACACCTACACCCCTCGTAAAATTACTGGTAAACTAATTGTGATCACATCCAAATATAGAGGAATTAGATAAACCTATAATTAATTATTAAATACATTCACACAGTATAATTTACCTCAGCCACGCGTAATTCTTATACAATTTTGGACTAATGTCAGTCTTTAAAAATAATAAAACTAGGTCTATTTTCAACACTGTTTTTGTGATTACTGTTAGTTCTATATCCGATAAGTTAATTGTATCTAAAAACTTACACCGAACATAAACCAGAAATATTTTTCGACAAGAAAACAAAATCAATTTAAAAGTATTTAAATATATTTAAAATATATAATTTAAATTAAAATAAGTTAATTTAACTTTTAGAATAAAAATTAAATTTGTAGATTTTTCATTAATTTAAAAACAACGCACTTACGATATAGCAGTTTTAAACGAAGACCTAATAGTAGGTAGTTAAAAAGTTAAAATTAAATTAAAGTTTTAAACTAATTTAATTTTTAAGCTAATGTTTTAATTTTCCCATTGATGCACTTAACAAAGTAATATTTGAACAATTATTTTTATACATATAAATTAAACTATTTTTAATACCAATTGAATATAAATAACTTATTAATATTTATTAATTCAAAATAATATAATTATAGTTAAAATAACCTCTGTAAAAACAATTCTGGATATTTTTGTCATCCCTCTATTGACTATTGTAGATAGTATTAATTATAATTTATAGTTATTTTATTTATTAAGTCTTAAGTCCAAAATAATTGTTTGATTTTCATTATGGTTATGAAAACTGATATAATATGTATAAATCAGTCATCAACCAAAAAGTGATGTTTTAAGTGCTTAGATAAAACTGAATTAATATCTGGAATACATTTTTGGCTTAATGCATTTTACATTTATTTAGAATAGGTACTTGCTTGAGTTCTTATCGAGTATACCGAGAATAATAATTGTAAGATAAACGCTAATTTCGAAGGACTATTCGATATGTTGAACTTGTAATAAGCGCATCTACCGAAAACATTGAAGGGGTGAAGGTAAGCAACCATGCACGTCAATCATGTCAGACAACGACAGTAATATGAAGTGCCTACATCCCACCGATAGGCAATTCAACATAAAGTCCAATGATGTGAATGTGGGTAGCACTAACACGACAATGGACAACAAGGATTTGATACGCACTGAAACATGAAGTTGTAAGTGAACCAAGTCATGCAATGGGAAATAGGATCATGCAGTTTAATTATTCAGGGGGGGGTATTCCTGTGGTCGGATCGGTATAGTACAATGACCACAGAGCGCACTACAGTCGGATACAATCTTACAACCAACTTATGCTCCGGAAGTCTATCCAATGGCTACGATATAGGTTGAACGATCCAGAATGGCCTGTGAATCAGAGGCCATGGAGGGATGGGTGGTTTTCCCAATCCACAGTGTATTGCACCTGGACGATCTGGGCGGCCACGCACACAACACACAATGGTTGCTGGCGGACTTACGCAAACGGAGAGTGATGCCAATAATGATCTCAATCAGACGATGTCGCAATGATCGCGATAAGCTCAAGTCTTATTGACTACAACAGAGTATAGAGGTATTATAACAGGGACCAAATAAATAAATACCTTATATGATTTATTGGAAGTCATGGTACAAATCATCTGCAGATACAATAACCGCGAAAGGAAAAAGAATACAATGATTATTGAGTCATCTTACTGATGACGCACGGAAAAAAAATGTGGTTAAAAACAACCATTTAAATGGTTATTCGACACCAAAATGTTGGTGTAGTATTATAATGACAGCCACATACCATAGGTAAATTTACCATATGATTTCGGTTGATGTATTATGGTTATTTTAACTGTGTAATATAGTTATGTTAGCTATAACCAAATATGTTATTATAACCAAATTTAAATGTAATAATTATCATACTATTAAGTCACTTATACTATAAAATATGGGTAATCTCACTTTAATTGTTATTTAAACTGACTAAAGAAGTAAGTAACTGTTACCATATTATTAATTTATTTCTAATTTAAGATATAGGTGACCATACCTACTTATCGTTTTATTTGAATCTACCCAAAAAATATATAATTATTACCATAATTTTTATTTATCTATACTATACAAACTAGTTGATTGTACTTATGTATACATTCAATTTTCCTAAAGAAAAGTGCTGGTGTCACATTAGTTTATAATTTATATAGTTCACTTAACTTTTTATTATGTGTAGACTGTAGGTACCTACCTATGTGTTTATAAAATTATAACATTCATAATGTATTGCATGAAATATAATGTTTAATATGTACCTATTTGCTACTGCAGTAGCATTAGACACTTTGTGCTTTGATCATTTTCTATAAAATGTAGACATCTAATCTGAACAAAAATAAATTAAATAATAGGTATCACGGGTATTTTATATTATAACATGTGTATCTTGAATGCATTGAATAATTTATGTACAATAACTAATAGGTAGATTGAAATTTGAGTTATTATATTGTTTTAAAAAATGAATAGATAGTTATATGCATAGTCAATTAAACATGTTAATGCACATAAATTAAAAAGTAAATATATAATGAATATATAATGTAAATACGTATATATGACTATTATGGTTGATTTAGATACATGTAATAGGAAAAATATGTAAGATTATAACAAAATAATATAAAAGTAGTTGTTTTATTTATTTATTATTTAAAAAAAATACAATACATCGCGGCAATGGAAAAACTTGAAACGTGTACATAGTTTGAAAAAATACGAAAAAAGGAGCTAATGCAATAGCGAGCGTACCCGAACTATGAACAAAATAAAAAAAAAAAAAACAGTTTTAGATCATGTTGATAAGACGTAAAAAAAAATAATTTATATAAATTATGGCATAATTTCTTTACATTCAGCAGACAGTAGAATTAATTTTGTACGGAGTGGATCATGTGAATAATGCTTAGGAAAATAGGGTGAAGAGCGGGGAGAAAAGAGTATTTCATTGTACGTACTGTACGTTATCGCCGATCAAAATGTTTTGAGAGACATGCTCTATGCTGACAAAAGCAGTATGAACAACAATAATATAATATATTATACATTACGGATCGACCTACTCATTGACATGGTAGACTCGAAAACTACTGTTCAGCAGAATAGTTACCTAGGTACATGCCAACTTTTTTTCTACTTAAATTTCTGTTTTTCAAAATAAACTATTATATAATTTGTAATTTTTCAGTAACCAGAATTTATATTTTTTTAGTTTGATTTCGGTTTCGATTTTGTTTTTGGTTTAAATCAGTATTTTCTGTAATTGAAACCAGTTTTAAGTCCTGGTATTTATAAAATAAATATTAGGTTTTATATTCATAATATAATAATATAACACTAATTACTTTGAATATTTTAAAGATGAAAGTCAGAAGAAGTTTATAATTAAATAATTGTTTGCAGACGAACAATATCTTGCTGCCTGCTGGAACACACAACGATGAATGGCGTCATGGCTGATTGCAGGAAGTATAGCAAAAATGAATACTTTATGAACCACAATTCTAAGAATAGACATTTATTACTTATATTAATATATACTATGGTGAGTAAAAATACAAATCTAACATTTTAGTTTATGAACAATGACAATAATTTACTTTTAACAAAATATTCAACAAAACAATTTGTAATACCAATATTAAAATTTACTAATAACATAAAAAAATAAAACAAAATAAACAAAATAAACTTGAAATATTTTCATATAGATACAATAAATGATTCCAAAGTTTTGGTACATAATAAATATAAAAAAGGTGGGTGAGTGGATGTCGCTCTGCTGTATAGTAGGTTACAAGTGGGTCACTGTATAATGGATGGTTTTAAATTTGAATTCAATGATATTATATAATTATATAAGAAAAACGATTCTGTGCGGAGACCGTCAGTCTTGGTATAAGACATATTATATATACTTATCTATGGTATTAAAAAAAACATTTACCTATATTAGCCATTATAGGTACCTATAATAAATTCCAAATTAATCATATCACAATATCCATTAGGTACTTATAACGCGTTATACATCAACAACAAACCGTGATATTATCATAGATATATGAAAGTATACTTTAGAAGTTTCAAGTACTGACAAATAATATTATACAATCATAACAAAATAACTAAAATAGTTATTCTAGATTTTTTATATGTAATTTCGTCCAAATTTGAACTTAAAATGACAATAAAAATAAACTGTGCTTGTGTATTTTGTATATTTTTTGGTAACATAATTAACAACTAACGTGGAATCTTGTTTTAAATTTTCAATTCTTAGATATAAAAGTTGAACATTTTATGAATTTTTAACTACAAAATAATTATTCAATTTTAAATTTGATAAATTTTGTCGAAATTTGAATTTAAATGCTTATAAAAAAATTGTGCCTATGTATTTTTAATATTTTTCAACTACTATTTTAACAATAAATCAGGGACCTATTATTAAATTTTTACACATTTTGACCCAACAGATTATTACTTTATTGATATTTATAGAAAAAAAAACTAAAAAAATTTAAAACTTACAATATCCGTAAACAGCTCAAAAAGAGTCAAATTATTTTCAAAATTTTATCGTGTATAGAAAATACTAATATACACATTCAGTGAAATTTTCAAGTATCTACAGTCATTCGTTTTTTAATTACAACAAAATAAGAAAATCGTTGCATGAGAAATCAAGTGAATATCAAATGTTGTAAAAATATGAACGATCATAAAAATTTAATTTGACTTGCTTGTAGGCATTGTTTTTTTGAAAAAAGTAAACAAACTTATGAGGAATTTTGTATTACAGTATTAAATTTTAAAATCTTAGATTTAAAAAGAAAATGTTTCATGAATTTCTTAACTCAAAATAATTTGCAATTTTTCGTCATTTTTACGTATTTTGTCAATATTTGAACTTAAGATGCTTATAAAAAAAAATTTGACGATGGATTTTTAATTTTTTTCATCTGCCTTGAAACAATAAACTGCCGCACCTTCTATTCAATTTTCAAGCTTTTTTAACCAACAAATAAAATTTTATTGATATTTATAGAAAAAAAAACTAAAAAAACTAGAAACTGAAAATGTCCGTATAGAGACCTCAAAATAAGTCAAAATATTTTGAAAATGTTATGGTGGATAGAAAATTCTAATATAAACATTCAGTCAAAATTTAATGTACCTATGGTCATTTGTTTAAGTGTTGCACCAAAAACCAAAATTAATTTTCTCGAAAAGAGATCTTGCTCAAAAATTCCCGTTTTTCTCTACTTTATCTTTTGTTTTTCATGGCACTCTTGTAAACTACTGAGACATTTTTACTTTTGACTCCCCAAAGTCTAACCAACTAGATTCACTTTCCTATCAGAAATGATACTGTTGAAGAAAATCCAAGCATTCTAACTGTCCTAAAAGGTGATGACAGACACAAAAATAAAAAAATTAATTAAACATTTAAAAAAAATACACATCCTTGTAAAATCAATACATTCATCGTTTCACTCAGATTTTAAAATAAAACTAGTGTTATTTTAAAATTTAATTTACTTACCTACATGAAAAATGAATAAATTTATATTGAATTTCTTATGTAGAGAAGGTCCTTTTATATGAGTAGTCATTTAATAATTAATAATTATGTACTATCTTACCTCATTATTAAAAATTATTTTAAGTTAGGAAAAAAAATTTAAAAAAATAAATATGTAGCAAAATTAAAATTATCATTTTAATGTGACAATATTATAATTACATACTTAAAATGTAAATCCAAAATATTAAATTATGCTTTCTTTAGGCTCTGATATTTGAATCACATGGTACCACACTGGGAACGGACTTAAATAATGAAAACTGCTCAGATGCATTGACGTGCACCAAATGTACAATCAAAGCTCAATGTGCATGGTCCTTAGAAAAACAGAAGTGTGTCAACTACAATCACTTTCACTTGTCAAATCTTACAATCTACGGTAAAGAGAAATGTCCACGATTTTCAGTAGTTAAAAAATATGAATATAATAATACAATTAATCATTTGGAATACATAGTTAAGGTATCAAACGATCATGTGAATTTCATGAAATATCTTAAAGAAAGTAAATTCCTCTGTAATTCAACGACAATAGATGTTTATAATAAAACGATAAAAAATGATGAGATTATATGTTCAGCAAACATTTTGACAACTAACTTTAAGTTGCATGGTGTACAATCATTTACTGCATTTATTTATATTAAGTTTAATAAAGTCTTGTTGTGCTTGGACAACATTGCCGATCACTATGTAACGTTTTATGAACACGAATGTGCCGAGGACAAGAAGGACGAAAACTGTGCGACTTGCACGTGGAATAAATATGGCTTCGCACACTACATTAGATTATGTTCGTCAGGAAACTCCTGTGAAGGTCGCAATGAATTGTACCTGTGGCACAATGATGTTGGAAAATCTTGGAATTCTAAGACGCGAGAAGTCAATAATCAATGTGCCGAAATAAACGTGACATCCATCGATCCACTATCTGGGACGATGGCTGGTGGCACGACTATAACGATTACCGTAAAGAACCACTTGATACTTGCGGATAACCGAACGGTAATGGTGGTGGTGGCCGGAATGCTTTGTGCGGACCCCAGGACGTCCGGACCCGAAACGATCACTTGCATCACGACACCACCAACCGACGACACACTATATGCAGCACCATCCGGTTCGGTATTGGTTAAGTACACGTCACATGAACGCCAGTTGATTATCGAGTCGTCACAGAAATTTCACTACTACGTTGATATTTCCGCCGGCACATCCCTTTTCGTAATTAACCTACATATTATTTTGATACAATTTTCGTTTTTTGTTTTTTACACAAAAATGGTGTACTAAAATCATTTATAATTTTTTAATTTATATTAGATACACATCTAATAATTAATACAATTTTGATAACTTGTAAAAATCATAATATTTGTATAAGTAAAAACTTTTTTTTATATAAAAATACAATTTGTAACACATTACTCCAGGAAGGAGAAATATGCATTACTAGAGGTAAAACGATACCTACATTTTAGTCAATAAATATTTTAAGATTATGATAGACTTTACCAAGCTGATCCAGTCAAAAATAATATTAGATAGGTATTAAATTAGTCCATGATGATGAATATTCAGCCAAAATGTACAGTATAATAATATACACAATGTTATCTACTTGGTAACAACATATGCACAACCTTTTTAAACTGTATTTACTAGATAATTATTTTTTAATGTTTAATTCAAATTATTTCTTATAAACAATAAATTGTTTTTAAACTTAAAGTGATGATGCTTATACATATTATTGTTTTAAAATAATAGCTTATTAGAGTAAACATTATAACTAAGTATTATAATGTAGCCAATACTGCAGAAAAACTTAGTGTATTTGTTATCTTCTTGTATTTCTATTCTATATTATAGAATGAGACAAAGCCATTATGGATATAATTTTTAAAATTTAAATGTATTTTTTCTTTTTAAATGTCTCATAATTCCTTAAATCTATATTTTTTTAAATAAATTTTAATATTTTTTCGTGACACTGCGTCATATATAGATAAAACAGGTACCCAAGTAGCACAACTACAAAAGATGGTTCATTACTAATTTCATATTATTAAATTTGAAATACGTGGTCAAGTGGGTACCACTGTGCTGTATAGTAGGTATTTAGAGGACTTATTGTAATAGATGTGTCAAATTAGAATTCAATGATATAAAATAATTGTTTACGAAAATCGATTTTGATCGAAGACAGACTGTCAGTCTATGTATATATTCCTATATATAATTTATGAGTATACAGTTGGTTACATTTCTATCATCTAAATATGAACAAAAAATCTATAAAACTAAATTCTTTTAACAATTCTAAAATTAAGAATATATTTTTTTAATTTATAATTTAAAAAAAACTAATAAAAATTGAAATTTTCTTTTGCCTATAGCCTATAAATATCTTAAAAAATAGACAAAATCATTTGAAATTATTTATAGAGAATTATAATATTCTTCGATTATTTCATGTTATATATATGATATTTTTTTTAGATTTATACCAAAAAACAAAATCTAGTTTTACTAAAACAATTTGTTTTTCCTAAATTTTTGTTAGTTTTTCCCAATATTTTTAAAAACTACTGAACATTGTTTACATTAAATTCCCCAAAGTTGTATTCACTTTCCTACCAGTAAAGATTTTAAAATAGACAATTTAAGCATTTCAAAAAACAAAAGGTATATCATATTGGAAATATTTGGTAAATTAAACTATTCCTTAAAAACAATAAACTATTTTTAAACATAAAATGTTAACGATTATAAATATTATTGTTTTAAAATAATATCTATTAGGAGTAAATATGGATGTAACATATATTATAATCGAGTTTTATTGGTATGTTAATATCTAACATTTTAATTTATAGCAGTTTATATTATCCAATGGTATTTTGTATAATTAGAAGTAAAATAACTGTTGTTCTTCTTAAATGTAATATCAACATTTTTTAATGCCCACATCTGTCAATCCTTCCAATCGTCTCGTCCTCAACCATCCATCTACACTTCCAGACTGGTGCCGCCATATAATTGCCTTGTTCAAATCGTTGTTATTTGTTTGCAGAATTGGCTTGTTGCCCAAGAATCAATATTATACGAGTTTGAACCATTTTCCAGCCACTAGTGGCCTCCATTTATTTTTAGACTACTTTATCTATTTATTAATTTAATAACATTTAACCAGCACCGGAAACGACTAGAAGAAGAGTTAAATTAAATCTATATTTTTTTTAAACTCATTTCAATACATTTTAATATGTGTTCGTGACACGGTGTTATAGATAGACAAAACAGGTACACAGTCGATCGTCCATTATCGCTATATTAATTTTACTAGACATGAAATAGGTAGGCAAGTGTGCACCAATTTGTATGTGTCTAAAGGGGTTATTGTGATAGATGTACCAAATTAGAATTCAATGATAAAATAATTATATACGAAAATTGGTTCTGATCCAAGACAGTCTGTCAGCCTCTATGGCGGCTATATATTATTCCCGAGTATATTTTATGGTATTATTACTATGAATGTAATATATTTTACTATTAGACAGTAGTTGAATTAATTTTCCCTAAATATTAACTTGAAAGATCTATGCAAGTAAACCGTGTTGATACATATTTTTTACATATTTTTTTGTAAATTGGTTACGGTATAAACTACGTCAGTATAAGAAACCTAGTATTCAGTTTAAGATGATTAAATAATTAAAAATAGTCAACGTATTTTGTAAATTATACCATGTATAGATTAATGTATACATTTGGTGACAATTTTATGTAGGTATCTACATTCTACAATTAATTGTTTTTTAATTATAACAAAATTAAAAAAATTAAATCGTTTGATGATGAATCGTTTTAATTCACGGGTGAATATCCAATGACGTAAACATTTTAAATTAAACACTCATAAAAGATTATTATGGATTCACGCTCAACTTCCATTAAAAATTATTCCACTAAAAATAATAATTATGATGAAACTTGTAATACATATTCAATTTTTTTGACCAAGCCAACCATTTCTTATCAAAAATGATTTTTTTAAAAAATAATAAGAATCAAAATTGTCTAATACCCGATAAATATCTCAGAGAGTTAAAATATTTTGAAATCATGTATAGAAAATGGTAATTTATACATTCTGTGAACATTTCATATATCTAGGTACGATTATTAGTAGTAATCTGGTTTTTAATAAGTTCGTCTAATCTAGCGGTTATTGTTCTGGTGTCTAAATCACTGTTCATATAGATATTTGCGTCACCTTTTGTTTGTGATATAGTTTTGATGGGTGTACTTTCTCCTCTGTCTTGTTTAAGCTTTTTTGTGCAGTCTTCACAATTGAATGCCATCCCTTTTCATTTCATAAAGATAAAGTTTAAGCTCTGGTTACGGTTATTACATTTATTTCCTTTAGGGTCTGACAACTCTCCCTGGATTTTTTATATTTTACTGGCTACCCCCTGACATATAGTTAGGTGAATATTTTAAAAATTATTATTATAATAAACGAAAAAATGTAATGAAAAAACATTGGATTAAGTTCGGTTGATATAAATATGTGTTATAAACATATAAATATATAATATTAAGAGTGAAGGCTCGTAAGGCCTAATAGTGAAGTGAATAGTCGTTAGGCTGAAGGCTGGACATTATTTTTTTATACTTTAAAAAGCATTGAAATAACGTCACAAATCTCAATCGTAAGTTAATTATTTTTGATTAAAAATAAAAACGAAACTCGTGATTAATGTATTCCGTTGATTTTAAAATAGTAAATTATATTATAATATTGGACACATTTTACAATTCAGTATTTTACTGGAATACTTCATGCACACTTTTATTTAAATAATAAAGCATATGCACCCATATAAATTAAACTATTTTTACGTTAAATATCAAAACAGAATGTGTTTGTAAATTCAGTTTTGTTCTTTTACTTTTTTACTCGAAAATAACTAATTTGGTCGTGTTAAATATTTACGATCATGTAACATTATTATATGATCATGTAGTGCATATGATGTCACCGGTCAACGGCACACATTAAGAATGTGGCACTTATCATTATGACTTTATTTTTATTTTTTCAAATGTGTGCATGACTTATCATAAATTAGTTCTCAGAGTAAACATACTTGGTTATAAGAAATATTTTAGACTCATAGCGGAGCAATGAATGTATTGGTTTTACAATATGGTGTGTTTTTTAAATTTTATTTATTTTGTATGTGTACACGAATAACAGTCGAAATAATGCTTCGATTTTCAACTTTAGATACTTGTCCAACGAGAATATGAATCTAGTTGGTGCATTCGGAAGGTAAACATTTAAAAGTTCCCAGTTTCCAGTTGCCAAAAGCGTCGGCAAATACAATTCAGGAAAAACGGGAAGTCTTGCGCAAAATCGGTTTTCGATGAAATCGATTTTGTTTTTTTGTGTAAATATAAAAAACCGTGATATACCAAAACTATGTACAATAGATACATGGAATTTTTACTGAATGTTTATATTAGCATTTACTATACACTATGCTAAAATATTTGAAATAGTTTGACTCATATTGTCCTATTTAGTGGTTTATGAAATGTTCAATTATTAGGGGAGAGCGGAGCTAGTTATTACACTTTTGGCATATCAAATTTTTAATTTTTCTTTTTCTATGGTCGGAATTGATGTATGACCATTTTATAAAGTAACTTCTAAGGTACCTTTTTAAGATAATAAATTTAAGTGGAAAAAAATTCATTTTTAATACTAAAAAAAACCTTATGTGATGAAGTCACATAAGTCAAAATGTAACAACCTGCCCCAGGGTGGGGTAAATTTCTTATAGTTCAGGGGCACATTGTTACAGTCTACATTTTTAAATATTATTACCAAGAATAAATAAGAAATCAACAGTAACAGTGACTATAAACATATTTCATAATAATAAATACCTATACCAAGGTATAAAACAAAATATTATAAACAATTCTTCATTTTATTTAAAAAACTTTCAATAGGTATGCAATATGGTAATAAATAGAGCTCGGAAGTTGATGCATTTTGAATTTTTTTTTTGGAACTTTTTAGACTCTCCTGGCCACAAATCTGTTTCATAAGCATGTGAATCTAAATAACTAATTTTTATTTTGCATTTTTTTACATTTTTTGGTGTTTATTACTTTTTAAGTAATTTTTTGAGATTTATAGGTCATGTTCTAACATTTTTAGTTATTTTTACTGATTTCACACTAGTTCATTTCTTATCGTTTCTTGTCGACCATTATGCCGATAACTTAAACCACAGACTAAGATTAGTACCTATCCATTTTTATCTCGATGATTACATTATTGTCGTTGTCGTATTGTAGTGAATAATATTATACCTACATTTTATTATTTTTTCCTAATATTCGATTAGTATCCGATTTTATCTCGCCGATTACAGTCATCGCGTCGTTGAAGTGTAAAAGTGTAAAAGTGAATAATATTATATCTACATTTTATTATTTTTCGTAATATTTTCGAAATGCCGAAAATTAAAACGTCGGTTAGTGCTCGTCTGCGTGCATTTGTGTCGGATTCGGCGGCGATATTTTTTCTTCCGATGGTACAGTCTTTATTGTAAAGTACCTATGTG
>NC_042494.1:88267986-88269581 GCF_005508785.2 Acyrthosiphon pisum | reverse complement strand
TTTTATACATTTTCTAAAACATATAATATTACGATTTACACCTCTGATCATAATAACTGTTGGTTTATTTTTAATGTAAACAATACCTAGTTTTTGGATTATAGTTATAATGTAATACGGTATTTAGCTTCCAGCGTATTCTCTTGTTTAGTATTATTATTTCATCCAGGAATTTCTTGTAAATTTTATTTTTTTTTTTTGATTAAAATTCAAATATAGTAGATTTTTTGTATTAATGTTATTTAACATTAACCAGATTGTGTACATGGGAGTACACTAAGTACCTACCTATGTACTGACTATATAATTTAAAATCCTGGAGGTTATAGACTGCAGTCTCTAGTTCGTCATTTTTTTCTGTTTAAGAAGCTGGAAATTATAGTTTTCTTTTTTAAATATGAGTCCCTATACATTAAAAATTTTTCTATTTTTTTATTTTTATTTCTAAAATGCATGTATGTATGTAGTTGGCAATTTTAAATATGAGTCCCTTCTTTATAATTTTTTCTAAATTTTTTTTTTTGTTTTCTAAAATGCTTTTGCCTGCGGGCGCCAACACCCTCCTTCAATTTTTTTTTTTAACATTTTAAATCAAGCTATTTTTTTCATAATTGAATACCTCATGCCCTGATAAATTAGGTAGAGAGATTAGTTTCTTCAGTTTGAGAATCTAGCGAATGTAGTTTGCCTTTTTAAGTATGAGTCCCTTCTTTATAATTTTTTCTAAATTTTTTTTTTTGTTTTCTTAAATGCTTTTGCCTGCGGGCGCCAACACCCTCCTTCAATTTTAGATTCTGAGTGGAACGCTGAATGTATTGATTTTACAATGATGTGTGTTTTTTTTTTATTTTTTTATTTTTTTTTATTTTTTTTTGTGTCTGTCATCACCTTTTAGGACAGTAAAACTGCTTCCATTTTCTTCAACAGTAACTTTTATGATTGGAAAGTGAATCTAGTTGGTACTTTGGGGGGTCAAAAGTAAAAATTTCCAGTAGTTTTCAAAAGCGACGTGAAAAACAAAAGAAAAATTAAGGAAAAACGGGAATTTTTACGCAAAATCGATTTTTAACAAAATCGATTTTGGTTTTTTGTGTAACTCTAAAACAAATGACCGTAGATATATGAAATTTTCACAGATTGTTTATATTTGCATTTTCTATACACGGTAAAATTTTGAAAATATTTTGATTTATTTTGAGCTCTTTACGGACATTTTCATTTTCCATTCTTTTTTTAGTTTTTTTTCTAAAAATATCAATAAAATTTTATTTGTTGGATAAAAAAGCTTGAAAATTTAATAGAAGGCTCCTAGTATATTGTTTCAGAGGCAGATGAAAAATATTAAAAATCGTTAGTCACAGTTTTTTTTTATAAGCATTTAAAGTTCAAAAAATGACAAAATATGGATAAATCACGAAAATTTGCAAATTATTTCGAGTTAGAAATTCATAAAAATTTTTCTTTTTAAATCTAAGATATGAAAATGTAATACAAGATTCCTTATAAGATTATCTACCTTTTATCAAACAAAAAATATCTATAAGAAAGTCAAATTAAATTTTTATGATCGTTTGAAATTCAAATTTTTACAACAT
>NC_042494.1:88266699-88267936 GCF_005508785.2 Acyrthosiphon pisum | reverse complement strand
TATTATAATTTAGTTTGGATATTGTACAACATTATGCGTTGATTAACACAGTTCATAAATCATTATAACTAGTGTTTTCTTAATAGATAGTTGCCTACATAGACTTTATAGTATAAATGGAAGTTATATCAAATAAAATCAATTGCTCAGAATTAACGTCGTGCTTAAAGTGCACAGTAAAAATATATAAGCTCCCAGCATATTCATGTTATATTAAATGTTTCTATATTGATATTTTTTTTATTTAAAAAAAAAAAAATATACAGTATAATTTAAATTTTGGAGAAGTTAGATGTTAGGTTTGTATAAGAAAAAAATGTAAAAACATTCAAGAATTATTTAATTCTAGACGCTTAAAATAGTATAGAATTCATAAAATCATTTGTCACTTTGTGTCATTCCTTAAATGAATTAGGTACAATAGGTACATATTAATTATTAGCAACATAAATAAACAATATAACGTCCAAAAGGTTCTGTTGACACACCAATACATTGGCTCTAGGATTATAATGAAATTACAAACACACTTTGGACTTTGCAGTAACTTACGGGAGAGATACACAGTTTTAATCGCTCTTCCGAGTTTTACTTTTTTCCAATGTTCTAAGTTCGTCATATAATTTTTTCAATTTTTTTATAATATCGGATGGGTCTTGAGTAGGTATACGAGCTTTTTTCCAAAATATTAAACACTCGTCAACAACTAGTGCTGAACTTTCTTGCAAATTTAATTTTACAATTCGTAAGTTATAAAATAAAACACTCAAACAATTCTTTTTAGATGGCAATTTACTACCAGTAATTTGGTAGTCCATTGGTCCAACAAGAAAAACGTGGTTTCGTGGCATATTTAATTACAATTAATCAATTTTGAATAGGTATAACTTTGTCTACACATTAAACGATAAACGACAAACAATTAGCTTAGACCACTTATCGTATACTAAAATGGTGTGTTGTACATTAAACTATAAAGGCAATATCGTAAGTGTTTCGACAAAAATGAGTGCCAAAGAAAATAATAAGATAAGATAAGGCTTAGCACGGATAACAGAATAATTGAATTCTAATAATAATTATTTCCGTAGCCACAGACAAATTTTTACAGTATTTCTTCGACTGATCAACTATTACATATTAAATCAAAATTGTACTGTAATCATACATCCATTAGTATTTATATTATATGCTTTTAAATAAACGAGAAATGTATATTATAATACATTGAATATTG
>NC_042494.1:88261758-88264969 GCF_005508785.2 Acyrthosiphon pisum | reverse complement strand
TATAATTAAACTACAGGCTATATAAATATACAATATAAAAATCCAGACTGACAAACCGTCTCAGTTCAGAACCGTTTTTCTTATACAATGATATTATATCATTGAATTCAAGTTTAATACAATGCATTATACGCATTGACCCACTTGTAACGTACTGTACAGCAGAGCGACATCCACCTACCAGCATTTTTGAATTTAATATTTTAAAATTAATTATCTTGAATTGTTTGAAAAATAAATCTGGAAGGAGTCAATAATAAAATAGTTGCTTATAGATGAAGAATTTTATAATATGGAATTTACCATATTTGAACAATGCAAGAGCTGATAGCAGACTTTTCAACCAGAATTCTATGAATGGACTGTTTTTCATTGTATTGACAATGGTGAGTACAAATATACTAATTACAAATTATAATTGAAGAACAATGAAAATAATTTTCAGTAATTGGTACGTTCATTAAAATTGTTGATTAATAATTTATTTTTGATTAATGAAATAAAATAATTCAAAACATTGTGAAGAGCATCGACAATAAAAACTATCGGTATTTTATATAATCATATTCAATGAAAGTTTGATTAGGTACCTAGAATTATCAAAAAAATTCAAAAGATTTATCTTAAAATTTTAGACGCATGAATGAAACACTTTTATACGTCAATATATAAATATAATAAAAGTTTGTGTAATAGATAATTTATGAACTAACAGAGGTTTTTAATCTGTGGTCTACGGCCTCTCGACGCTTTTGGCTTTCTGGTCATAAATACACAGAATATACGCAGATAATAAATCACAATTCTTGTTGTTATTTATTTATATTTAATAATTATACATATAATTAGGTTATTAAACTTAACCCAATGAAGAAACTTTTGTGTAAAAAATTTAAGTGTTTATAAAAATTGGAAAAATTGAGTTATAGAAATTAAATTTTGTTCACTTATAAATTTGGGGGTCATTAAATTTTAAAGATAAATTTAAAGGGGCACGAGTTCCAGAATAAGTTAAGAACCATTGAGTTAGAATATTATAAATATAATCTATTAACAGTCCTGTAAAGAATACTTTTAAAAAGTACTTGAGTAAATACTCAAATAAATTTTTTTTTAGTATTTAAGATACTACTCGAATACTTTAATTGTAAAGTATTTCAAACACTACTCAAATACTTTGAAAAAGTATTTGGAATACTTTTCAAATACTTTTGGTTTTTAAAGTAGGTTTCTAACTATCGTAATATAAACACATAGGTAGTAGGTAATCTAATAATTTTAAAGGGAATATTGTTATTCAATATTCAATAACTTTTTTTAGAAATCTGGTTTTCACAAACCTTTGGGCTTCGGCTAACACAGAAATACAGAATATTAAATAAAATTATAATTCTATTATTGTAGTTGACAATTATATTTTTCCAACCAATTATTTCGAATAAAAATAAAATGTTCGAAATAAAAAACCAAAATATTCAATACCAAAAAGTATTTAAAATACCATTCAAAATACTTCATGCTGAAAGTATTTAAAAAGTTATTCAATACTTAAAAAAAGTATTTGAATACTTTTACTCAAATACTTTTACTTAAATACTTTACAGGACTGTCTATTAATAACAGAATAAAGAGTGATATTAATATTAGCTCATTAAAAATACCCTTAAAATATTACTGTATAATAATTACGTATTTACTTAAAATCTAATTCCAAAATAATAAATATTTTTGGTTTCTATAGGCTTTGATGTTTTCAACGCATAGTAGCACACTTGAAATGGAGTCAAATAATGTCAGATGCTCAGATTCAATGACGTGCATTCAATGTACAATTAAACCTATGTGTGTATGGTCCCTTGCACAACAGGCATGTGTAAACGAGAATCTATTTCACTCTTCGAATTTAATATCATCCAGAATAGGAGAATGTCCACAGTTTTCGGTAGTTACAAAATATAAATATAACGATAAATTGTATCTATATATTAATAGCGATATCATTTCTGTGAACAAAATTCTTACGATAAAGAATGATTGGGTAGGTTTCATAAATTATCTTAAAAAAAGTAGTATAATAGGTGTGTATTACGCAGATCAAAATGCTTACACATTACATACTAACATAATAAATGAAATGGACATATCATATACAATCCACTTTTCAAAAAAAAACTTAAATGTCAATCGGCCAACAAGGACTTATTTCACGTTTATTAAAATCAATGGTATCATGCTGTGGTTTGACGACATCACTGATCACTATATTACGGTTTATCAAAAAAAAGAATGTACGACCAACTACATGAGGCACGTAGGCTGTGCGACATGTGGATGGTATAACAACGGGTACTCGAACTACTTGAATTGGTGTTCGAAAACGTCCAAAAATGACTGTAAAGTTACCAAGAGTTTATACATGGCAAACAAAGCTACACATCCGTTATTTGGAAATGTACCGTACGTGAAAAATGAGTGTGATGAAATAAATGTGATAGCGGTCCATCCGCTATATGGCCCGAACAATGGCAAAACGACCGTAACGATCATAGTAAGAAACCACTGGATATTTGTGGAGGACCGAATCTTGAAGGTAACAGTGGCAGGAACGTCGTGCATGAACCCCAGGACATCCGGATTCGAGACTATAACCTGCACTACGTCACAATCGGTTGGCACATTATCCGGTCCAGTTCTGGTTGAGTACTCGTCGTTCGAAGGCGGACTGAAGATTGAGTCGTCTCAGATATTCCAGTTTTGCCCCAATCCCGTACTGGACGTGAACCAAAAAATTGGAGGCATGGTGTCCGGTGGAACTTCTGTGCCAATTCATGGAAGACATTTCGTAGAACCCTGCGCTATATCCTCCGCCAGACTGTACGTCAACCTGGGTGACGGTGTCAGATGGTACGCAGATAGTTATTGTGATCCACCTGTTAACAACACCTATATGGTTTGCCGATCGCCGAGATTGAGCCGTGCCTCCTCTTATAGGAACCATGGCTGGGATAGTGACGCATTAGTTGTAGGACGTCTATTGAACTTCGGATTAGATATAACATTGAGTAACGTTGACTCCTTTTCGAATCAGTCACAGCCAATCGTTGTTCGTGGCCCATCTTTCAGTTTTTACGTGCACCCCGATCCGGTTCTGTTAGACTTTAAAATAGACGAAAGAGGTTCAGTAGTCGTCAATGGCCTCCACTTGCAGGAT
>NC_042494.1:88259327-88261411 GCF_005508785.2 Acyrthosiphon pisum | reverse complement strand
AACGTTGCCTTATCCCGATGATCTTCCCGAAATTCCTGACTGGTTCATTACAGTTATTGCCATGTGTACGGTGCTGGTAATTGTCTCAATTTTGGCTTGTTGCCTAAAAAACAAAAATCGGGTTTACGTGATAGAAAATATTAGTAACCTGCCTGAGTCATCCACAAGTTCACAGGACCTATACGAACTAACTGCATTGTAATTTAAAATCTTAATATTCGCAGTATATTTTCGCTGGCTATTATAATAAAGACAATTATAATTATTTAATGTGAGGTTTTTAACATGTAATTATACATACTATATGATAAAATAAAAAATTATAAACAATAACTTGCATTTTTTTTATTCTTATTACGGTTCGAGATAGCAATATTCTATTGAACACTTTATTTAGTTGACATTCGCTGGTAGAAAACCATGTGGTATCATCAATTCTGTCCGCAGAATTTTTTTCATTAATTAATATAAATATATATTTATTTAATATAATGTATATTAATTTTCGTAATAAAAGTTATAAGTGTAAACTAATTCCCGTGAAGCATTATAATTTTATCAGAACTTTTCAAAAATCTTCGAACAATGTTCTAATAGAGTATAGCACAAAAAATATCGAGTTTCGCTAATTAAAATCCATGATTGTATTTTTCAGTTTTTTTAAGATAGCCCGATTTATATCATAATAATATGAAATGACTGAATATTTGAAAATCGAGCAATAACGTTTATCTAAGTCACGTTTATTTTATCAATACATAAATAACAACAAATTTCACCAGATGCCTTGGTTTACATTTGTAACCTAATTACTTTTTTTTTAAATCCATAAAATAATAAATTTATTTTTTAGTAGCCATGTTGTGTCTTTTACATTTTAACTTTAGATAGTTAACCTGAAGTACTTTTTATATCAATGTTGATTATTCTCCTATATACGTATCGATTATTCATGATTTAAATAGGTAGTTGATATTAATAAATATAAACAGCATTACAAGTATTTTATTTGAATATTAAAAATCGTATAAGATAAAATCGATATTTTACGTATAAACATCCAATTTCGTTTAAATGTAAACTTAAATATATATATATAAAATCTATAAAATATATTATAACAAACAGTGTTCTGTAATATATTTTTTAGTTCAATACCAAGTCTCTATTTTAAGGAGTATATAATAATTAAGTTCGATAAAATCATAACGACATTTAATATTTTAATGAAAATAAATTATTATTTGATAAAAATATTTAAAAAATTGAAAGTAACTATTAAGAGCATAAGTATTGAATTAGTAAACGAACAAAACAAATAATTGTTCTAAGATTGTAAATGATCTTTAATTAAAAATAATATTTTTGAATTAATAATATTAAAATATAATTGAATCAATAAAAAGCCACTAAGTATCATTGAAATGTTCACACTATATTAGTTTATTACATTCTACCAATATACGTTCAATCAACGGACATGGACATTTCTGAATTCATACATGTCACTGAAAATTCAAAATAGGCACTTAAAAAACAATTGATGATGTGGTGACAAAATATTTTATTTGGTAAAATATCAATAACTGTTTAATTGTTTCTGACTCTTTTTTTTATGGTTTAAATGAAATGTTGTAACAGTACGCCAGCGCACGACATAAAACATTCCTTTTCAGGACCAACCAATCAGAACGCAGTATTACCGCGCAAACGACCAGGACAACTTTGAACCCACATTACAGGGCCTCAAGTTGTCCCAGACACATAAATCCAAAGTATAAACGTAGTGGAAGCTGCCATGAAGCCAACGACCCCAAACCCCGTACACACTGTCCCAAAGTGGGGTGAACAAGATCATATTCCGTACTGAACATAAACACAACCGCACGCGGCGGTTGCGCACAGTTTACAATTAGGTACGGAAGACAGTATATATACCGGACGATTTTGGGCACACACCATCTACTCACATCATCACGTTAACATACTCAAGTCATCTCACGTTAACATACTTCAGTCAACAGTCAACCTGTCAAGACGTCAACGCCAACCAACACTCTGCAGTCAGCGTTCAGCAGCAGCTC
>NC_042494.1:88258034-88259227 GCF_005508785.2 Acyrthosiphon pisum | reverse complement strand
AGAGCCCGTCGGCTGTTATACAAATTTGAACAAAAATGGTCGACCAATACTCACAAAACATACTACTGACAAACGGTGCCGCCGATGCGGGAACATTGATGCGACCAAAACATGAAAAACAACCACACACTATTCGCCGATGATTTGACCACCCTAGATAGGGAAAAAACCAGTTAGAAAAAGGTGAACTTATATTTACATAGTTACCAGAAAATGTATGATGATACACAATTGCACTGTACAAAACCAAAAACGTAGATTGTGGTCGGCGTCACACAGGCACGATGAACCGACGAAAAAACAAAAAATCATGATGAATATGAGAAAAACATAACCTCATACAATGCCGACATGTGGCTTTTGAACTTTGAACACTTGGCCTTTTTTCATTAAAAGTGGAGCACCGTGCTGTTCAAGTGTCAACAGAGAAGAGAGCAAAGATACAATTACAAAATGACAATATAACGAATTTGATAACATAACTTGGAGTTCTTGCCTCTGGTGAGCAAAACACAACACACCAGATAACAAGAACACATGAAAGATGATAGCAGCGATACTATCGTCACTAACATCCACACACACACACCGAGCCCTGTTTGCGGCGCAAACAGGGTGTAATAACTAAATTATTTATGATTTTTAAAATATATAATTTTTAAATTTTAAAACCAAGCATTCTATAATTTATATTTTCAAACTATATTAATATTTATAAATATTTTGTTAGCTGGTTATGTTAGTGGTAATTTTTAAAGTAGCAGACGGTCGCTTTTCTTGGTATTTTAGCAACTTTTTTTATAAGGCTTCTTCGAGTGACCGACAGAGAAATATGTAGAGAGCGGATGAGAGGAAAATCTATTGTAAGCAACCCGATTTGTATCGTAAGTTAGTGCTATTGTTATAACAGGATCGAAAATAAATCCTATTGTTGGTGACCACACACGTAGCCAGCCTTAGTAGCACAACAACAATATTTTCTAGAGAAAATGTTGTCCAAAATAATTGAACACATAACTCGAATCACTGATGTAACAGAGGTAATGTCCAAATAATATTTTAGTAATACATGGCTTAAAATATTACCATCTCCAAAAATGCTAGAGATTGACGGCCGCTCGGTGCCTTGGACCGTCTTGTCCTGATGATCGGTCAGTGTGTAACCAGTCCTTTTTCCGGTATACACATATTTC
>NC_042494.1:88250649-88255808 GCF_005508785.2 Acyrthosiphon pisum | reverse complement strand
GATAGTGAAGAAGGAGACGGAAATATTGATAGCGAAGTAGGAAAGAGAGATCAGGGTATGAGAGAAATGGTGTGACATATATTTCATTACCAAGTAATATTCAGAGAAAACGAGGGACGATCAATCACAGAACAACGATCGACACTGTTCAAATGGAGTGTTCTGGCAAAACATGTCATTGGTAGAAAAAGGTGTCGTATCGGAAATAATTACCACCAACATTCTGGATATGACTTCTCAGGTTTGTCGTTCCCTACACCGTTGAGTGAAGTCAAAATTTTTGAACGGAAAATTCCTACTGTTAATATTAATGTTTATGGACTGAAGAAAAAATTAAAGCCCCTATTGAAAACTATGTCGTATATTGTTTTTCCGCTGAAAGTCGTGGACAAGGAGAAAGAAGATTATATTGATTTACTATACATTACGAAGGAGGAAAAAATTCATTATATTGATATAAGCAATTTTTCTTGGCTTATTAGTTCGCAATCAACGGGGCATATAGCGAGTCACGTATTTTGTAAGCGATGTTTTACTTCTTTTGACAATAGAGCGCGTAAACATAGAAAGAGTGGTCAAGCGGGGCTTGACGAGCATATGATAATTTGTGGGTCGCATAATGTAATTTTACCTGTAATGCCTAAACCCGAAGATATACTCAAATTTAAGTCGTGGAAAATACGGTTCGACATCCCTTTGTAATATATGCAGACTTCGAAGCGCTAATAGTGAAGAGCGAAGAGAGTAGGGGGGATAATACAACAGTCATGCAAACATAAAGCGATGAGATACGGGTTCGTGGTTAAGGTGGCTGATAACGTACCAAAAGAGCTTCTAGAACAATATATGATTCCGGAATATATGGTTGGTCACCAAGGTAATGTAGACCGTGAGGAGGCAGCCAAAAATTTCGTAGACGCGATCGTAGATGTGGGTAGGCGGATAGAAAAGTTACTGAAAACGAATATACCATTAATTATGAGTGACAATGAAGAAAAGACACACCAAGAGTGTAAAATATTCAATTTATGTAATCGTACAGTATTCAGAGGCGATAAAGTTAGTGAACATGACCATTTAACTGGTAAATTTAGACAGACGCTTTGTTCTAAATGCAATCTTAAATTATAACAGCCTGAATTTGTTCCGTGTTACTTACACAATTTAAGTAACTACGACTCTAATTTTATCATTTCTGAACTAGCTTACGATACCAAGTCTATTAATGTTATACCGAATAGTGAAAAGAAATTTATTTATTTTTCTAAATATTTATGTAGTACTTTCACTTTTAGGTTTATTGATACGATGAGATTGATATGATTACCCCTGGCCTTAAAAAATTCCGTGAGACAGCTAAACATTTTGTCGCCGGAGATATGTCACTCGTTATTCGTAAGGGGGATATCCTTTACGAGTATACGGATAGTTGGGAGAAATTAGATGAGGACAGTTTACCGCGGAAAGAAGAATTTTATAGTACACTTAATGAGAAAGCGATTAAAGACGAGGAGTATGATCACGCTTTGGTGGTTTGGCAGCACTTCGCTTGTAAAACACTAGGAGAATATTCCGATTTATACCTAATAATTGATGCGCTTTTGCTTGCTGACATTTTTGAAAACTTCCGAGATGTGTGCATGAAAAGCTTATGCTATCGATCCCGCATTTTACTATACAGCTCCCGGAATGTATTTTCATTGTATGTTGAAGAAGACTCAGCTTTTATCAGATTACGAGATGCTGTTAATGTTCGAAAAAGGTAAAAAAAAAAGTTTAAAAGATTTTTTATTAGTATTTTTTATTTTTTAGGTATTCGTGGAGGTCTAGTGCAAGCGAGCAAGCGGTATGCAATGGCAAACTATGATGCTGAGAAAGAAAAATCGTGGTTGGTGTATCAAGACTGTAAGAAAAAATATTTTACCTACTTTATTAATATAAAATATTCATAGGTAACAATCTCTATGGTTAGTACATGCCAACTGGCGGTTTTAAATGGGTGAAGCCTACGCTTGCAGGATCGAATTATTTAGATGATACTTCATCTATAGGGCGTATTTATGAGGTGGATATATCATATAATCCAAAATAACTCCACAATCGGCATAACGACTTTCCGTTTCTCCCTCAAAACGCTACACCCCTAAGCTCAAAGGTACCAAAACTGATGGCGACCCTAAAGACGAAAAAAAAACTATATTGTTCATTACAGAAACCTTCAGCAGGCCATTAAAAACGGATTAATAGTCGAAAAAGTAAAACTATTTTTTTTTTATAATATTATTTTAAAGTATTTCATATTATTATTATTATAGGTGCATAGAGTTATATTATATTCAATTCAATCAGTCAGATGGTTAGTTGAGTATATTGTATTGATGTTGAAATATACAATTAATATTAGTAGTCGGCCTTGACACGTGTGTACAATTTAGTATCTAGTTATACAAGCGTAAGACTCACTCTCTATACGGATGTAACATGACCTCGGTTGTGCATATATATAGGGCCTTTGAAGTATGTAAGAATCACTTGCACAGCCACCGTCGTACAGTGCGTATACGGTGTGTGTGTACAGTCACGTTAAATTGTCCAGTTGTACGTTATTATATATTATACTCATACATAATCATATTGTCGTGTTATTCATTTATATTAATGCTAAAACGGTTAGTCTGTCAAGCTGCACTTTCAACAGGTTATGGGCCCAGATACACAGTCACTAACCTAGACACGGTCTAGTACAGTCTAGAGATCGAAGTATTTTTATATTTGTATTAACGCAGAAAACTACAACCAGTCGGAGATATCCTGGATTTCGGAAAACGGAGGAACAGTGTACATAGGTAAAATTTTGTTGGTAAATTGTTATACAGGTCAAGTATACGGAAGCCATCGGTCATGGAAGACTCGGTGAAGATAACAAAATTATGTGCGGAAAACTGGCCGTTAAGGAAGTTCCAGATGAAGGTCATACTTAATGCCTTAGAAGTAGGTGGTATAGTTTCAGGTGAATGGACTAAACCAGGATTACCTATAAAGAAGTCGTCGGAAACAGAGACGACTGAGGAAGCCAAAGCACGTTGGCAAAAGCATACAAACGCTTGGCTAAAAGCGGACGGTAAATGTCAAAAAATAATAGTTACCTCAGTGGACGATGGTCCATTACAATATTTGATTAACTGTGAGTCTGCATTTGAAATTTGGGAAAAACTGTTGAGTATTTACGAACAGAAGTCTGAGGCAAGTAAATATTTGCTTCAACAACAATTTTTCAGTTATTCAAGGGAACCGACAGATGACATGTCGATGCATATTTCTAAATTGGTCAATTTAGGAAGGAAACTGAGAGTAGCGGATGAACAAGTTTCGGAAAACATGGTTATGACAAAAATACTAATGACACTACCAAAGGAATATAATCATTTTTACCATAGACCTATTAACAGATGGACTGCGCTTCCTTACCCCCCTGTCAACATAATCGTGTCCACAACATAAACTATTCCTCGCGGAAGAAAAAATTATCGTTTTCAACTTTTCTTCCATGGGTTTTGATATCCTGCTTCATTACACAATTTAAGAAGCGTACAAGGACAATTTTACTAACAAAAACACATTTTTTTAATTTTTCATTCTTTTATTTATTGATACTTTTAATATAGTTACAACATGAATAAATTTAAACAGAAAAAAGTGTTACTGGTTTTTAACACTAGAGCACACGCTTCACGGTCAAAAAGACCGGGCTTTTAGAATTTTGTTCATTGTTTCAAAAATTCGAAATATTAACCTAACCTAATCTGGATACCTTCTAATTAGATGATAAACTAACATTAGATGCAACTCCTAACTGTATACGATCTGATGCCAGTAATATAGAAGTGTTCAAAGTTCATTAGCAGACATTATGTATTAATATACGGTCAAAAAGACCGTGTGCGTGATCGTAAAAAATCAATTATGGGTTATTTTTAAACTGTGTTTCTAATAATTACTGCTCGATAAACGAAATTGATAGTTATTATATTTTTATTGCGACTTGTTAGTTGACTATGATTTACGCCATACTGTGTGTGACAAAAAGACCGTGTGCGTAATATTCTCGTGAATATTTTAAATGCGTGTGATCTAGGGTTAAAGTGGATAGCTTTAGTGAGTACAGATCTAATTCTTTTGTGTGTTTGTGATATATTTTTATTATAGTGATGCAGACGGATTTTAAAGTATAATGATAGAATATTTTTGATTAATTGAAGTAGATGATTGTGAATAGGAGATTGATTTAGAATATGTTCATTTAAAGAAGGAAACAATGCATTTATTTGGAGTTGACTACAAGCCTTTATTATTAATAATGGAATAGGATTGCAATTTTGTTGTATAATATTCATATTCGACTTAAAAACTAATTCAGCTTTGATGGCTATTTTTAAAACATCTTTGGAGGGTTTTATTAAAAAACCTCTGGATTTTATATCAATTAATGAACTAGAATTATTTGCAGAGAGTTCACTTTCACATATATTGCAATTAATAATTTGTTTTATTTTCCTAACAATAAAACCAGCTATATATTCAACAACATCACGTGTAATTGTGTATTGTAAAGTATTCAAAAGTAAATCATCGTAATTGGATATGTCATCATCACTTTGGGCACATAACATATCAATGTACTCATTTTCAATTTCATTCTGTTTCTTTATGTTACTCGATACAAATAATATGGTTGTAGTATCTTGAGGTAAACAATTAGCACCTGAAGATGTCATAATTTCCGAATGAATTAATAATATTCGTTTCATGGCTGCTTCAACTTGCCAATCAGTGGAATTATTACTAAAACCACCATGAGCTCGTATTGTGGAAAACAATAGTTCTAAGTGATCTTGTGATAGCTTATAAGTTAAGAGAAATTTCATTTTACCACTTAATACCAAGTCTACCAACAACTGTTTAACACTTTTTAGGCATATAATAAGTCCATTAAATCCTGTTTTTCTAATACTTTTAGTTATTGGCACTTGGTCTATCTTTTAGACTACTTAAATAACTAATAGAGAAATCTATAAAACTGTTGCATTGTTCAATATTTTTTTCAGACAATGGTCTTTTATACGGTGATTTACATTAAAAAATGTCTTATGCAGATAAAC
>NC_042494.1:88249831-88250599 GCF_005508785.2 Acyrthosiphon pisum | reverse complement strand
GATTTTGCCTCTACTAGTGGATGGAAGTTTATGAAAAAGATTTAATTAATTTGTTGTTCTACCCATGTTAGAGGGTAGGGTTTGATTATTTGTTTAGTGGTTGGAGGGAGGTGAGTTTTACCTAGGAGTCGGATGTGGGCATGTACGGAGAAGGAGTTTTTGTAGAACATCGATTTTGATTGAGAATGAATGGAATTTTGGATAGACTTGAAATTTGCAGATTTTAGAAGACCCGAGTTTTTAACGATAGTGGGCACACCCGTTATCGTACGAATACCTATGTTTTGGACAGATTCGATGCGTTTCCAATGTGAGTGACCGATAAAAGGTGCCCAAGAGGAGCCAGCATAAGAAAGAATTGGAGAGACGTATAGTTTTAGAATGTTGAGTTTTGAAGTTGTTGGGATGGGGCTAGAACGTTTAAGTATGGGGTAAAGTGTTCCGCGAACCCGAGTTGCCTTTTCGGTGATGTCTTGTACGTGTTTACCGAAGGTGAGTTTGTGCCCAATTGTAACGCCGAGGTATTTGGCATGATTGGACCAGTTCACTGGATGATTGTCTAGCAGTAATGGTGGGATGGATGAAGTATTAGAACGTCCGAAAAAGATACCTAAAGTTTTTGGTCGGGTTTATTTTGATCCTCCAGCGATGAAACCATGTGTTAGCCAGGTTGAGTTGGTGTTGTAATTGTATGGCTGCTTGTTTTCGTGTTTTTGTCGAAAGTAAAGAACATTTGTGTCGTCAGTGAATAGAGAGAGATGTGCTTTT
>NC_042494.1:88248170-88249781 GCF_005508785.2 Acyrthosiphon pisum | reverse complement strand
TATTTATTATAGCCTGTAAGTTTAATTAATATAATTTTTTATTCATTGCTATGGTGATATAGGTACAAAGCGTTAGAAATTGAAATCCTATTTTTAGCAGTTTTTTGTAATTTGTAGGTAGTTTTTCACGTGGCATATTAAATAACTATTGAGAAAATGACTTCTTTAAAGTACCATCTTGATCAAATTTACTAAAATATAAGGTACTATAATATGTTAAAATCGAAGAACTCCTTCTGGTAAAACTAGTATAATTTTTTTTCATTTTTATTTCTTGAAACTGAAAATAAAAATTGGAATATTTGATTCAAATAGTTTTGAAAAATTTCAAAATAGTCAATTATAGTATATATCAGTATATATATCATCTGTTTATAAGAAAAATGTTGATAGAAAAAACATAAATCCAAGTCAAGTAGTTTACATTTTAGAATTTTTTTAAATACTTATCAATATCTTTATGGAGTAAGTTAATTTAAAACGTAATAACTTTTTTCAAAATATGATTGTTGAGAATTTCCTGACATGAGTATATTTCTTAATTTATTTATCATTCATATAATTTTCGAAGCATTTGTGTCATACTTTTAACAAGTATGTCTTTTTTTTGCCAATCTTTCTATTATATCCTGTATAAAAAATAATAATCCAAAAATAGACAACAGAGCTATGGATATATTATAGTACAAATGCATTTTTGCAGAGGTTATGTGTCACCTTTCCTCCTATATTTCGTATTGTATACTAAGTTTTTTTTTATTGGTCTTGAGCCCGTCTTGATACCTGTTTGGTATGGTTTGGATGGTTGGTAAGGTTGAAACGGTTGGTGTGGTTGGTTGGCATAACGTGTATGTGTGGCAAAGTTTTTTCCACTTAGAACCAGGGTGGTTGCGCATCCGGGAACAAGTGGCAACGGATAGTGCCTACACTCAATCACGTTGCGTGACTGATTGTAGCCACCGTGCCACGCCAAGCCACGATATGTTTAGTTGTCTTATTCAATAATTGTAATTACCTTTTTTTCAATAAAAAAGATAAGGCTCACAAATGACTTTTTCAAAATATTTGGATTTATTTTAAACAATTACCTATTGTAGTACCATGAACCTATTCCCGTTGTTCTACGATTAGGGGGTATTGAAACAAAAAATGATAAAAATAATATAATATGATAGAAAATGATAGAAGTATTACTTATATAATAATATTACTGCAATCACTTTTGAATAGAAGATAATGAATAAAATATTATAATTGTTAGGTAATCATTAATAATTGGTATAATATAATAATATATTTTGCAATGTTTTCACTCAAAGTTAAATCTATGTATGCAGATTAGGGTGGTCCTTATTTATATAGGTTAAATACTTTTGGTAGAAAATTGAACACAGTACCCCCTTAATTTGCTAAGTTTATGAGTAAGTCATTTGGGTAAAATTTGGAAGATCTCACTCAACCCCTTCTGGTGCCGCATTAGGGTTGAAATTTGAAAAAGAGGGTAGTTTTTTGTTTTTTTTTTATTTAATTCAGAAGGTATTGTATTTATCGAAAACATGTAAAGAACTAAATTATAGATTTTAGCATTATCTATAAAAAATCATATTACGT
>NC_042494.1:88239016-88247340 GCF_005508785.2 Acyrthosiphon pisum | reverse complement strand
GTTTTTGGTTGGTAGAGGGGTTTCCCCCTTTACGTTTTCTACCTATAGGAGTGGGTGGATCTTTTGGGGAGGGGATGCTGTGGCTATGTGAGGGCGCGGCCACACGACAGCTGTTTACGGAGGGACGTCAATTCCGCGATGGCTTACTTGTGGGCGCTGGTGCCCTGTTGAGAGCGGTGAAAACGGCTATTTGAAAGGAGCTGCTGCTGAACGCTGACTGCAGAGTGTTGGTTGGCGTTGACGTCTTGACAGGTTGACTGTTGACTGAAGTATGTTAACGTGAGATGACTTGAGTATGTTAACGTGATGATGTGAGTAGATAGTGTGTGTGCCCAAAATCGTCCGGTATGTATACTGTCTTCCGTACCTAATTGTAAACTGTGCGCAACCGCCGCGTGCGGTTGTGTTTATGTTCAGTACGGAATATGATCTTGTTCACCCCACTTTGGGACAGTGTGTACGGGGTTTGGGGTCGTTGGCTTCATGGCAGCTTCCACTACGTTTATACTTTGGATTTATGTGTCTGGGACAACTTGAGGCCCTGTAATGTGGGTTCAAAGTTGTCCTGGTCGTTTGCGCGGTAATACTGCGTTCTGATTGGTTGGTCCTGAAAAGGAATGTTTTATGTCGTGCGCTGGCGTACTGTTACAACATTTCATTTAAACCATAAAAAAAAAGTCAGAAACAATTAAACAGTTATTGATATTTTACCAAATAAAATATTTTGTCACCACATCATCAATTGTTTTTTAAGTGCCTATTTTGAATTTTCAGTGACATGTATGAATTCAGAAATGTCCATGTCCGTTGATTGAACGTATATTGGTAGAATGTAATAAACTAATATAGTGTGAACATTTCAATGATACTTAGTGGCTTTTTATTGATTCAATTATATTTTAATATTATTAATTCAAAAATATTATTTTTAATTAAAGATCATTTACAATGTTAGAACAATTATTTGTTTTGTTCGTTTACTAATTCAATACTTATGCTCTTAATAGTTACTTTCAATTTTTTAAATATTTTTATCAAATAATAATTTATTTTCATTAAAATATTAAATGTCGTTATGATTTTATCGAAATTAATTATTATATACTCCTTAAAATAGAGACTTGGTATTGAACTAAAAAATATATTACAGAACACTGTTTGTTATAATATATTTTATAGATTTTATATATATATATATTTAAGTTTACATTTAAACGAAATTGGATGTTTATACGTAAAATAGTACCTACCTAAAAAATGGAGGTTTGACTATTTTTAATTTTGCAAATTTTTTTACGATTGCTGTTCTATTACAGAACAGAAAATAATTATTATTATATGCAAATGCATAAATATAATATACGTATACTCTAAGGAACTTAACATATAATTAAAACAATATTGTTTTAATGATTGGTAGAGAAGACTTAGATAAAAAATATATGGTATTTATATAAAAAGTTTACTAATATAGGTAAAACCTGTTTTAGAAACAATTGGTTAGTATTTTTCTCCATATATCCATAGTCGTTGCCAGTTGGTTACATACCACTATACCAGGAGACTATTGTTCAATGGCGATAAGTCTTGGACTCACTCGCTTGATGCAAGCGGTGCCGGATTGAGATAGTTTGACCGTTTAGTGCCCACAAATATTTGTAGACCTCAGTAAAGATTCGTATATAGTGTATATTTTGTGTGAATTGTTAGTTAGGATCTGAAATATAGATCAACGCCGGTTATTGATTATTTTTAATAAAGTGAAAATTATTGATAATTTTAATGTAATATTAAATATTCTAATAGCCCTTAAAATATTATTTTACCTATTCTATTTTTAAACGAAATCGTATAATGACACTGAACAATATGTTTTTGTAAAACGATTTTTATGTCTATCAACGCCAAGATATTGCATTTCACTGTTTACTATACATTAATTTAGGTAAATTAAGATTTACCAATGAACAATAAATTTGTATACTTAGCTCAAATACCGTAGAGCGAAAACTGAAAATATTTCATTAATACTTTTTATCGCGAAGATACAAATATTTAGTAAGTTATTTGATGTGTTCAACAAACCTATAACTATTCGGTGGTATTATTCGTATTATACCTACTTACATGTAAAAACAATATAAATATTGTAATTTAATAGACAAGTTGAATGGTTTG
This sequence comes from Acyrthosiphon pisum, assembly GCF_005508785.2. Classification (NCBI taxonomy): domain Eukaryota; kingdom Metazoa; phylum Arthropoda; class Insecta; order Hemiptera; family Aphididae; genus Acyrthosiphon; species Acyrthosiphon pisum. The sequence continues at coordinate 88,245,162 of NC_042494.1, read as the reverse complement.
TAATAATCTCAAATTATTTAACTCGTTGGATCGTCTAATGATCCAGTATTGATCATTGCTTGTACGTATTCGGTCAATATTAGTGTTCTTAAAACGATTTTCTGTAGGTCGGGTTTATTATTATGGAATATACATGTATTAATAATTTAATTAATTAATACATTAATGACAAATCATAATGTTATATATGTAATATATATAATTATACATTTTAATTTATATAATTTATAAGTAATAACTCTGCTCGGCATGTTATATACTCTAAATCGTTAAATTATAAAAATAATATACAATAATAATATAATTTAATTTTGGTGGTCATCAGTGGTGTTTGGTGGCTGCTACTATCAGTATGGACGAGTGGAGCTCAAAGCAGCTAGCACGTCCTGTTTGAAGTCATCGCACAAACAACGATACCGGGCCCCGGTAACAGATATCAGACAAATGTTCCCGAATTCGGTGCTCGAGTGTACTGGACCAGTCTTGCCCTTGACCACCACGGACATTTTCAGCGGCTGCATGAACAGCGGGACTACTTCGCGGACTGAAGTCGTTGGACTGATGGCAACTTCAGACTAGTTGGGTGTGACTGACCCGCGTCGTACGCAGCGCAAACCTGTGTGACAACAAGCGTGGTTATCGGAAGACCATCAGGTATTTGTGTATAGGTATCACTGCATGCACTCAACTGTTTAAAAAATCCACTTACCTCGATGGTCCCAGGTGCAGGAACGGGCACCAGTAATTTGATCTTCACATGCAGTAGTGTCCGATAACCCATCGTCGTCAACTTTCTTTACGTCTTTAGCCCTACGCGAAAACAAATTAAATGTACCGCGGTGTCAACATGATATCATTAATTTTGAGTCTATCGATGTTATTACACAGCATTCACTTAATTATTATTGTACTATCTATAAACTCACACGATGTATGCAACTTTTTTAAGATGACGTCACACCCACATGTGTGGTCACCGACTCACCGTCTTACATACGTACGATATAGCAAATTTTCATTCGCCAGATTCAATAGTGTGCTGTTAGTTTTGATATTATAGAGTGAATTGCCCTATAATAAAATTTAAAGAAAAGATTATTATCTAGAGCCCCACGTAGGGTTGTATTGATATTATTAGTGTTAAGTTATGAAATTTTTGAAACTGTCCAGTTTAACTTACTCTGCTGTGCAGTAGGTTACAAGTAGTGGTGTTAAATTTGAATTCAATGATACACCATTCGATCTATACGAACAATTATTCTGAGGGGAGAAATTTTGTAATCCTAGCATATTAAATTGAATATCATATTTAATAAATGAAAAAAAAAATGATAAAAAAAATATCTCATGGCTATAAATAGCGTAACCTTATAGTTAACCTTTTTTTGTTAAAGGTAGAACAATTTGTGATTAATTTTCTATTGACATTTCTAATGTTAGTAATTCCAATTGATATTTGAATATGTATTAGACTTTCAAAATAAACAAAAAAATGTTGTAAATTTGAATTATGTTTAAATTGTTTTGAGACAATATTTAGAAAAATCAATATAATGTCATTCCCTCAAAAATATTATTATTCTTTCTTTTTTTTAATGAGTGATTTTACTGGGAAATTTTTTTTTTCACGATTTTAACTGGCACCCGTTTTTACTCTAAGATAACTTAAAAACATAGAAAAAATGATTCTGTGTAAATGCGTTTTGTCTATGTTGCGCGTGGGCCAGAGAGAGAAAACAAATAGTGCACTGACATCCTCTTAAGAAACAAATTCCACATGCTTTGTGATAATCATATTAGTATAATATAACGGTACCAAGAATAATCTTCAGTTTTCTGTTTTTTCTTATCAAAAGTAAATTTTTTCATAGATTTTCTTTTACAATTACAACCCACCTACAATGGAAGCTTATTTTGATACTCAATATTTGTTTATTACATAGTACTACACCCAATTCTATGTTATAATATGTAAAATTCAATAATATTATTCTATTATACAAAAAATAAATTGCTAAGAAAAAAAACATGTGAGGAAAGTTGTTACAGTTTGTTTAATTACACGTTGTTAATAAAATCTTGATTATCGTATATAAACAGGTAAGTGGCGAGTGGTCGCATCATTCGCCACTTACTTTATCATAGCGTGATTACGTGGCTCTCAACGCACTTATCATTTTATTCATGATGCTTAAAAAATGATTGTTCTCTCTTGGAATAGAGTATAGGTACTATTGTTGTTTTTTTTTTAATAATTTTAATTCAAATCATACAGGTACCTACTGTAACAATGTACCCCTGGACTGTAACAATTTACCCCACCCTGGAGTAAGTTATTATAGTTTGACAAGGTGCAGATTACAACATATTTATTTAAGTGTTAAAAATATACTTTTTTGACTTTTTTAACACAGAAAGTTACATAAGAAGTTACATAATAAATTTATCAGAATTTTTAATGTTAATTTACAAACAAAAGATATATTATTACAAATAATTGTAATTGTAGTAAGCTTCTCACATACCATTTGTTTTCGAAAAATTATTGGTACCATAATTTATTTTCTAAATTCCGTGATATAAGTATCACGTTGTGTAGGTTAAGTTATAAAATTTTTTCGTGTTTTTTATACACATTTCATTGAAACCATAAAAAAAATGCCGGCAACTGTTAAACAGTTATTGGTATTCAACCAAATAAAATATTTTGTCACCACATCTTCCATTTCTAAGTACCTACGTTGAATTTTCAGTGATATTTATGGATTCAGAATTGTCCGTATTTGTGGATTGGACGTTTATTACTAGAATGTAAATATAAACTAATATAGTGTGATCATTTCGATGATACTTAGTGGCTTTTTATTGAAAATATTAGTCATTGGATGAAGGTCTATATAGACCTAATAGTATATATAATATATAATACATAATATATAATATATATAATGTAATATTTTATATAATTCTTGTAAATTATCTTCATTAAATTTTATAGGGATTTGTAAATTTTCAGGCAGGATATTTTCTATACGTTTTATTTCTGACAACAGCTGATCGGGTAAACTATAAAAACATCTAATTTATTTGTTTGAACGTTTTATATCATTCTTTAACATCGTTAGAAATATATTAAATTCAAATATATTACTTTCAATTAGGGATCATTTTCAATCTTAGAACATTTATTTCTTTTGTTCGTTTACTAATTCAATATTTATGTTGTTAATAGTTACTTTAAATATTTTTAATATTTTTATCAAATAATAATTTATTTTCATTAAAATATTGATTGTTGTTATGATTTTATCGAAATTGGTTATTATATAGGTACTCCTTAAAACAGGGATTTGGTATTTAACTAAAAAATAAATTACAAAACACTGTATTGTTATAATATATTATAATATATTTTATAGCTTTTAAAAATATATTTAAGAACTAAAACTTATGAATTCTTACAAAAATGTATTCGTGATGAACTGACTTAATAATGAATGTATTGACATACATCTGAGTGTAACCTCATACTAATTTTTTATGAATATTTGAAGTTTAAATTGATGTCTACACGTAAAATATCAATTTTATCTCATACGATTTTTATATTTTAGTGAAATACTTGTTGTTCAAATAAAATTATTCATCGAAATTTGAAACAATCACTGTTACTTAAATCATAGTTTTCAATAAGCACTCAATGAAATTTTATATTATACATATATTATGCTGTTTATATTTATTAATATTAACCACCTATTAAAACATGAATAATAGATCCGTATATAGGAGAATAATCAACAATCAAACAAAAAGTACTTCAGGTACTTAAACTTAAGTTAAAATGTAAAAGACGCAACATGGTTACCAAAAATATTATAATATATATTTACTCATAACCAATTAATTATTTTATGTTTAATAAAAAAAAAGTAATTAGGTTACAAATGTAAATCAGGCCATCTGGTGAAATTTGTTGTGATTTGTGTATTGATAAAATAAACGTGACTTAGATAAACATTATTACTCGATTATAAAATATTTGGTGGTATCATATTATTATGAAATCGATCGGGCTAGCTTAAAAAACTGAAAAATACAATCATGGATTTTTAATTATTGAAACTCGGTTTACAATTATTTGGTATTTTTTTTCCAGTATAACGCAGTCCTATCTAGATAAGCAAATTATAAATCATAAAAAAGTACAACATTTAAAGTGAAATAAAAAAACATGGGTGCAACAAATTCAAACAAGTTTAAAAAAGCATGTTCCATAAATTTCAACAGGTCTCCAACAATGTCCAGCTCTATTAGAACATTCAATGATTTTTGAAAAGTTCTGATAACATTGTAATGCTTCACGTTAATTAATTTACATTTACAACTAATATCATTATTAGTTTACATTATAATAAATAAATATATATTTATATTAACTAATAAGAAACTCTGCGGACAGAATTTAATATACCGGAATGTTTCCTACCAGTAAATGTCAACTAAAATAAGTGTTAAATAGAATATTGCTATATGGAACCGTAACTAGAGCACAAAAAATGCGAGTTCCTCTTTGTAATTTTTATTTTATCAAAGTATATATAATTACATGTTAAAAACCTCACATTAAAGAGTACTAATTATTGTTTTTATAATAATAGCCAGTTAATATACACTACCAATATTAAGATATTAAATTACAGTATAGTTTGTACGTATAGGTCCTGCGAACTTGTGGATGACTCAGGCAGGTTACTAATATTATTTTCAATCACATAAGCCCGATTTTTTTTTCTTAGGCAATAAGCCAAAGCTAAGACAAATACCAGCACCGTAGACATGACAATAACTGTGATAAACCAGCCAGTAATTTCGGAAGGATCATCAGGATGAGGTAACGTTCTCCTGCTCACAGTGAACAGCAAAGACTTGCCCAATGTGACGGAGATAATTTGAGCCGCGTTGACGGACATATTCGGTTCACACACCAAACCGTCTCGTATCACCGAAATGACTAGGCAAACTGAGGACGGTGAATCCATCGCCCGAATCACGATATCTTTAGGCTGTAAATCCTGCAAGTGGAGGCCATTGACGACTACTGAACCACTTTCGTCAATTTTAAAGTCTAACAGAACCGGATCGGGGTGCACGTAAAAACTGAGCGATGGGCCACGAACCACGATTGGCTGTGACTGATTCGAAGAGAAGTCGACGTTACTGAATGTTATTTCCAGTCCGAAGTTCAGTAGCTTCCCCACAACCGACGCGTCCCCGTCCCTGCTATCGCAGTTCACTTTTGGCGATCGGCATACCATGTACGTGTCGTTGACTGGTGGATCGCAATAACTATCTGAATACCGTCTGACATCGTCAGACAGGTCAACGTACAGTCGGGCAAGCAATGCAAAGCATGGTTCTACGAAATTATTGCCAAGGACCGGCACGGAAGTGCCACCAGACGCTATGCCTCCAAGTTGGTGGGCCACGTCCAGTACGGGATTGAGACAGAATTGGAATATCTGAGACGACTCAATCTTCAGCACACTTTCAATCGACGAGTACTCGACCATAATCGGACCGGACAATGTTTTTTTGGATTGTGTTGTGGTGCACGTTATAGTCTCTGGTCCCAATGTTCTGGGGTTCATGCACACTGTTCCTGCTATTGTCACAATTACTGTTCGGTTCTCTGCTAATATCTCATGGTTCCTCACTGTGATCATCATGGTCGTGCCACCGGTTTCCGGCCCAGAAAGCGGATCAACTGCCGTCACATTTATTTCGGAACAATCATTCGTCAAGTGTGCTAATTTTAAGTTTAACTGTTCTTCACCGTTGTTCCTCATATACATATTTTTGCGAACTTGGCAGGTGTTATCGGAGGAACACCATCTCAAGTAGTTTGAGTACCCATCTTTATTCCATGCACATGTAGCACATGATTTGTACTTTTCGTCATTTGCACACTCTTTCTTTTCATAAAAAAGTAACATAGTGATCAGCAACGTTATCAAATCGTAGTATTTTGTCATTGATAATAATAAAAGTAAAAAAAGTGAACGATGGATTATTATAATCAAAATAAAGATTTCTTTACGTATAAATTCACATGATATTATCGTTTTGTTATGTGCGTTAACCTG